>NC_056671.1:60498445-60807039 GCF_018350195.1 Panthera tigris | reverse complement strand
ACTTCAGTGAGCTACATCATTAATGCCACACATCAGACTTTAGAGTCATTTCCCATTCAATCTTCCTAGCTTTTCCTTATAATTCCTCCCCGCATTTCCCACTTGAGCTGATATTTTATATTGCTTCGGCTCAACACAAGAAGTTAACTTGGGTACAGGAAATGTTCATTTTTTTTAAATGAAAGTATTTTGCTTAGAAGGATGATTTAAAAAGGGCTCAGATGGATTCAGAGAGAGTATATGCTTTGATATGTTGAAAGAAATCTGCTTCACAAATAAGATGAGATGTTTTTGAAAAAAATGCAAATGACCTCATACTGATATATGTTGCAGTGAGTATACTATTGGATGCTTTTTAAAAGAATTTCAGCATGGAAAGAGAGATCTGGAAGGTAGTAGAAAGCCAAGGAATCACACAAATGCAATTCTAATAATCCTTAGCCTGAGAAATGTGGGAATCATGCTTCAGAAATAGAGTGCCATTTCTAGAAGTAAAAGCCATTTACTTCAAATGCTTCATATTGCATATAGGAAAAAAAAATCACAAAAGCCAACACATATTCTGCCACTCCCACTCCAATAAACATGGCAGATACAACATCAAAAAAATGTTTAGTGCTCATTTGCAGTTAATCCTTGTCTCCATCTCTAGCTGTAGAAAACCACCTATCTGCCTACTCTCTACATACAAATTTGCTTTTTCTGTTCATTCCATAAAGATGAGATGATGTAATCTGTGGTCTTCTACCCCTGGCTTTTTTCACTTGGCATAATGACTTTGCAGTACATCCCTGTTGTACATGTCAGTAGCTTGGTCCTCTTTTTGGTATATTGTATTCAATTATATTAATATAAAACATTTTGTTTATGCATTCATCATTTGATTGACGTTTGGATTCGTTCTAATTTGGGGCTATTATGAATAACACTCCTATAAATATCTGTGTGTGGGTATATATTTAATTTATCTTGAGTAGATTCCCAGGTGTGGAATTACTGGGTCATATAATATGTTTGTGTTTAATTTTTTTAAGGATGCCAGGTTCCACATTTAGCATTCCCATTTAAACATTTAACCATCAGTCTGTGAGGGTTGTAGTTTTTCTACATTCTCCCCAATTCTTCTTCTTGTCTATATTTTTGAGTATATCTATTCTAGTTGGGTGTGAGGTGGCATCTCATTGTTGCTTTAACTTCCATTTCCATGTTACTAAAAATATTGCATACCTGTTAATTTGCTTAATATATATTCCTATAATTTCATTGTTGAAATGATTAGACAAATCTTTGCCTATTTTGAATTTGAATTTTTGTCATATTATTAGACTTTAAAAAATATTTATGTATTCTCAATGCAAGTCCTTTATCAGATATATGAGTTGCAAATAATCTCTCCCAATTTGTGGCTTGCCTTTCTTTTCCTAATGGTATCTTCTGATAAAATCTTTTATGAATTTATTCTTTTATGGATTTTCTTTTGGAATTGTACTTAAAAACTCCATCAAATCCAAGCTACTAAAGATTTTCTCTTTTGTATTCTTTTAGACATTTTATCTTATTAACTCTTCATTTAATCAGTGGTCCACTTTGAATTAATATTTATGTGTAATGTAAGGTAAGGGTTTAATGTCATCTTTTTGCATATAGACATACATTTGGGTAAGTATTTTTGTTGAAAAGACTTGTCTTCCATTAAATTGTCTTAAGATCTTTGTCAAAAATCAATTGACCCTAAATACAAATACTTTATTCTGGTCTCCCAATTCTGTTTCATTGATTTATGTATCTACCTTTATGCCAATATCATATTGTCTTTATAGGGTAAAAAATACAAGAATAGTAAAAATTAAAACCAGATCAGTAAAATAGTATTTAGTAAGAGTTTGTTGTATGCAAAAAACACTGTGCAAACTGAGTCTTCAAATCCAAAACTGGTATGAAGATCAGAGCCTGATGTTACAGGATGGCTTATAAAATGAAAATGAGAAAGTTGTTTAACCTTTACAATGACTGGTTATTACAGTAGGGTTTTCCAGATGGCAACAGATTGGTTAAAGCGATTATCTTGCACCATTTTAGGAAGAGGACTTGTTTTGTAATTATCAGAGCTATTTCCAAAAATAAACTAACCTAAGTCTCAGTTATGTTCATGAAATATGATAGGCTTAGTTTGCTTGTAGGGCTTACTTAATTTTGTCTGCTTCGGGATTTTCAAACCTGGCCTCCATTTTATTTTATTTTAACAACTGTAAGTTTTGAAACCAGATATGTAAATTCTCCACCTCTTCTTCTTTTTCCTCCTCCTCTGTCCTCCTTCTTCTCCTCCTTAATTTTTTGCACCACTTCAAGATGCTTTTCATTTGTCTTCTGTCCTTATGTTTTTTTTACCTCTTGTGACAACTCAGACATTTATTTTGTTTCTTGTATATATGTCTTTTTCTCTGAACACCTCCAAGATTTTCTCTTCAGTGTGTGTGGGTGTGGGTGTGGGTGTGTGTTGTTTGCTTTTCAACCAATATGTCCTGTGGTATTTTTTTCATCCCATTGCCTCTCCTTCTCATTCTGGGTCTTTAGTTATGAAAATTTTAGGCCAATTTATTTGTTTATCAAAAATATTATATCTGTTTTCCTTTTTCCTTTTTTTTGGATACTTTTCACTGCTTTATCTTTGCATTTACTGATTCTTTCAAGTGCTATATACATTCAAGCCCATTAAAATTATTCTTCATCTCTTTTGCCATTTTTTAGTTTTACATTTTTAGCTGAAATTACTCATTTTATCATTCATGTTGTACATATTTTTGTTAGATCTTTTATTATATTATTATCATTTTAATGTTCCTCTTGGATAATTTCAACATTTGGGCTGCTTCTACTTTGATGATGGTTCACATCTTTTTTTTTTTTTTAATTATCTCATAATTTGATTGCATAGAGGCATTACGTGGAAAAGAATTGGAAAGAATTAAGTAAATAGTATTGTGTCTATACAAGTTCAGAGCTTTTTTTGTTCACCCTGTTATAGAGGTTACTCACCCTAAGAAGAGGCTACTGAGTCGATCTAGTCTATTGTTGAGCTTGGTCTGGTCTTTGAGTTACTGTATGGTTGGCTTGATCTAGTCTCTGTTCTCTCATTAATTAGGTTCAATTCAACAAATAATTCAAATGATTTGAGGGTAGAATCTCAACCTTCCGTTTAGCAGGGGTTGGCCTCTGAGTGCTTAGAGATTTTGTCTCCTTTCATGTTCTCTACCTTCGGCATTCAGTTGACCCTGTGTACCCTGTACCTCAGGCTGTTCTCTAAACTCTGCCAACTCTTCTCAGCCCTGGGCTACCATGGGCTAGGTCTTAGTGTAAGTTAGAGAGTGCCTGGAGTGATTTTCTCTGTCCTCATGCTCTTCTCCCAGGCTCTGTTTAGTACCCTGGAGTACCTGCTATTTAGCGCATGGTGACAGAGGTGGTTCTCTCTTATCGCCATCCCCCACTCCTCACAGATTGTTACTATCTTGTACTGATTCTAAATACCTGAAAGTTTACCTGAATATTGTGTACAACTCCTTCAACTTTCCTACATTTAAGTCATTTGCAATCATCTTTATAAGCATTTATCAGAATATTCTCTCTTCCCTCTAATTCCATAACTAGTTCCTTAATGTAATCTTTGCCTGCCAATAAATATATACATGTATTTACTTAATCATTCAAGTTTATTAAGTGCTTCTTCCATGTCAAATTCATGTTAAATACTTTTGGTACATTGATACATAATAGGCAATATCTAAACCTAGGAAATCTGTAGTCACATACTTGTAGAAAAAATATTTAGGTAAATACTTATATTATAGTTCATAAACACATACCATAAAAACTCTCATTTTGGGGGATGCCTAGGTGGCATAGTTGGTTAAGCATCTGACTCTTGATTTCAGCTCAGGTCATGATCTCACTATGCATGAGATTGAGCCCCAGGTCGGGCTCTGCACTGACAGCATGGAGCCTGCTTGGGATTCTCTCTTTCCCTGTCCTTCTGCCCCTCCACTGTGCATGCTCTTGCTCTCTCAAAATAAATAAATAAACTTAAAAAAACCTATCATTTTGTATGTGCATGTCATTTTTACTGAACAAGTTCAAAGTGATTATAAAGTAGAATACTTAAAAAATTTTAAATTGATTTACTTATTTTGAGAGAGAGAGAGCATGAACAGGGGAGGGGCAGAGAGAGGGAGAGAAAGAATCTCAAACAGGTTCTGTGCCATTAGCACGGAGCCTAACGTGGGGCTCAAATTCACACACCAGGAGATCATGACTTGAGCCAAAATCAAGAGTGGAGCACCTAACCCACTGGGCCACCCAGGCACCCCTAAAGTAGGATATTTTTAATAGAACACATACAGTGTTCCCTCCATACTCTTGCAACATCATTATTGTGTTCTGAATATAGTAGATAATTACAGAATAGATAAATACTTCTGAAGTCTGGTACAGCAGAATTCTCACGGTCCTGGAAGCTTTATGTTTTGAAAACCAGGTAATCTTCAATTATTGAATGCTTCTATCTACTAAAGGTTGCAACATATATCGAAAAGGTAGATGTTGCCGCTGTTACCTTTCCAGTTGTATTGTAAATTGGCAGATTAATAACGGTAGCAAAATAAAAATTTTACACTTTCAAATCCAATTCTATATGTTAAAACAGGAAAACTGAGGTCTAATTTATGTTTATCCAGAGATATATATTTAATATTATATGTTTATCCAGGGATATATAAGAGTACTATTAAAATAATAAATACTAAAGTTATCTTTATTTTGTATTTTAGGTGTTTATTCTACTAGGGCTATTCAGGAGCAGAAATTAAATCAACAACTAAATCAATTAAATTAAGAATTACTGATATTACTACATTTTGTATAATGTATATTATACCAATATATAAATACCCTGGTACTACTTGCCACACCCCGTATATATGTAAGAAATGCCAAGACAATGTAAGACCATATATAAATTCTGTTAATCATGAAACAGTAATAATAAAAAATATAGGAAATAAGAATATAGATTAAAAATATGCTGTCTTAAAAGTTGGATATTTTATAATCATATTATTGTTCTCCAGAAACTCATTTATGATGCATAGAAGGTATCAGTCTCATGGATTCTTGGCATTACATGATTTTCCTATATTAGTTCATTATAGCTTGACATGATTTCCTAAAGTTGTCCTCTTGTGATCTTCAGCCTTCTTGACTCCCTAATTTTTACTTAATAATCTGACCTTTTCTACTTAGCCATCTTCCACTAAATAGTCAGTATTTTACTCTGAGATACAGAAAATGTCACCATATGCATACTGTTAAATGGCTGAATGTATAAAATAATACTGTCTCTATCTGCTATTATATATATGGCTTCATTCAGAGTATTATATTTGAAAAAAGAAAGGTTCCTGAAAGACTGTCAGTCATACTCTGAAATCATTCACATTTTCAAGCCCAGAACTAAAAACATGGTCAGTACTCAATATCTACTTTTGAAGGGGTATGGACAGAATGGACATAAAACCTTCCTTTCCTGGAGTAGACGATAACTGCTCCATACATATTCAGTTTAAGAACCATTGTATCAGAATAGAAAAATTTTCATGCATTGTAAAATTCATTAGAGTGGAATTATTATCTCTATTGATGAATTAAAATCTACCACACTAGTGATCTGAAAATATGCCTAAGCCTAGAATAGTTTTTCCTTTTGCTATAGTAAGTTTACCCATTTATTTTTTTGTTCAGCACCTTCTCACTCTTCAGACCAGTTTAAATGTCACCCTGAGATGATGCTTTTCCTGCATTTCCCAGGTAGTTGGCATGTTTCCACTGTGATTCCCAAGTACTTTCTTCATCTATATATTATTAGCCATGTAATGTGCACGTTGTGTTGTGAGCCTGTTTTTTAATCTCCTCTATCATTTTTAAATCTTTAATACCTTCAAATATGCCTAATAAAATAAAGTGATACAGAGAAGACACTTCATAATTTTTGCTGAATTACTGAACAGATACAAATGGAATAACTATTCAACAGGCTCTAATTCTTTTTGTTGTGTAAATTTCAAAAATTCAATTTTATTAGTTTGCTCCTGGGAGCTAACCCTGGACTATTAGACTATTAAGATTAACAACCTAATTTGAAAGATGTATCAAAACACAATTTGGTCATTGATAAAGAGAAAATTTCTGACACCATTTACATGAAAAAGAAAGTTTCTTCTGACTAATGAGTAACTCTTCCCACAAAGTCAATACAATATATATGTGCCTGGAAAGCTACAGTGAGAATTCAAGAAAGTCCTAATGGAAATTACTATATCTTCAACATTTATTGGAATGAACGTGTTTAACCTTTCTATCTCTGATATGTAAATATATGTGATATAAATACATATGTAAAATAAAATTCAGTATTGTTCCTATGCCAATGAGAAAGTATCTTTCTTTTGTTTTAGTTTGGCACACACATTTATTGCCTTAGCAGTTTGTCTTTCTCTTCTTCTTTGCCTCTTTCCTTCCCTCCTTCCTTCCTTCCTTTCTTCCTTCCTTCCTTCTTTCCTTCCTAATTTTCTCCATGAATACTTATTGAGAAAACATAGATATCAGGATCTCGTTTCTATTCTTGTAATTCTACTCAGACAAGGCTAAATAATGCAAAGAATAAAGCCTCTAGTGGGGCTTTTAAGGTGTCAATTTAAAAGACACATCTTCTGGGGTACCTGGGTGGCTCAGTTGGTTAAGTGTCTTTAAATGTCTGACTCTTGATTTTGGCTCAAGTCATGATCCCACAGTTTGTGAGTTTGAGCTTTGCGTTGGGCTCTGTGCTGGTAGCATGGAGCCTGCTTGGGATTCTCTGTCTCCCTCTCTCTTTGCCTTTCCTCCACTCACATTCTCTCTCTCAAAAATAAATAAACAAATATGTAAAAAAAAAATAAAAGTCATTTTTCCAATTTTTTTTAAGAAAGAAAGAGCACCTTAGCAGGGGAGAGGGGCAGAGAAAGAGAGAGAGGGAGAATCTCCAGCAGGTTCCACACTCAGCATAGAGCCTGATGCAGGGCTCCTACCACCACCCTGGGATCCTGGCCTGAGCTGAAATCACAAGTTGGACACTCAACCAAATGAGCCACCCAGGCACCCCTAAAAGTCACTTCTTCAGGTAAAATCATCCATTTTTTCATGAATGAGGTTATACCTCCAAGTATATGTTTTGGGGGGCTCAATAATCATCTATATTAGCACTTGCCACAAATGAATACTTTGTGAAAATTTTTATGTAAAATATCTGTTTCCTGCAATAGCATGTTTATTTTCTCTGATATGAACTCAGGAGTTTTGTTTTGTTTTGTTTGTTTATTTTTTATCATTTATATATTCTCAGGATCCAGTACAGGAATTTGATATCAGAAAGCTAATGTCGTACTATAAAGTGTCCTTAGTTTCCTGAGACTGCCATAATAGAGTACCACAAACTGTGTGGCTTCAAACATGATAAATTTATTCTTTTGTAGTTTTGGAGCCTACAATTCTGAAATCAAGGTGTTGGTAGAGTCATGTTCCTTTTGAAACCTCCAAGGGAGGATCTGTCCTTGCCTCTTCCAGCTTCTATTAACACTAGGGATTCCATAGTATATGGCAGCATAGTTGTAATCTTTGCCTTCATCTTCTCATGGTCATATTCTCCCTGTGTGTCTCCACATTGTTTTGCTTTTGTGCATATCTGTGTCCATATTTCCTTCTTCTCATACAGACACCAGTCATATTGGATTAGGGGTCAAACCTCCCATATCACTTCCTATTAACTAATTACGTCAACAACTCTATTTCCAAATAAAAGTCATATTCTGAGGTACTAAAACATGGAATTTCAGCATACCCTTTTGGAGATACAATTTACCCTTAACAGGTGTGTTTCTGAACTATCACTGTTCGTTTTCTTTCATGTGATGTCTACTTTACTTCCCAAGGGAAGACCACTCTGATAACTGCCATCATTCTCAATTAGGTCAAAGCCTAATGTTCTGTGCTTCTCCATAGAAAATACCACCACAGTGGGAAAGAAATCATTGGGATTAATTTCTTAATACATTTGATCACTTTTATTCTCCCTATGAATGAAGGATCCATGTCCCTTTTGTAAACACAATTTCACAGGACTCAGAACAGTGTCCTAACTATACCAGACTTTGAATTATCATGTGTTCAGTGAACAGTTTTTTTTTTAGAGGATGAATCCTCTTTAACTAACCTGAGTCACTTTCAAATGGTTTTCTAAAACCTAAACTGTACTTCTTCTTGCTTAGGGCCTATTGGTCTATTTCCACTTGTTACCCAATGAAGGCCAAACCCTGCTGAGGGCTATATGAGTATCAGCTGCTATTTTTAATGACAGCCTTCAACAATAGCTAAGAGCAGATTAGAGCCCAGAGCTCTTTGAATGCATGAAAGGTGGAGGAGAAAGTGTCAATTGATATTAGAAATTACAATCCTCATCACTCACCAGCTTTAACACCATTTCCAAAAGCATCACAGCTTCAAATGTTAGCAGAGTTTTAATACTCTTCCATATACTTTGATATCAATGATGACAATAAGAGAGAAGAGTGAAAACCACAGAAAAGAAAAATAAAGGGTAAAAAGAATGTACTCCGTAGTTTCTTCATCAACCATACTACCCATATTTTCTGCAGAATGATTTTTACCCCAACAATATAATAAATATATCCTTCTCAATAAAGTCTCCTGGGAAACCTAATTTGCAAATAAACTAAGAATGTCAGCGAGTTAACACATTGTTTCCCTACTTTAATGGCTTTGGCATTAGAATGAAAGAGTATTACACAGTGCATTCTCTCTCCCTTCTCGCCCCTCCCCCCTTCTCTTTCTCTCTCACATACTCAAAGAAAAACTGCCCTGTGGATATACAATGAATTGCTTCAGCTATATAGTATCTACTCTTTCTATTTAATAAATCCAACCACTGTTTAATGTTCCATACTTTTGAACAAAGAGAGATTAGGTCATTGTTCAAAATAACTGTAACAAACACATGGGTATTCAATCACTTTATTTTTCCTGAAAATTGGAAATATTCATTCAGTTTCCTTAATGCCTTTTTTTTTTAAATTTTTTTAACATTTATTCATTTTTGAGACAGAGAGAGACAGAGCATGAACGGGGGAGGGTCAGAGAGAGGGAGACACAGAATCTGAAACAGGCTCCAGGCTCTGACGCAGGGCTCGAACTCACGGACCGCGACATCATGACCTGAGCTGAAGTCAGCCGCTTAACCGACTGAGCCACCCAGGTGCCCCATCCTTAATGCCTTTTAAGTTGTAACCACCTTCCTTGACATTAACTCATTAGTTGCTCTTTTACCTGTGTGAAAACTAGTTGATTTAAATAAACGTTGATGGATGTGAAATGGTACATTTGAAATAAAATTCACCTGTAGAGGAAAGATGAGTTTTTCCTTATGTCTGCTCTTTGCTCTCAAACTTAGAATCAAGACACTTATTCAGATAATGTAGGCATAAGTCTTATGGCTTTGAGTTGAGCTGAATGAACTTTATTATGTTATTTTTCATTTGTAATTGGGTTTCTATTGTCTTGGTATTTTTTCTTTTAGTTTGAGCTTTTGAGTCTTGGAAGTGCTTTAAATTAAAGTCATATTTTAATTTAATTTAATTTTTTAAAATTTATTTTGAGAGAGAGAAATAAGCAAGAGAGAGGCAAGAGAGAGGCAGAGAGAGGGGACAAAGAAGATACCCCAGCAGGCTCCACGCTCAGTGCAGAGCCCAATGAGGGGCTCAATCTCACATCTGTGAGATCATGACCTGACCTAAAATCAAGAGTTACAACCAACTGTGCCCCCCCCACCAGGCACCTCTAAATTAAAATGATAAATTGAGCATTACAAACATTTATATTTCACCTCCTGCACTATATGGAAGTATGCTTGCAAAAAAGGGGGGAGGGGCTAAGTTAAATCCAGTAAGACATGACTCTTTCTTAAGAAAATAATACTAAAATTATTTCTACTCATTCTACCTCTATTTTCCATAGTGTTTCTAGTTTTTGGCTTAGTCCAGATTAGCTCCTAAGTCCTTTTTGGTCTGAGTTTTTATTCAACTCTCCTCATGCTGTTTGTTCAATGCTCTCCTAGACTTAAATTCTTCCCATTTCAGTCACCTTAAGGTTCATTACTTCGGGCTGCCTTCTAATTCTTCACCTCTTACCAGGTAGCAATAGCCATGTACACATAAGAATTCAGATTTCAGATTTGAAACAAAACTGCAACTTAAAAGGTGGTTTTATTTATACCATTTCATTCATTGTCAAATGGCTAGAATAGTTTATGAAAATGAAAATTAAGATTCAGGAAGATCAAATGATTAACTAGGTAGGTCAAATGACTAACCACAATAATAGAACTTCTAAATATAGGACTGGGTCTGGGACTAAGAATTTAGTATTTCTCAATCCAAACCCTTGTTTATTTTTTATTATATTATAGTTTTCTTACAACCAGATCATCACTGTGTATACTGCTAATATACTTATGGCTGGTGGGTGAAGATGATTTCAGGACATGAGAAAAAAGAACTGATTTCCTATCACTGAGTCTGGGATAGCAGACCTATCCTTACACTCTATTATTCAATACTGGGTAATTTGATTACAAAATAGAAATGCAAATCAGGGGCACCTGGATGGCTCAGTTGGTTAAGCATCTGGCTCAGATAATGATCTCATGGTTTGTGAGTTCGAGCCCCACGTCAGTCTCTGTGCTGACAGCTCAGAGCCTGGAACTTGCTTCAGATTCTGTGTCTCCCTCTCTCTCTGCTCATCCCCCACTCGCACTCTGTCTCTCAAAAAAACAAACATTAAAAAAAATTAACATCTCATTAAAAAAAAGAAATACAGATCAGAAAACTTACTGGAAAAGAAGACAATGACTGGTTTGGGAAAAAAGAAATACTTGGAAAGACGTGGAAGTGATGATGAAAAAAAAAATTGTAAAATTTCCCTGTCTTACCTTTCTGAAATTTGGAGAGGCTCTACATGTTTTCACCAATGCATTTTTTTTCTTTTTTTCTTTTGTTTTGTTTTGAGAATGAAGAATGTATGTGAATGAGAAAACTCATTTGGCCATGTGGACCAAAGATTTCCACAGGTGGACAAAGTAACCTAATTACTTTTGGCTCAAAAAGGCAACTACCTATTGGGAGACCTTAAATGGAAGAACTTCTTTCATGCTCATTCCTTGCACGCCAGTGGGCAACACATGTAAAATCAGGGACATGTCCCATGGCACAACAACAAGCAACAAAAAATATTTGCCAGATTCCCATAACAGCCATTGTATTCATGTCAATTACATGTGTGCATGCACATACACACACATTTGATTACATTTTCTAATTTAATTCTTTATCCATAGTGTCCTTAAGACTTATGTAATACTCTCCTTCCCACATGGATTAATGTGATGGATATTCCCCAGTATAATATGTACGAACAAATGGGATATTTATAAGATTCTCATTCAGAGTTCTCTGTGCCTGCCTCAAGAGGGACAGAGGTTACACTGGCAATTTCATGTAGATATTCCCAAAGGAAAGAAACATTGAGGGCATTCAGATATCCTTGCCCCTCGTGTTCTTTTTTCTGCCCTCATCTTTGGCCTCAATGAAAGTGAGAAATGGCTTTTTTATTCCTCAGAAAAGGTTGCCTTGATATTGAAGAGAAATCAACTTACAGAACTTAGAGAAGAGTTTGTTGTGCCCTACATGAATGAACTAAAATCTACTTTTAGAATCATTTTCTCCATGATACTGTTTCTGATTTCAATAGCCTAAAAATAAAACCTTTCTTGTGAATATGACTCATTTGGAGCCAATGTTCTAAAGACATATGAATGTGAGTGCCATTGAATAATTTAATGCGAATGTGCAAAGCAAATAGAGCAGTTAGAGTCCTTGCCAGTGGAGTGGAGAAAAACTGAACACATGATGCTTAATCTGCACAAGTAAACTGTCCTACTCAAACACGTACAGAAAGAATCAGACGATTAGCCAGCGGCTGCTTTTTATATATAGCAAACAAACCCAATTACATGGGGAGGAATATTCGAGCACGGCATAAAAAGTTATCAGAGGGCCTGCAGAGATTCCCCCTGGAGCTTCCAAGCACAGATTCAGTAGCCAGTAATTTCTACTTTCTTAGATAATGTGCAAGGACCATGGTGCTGATTAGCCCTTAAATCACACTCTCTCAGGAAAAGTAAAGCCTCTAATTTCATTAATGGGCAGAGACATGTCCCTGGTTTCCTCTTTTTCACCTTCAACACTTTCCTGACAGTTGTAAGACACAATGTGAGGATGTGTGTTTTTGTGTCTGTGTGTCCATCTGTGTAAGAAGCACGTTGAAGAGTTTGCTCTTCTGAGATCTATACTAAGACTCTTTATTAAATTAGTAAGAAAACATTCTTCATTAATTTCAATTTGGAATCAGTCTTTGAGTGAATGATGGGGAAAACAGTATTTTGTTTTCTTTCATTGTCATCCATAACTAACCTCTCAAACCCTGCTTATATATAAGTCCTCTGTGGCCTACATGGCAGAGGACAGAGGAAAAAGGAAAATAAAGTTAATTGTTGACATGTCTATCAATGTTATATTGATAGGAGCCTCTTGATAGAAGGTTCTTGCCTTGGTTGCCCATGAATAACCAAAAGCTATCATAATTCCCACTGTCTAGTAGATACTTGATAGAAACATGTTTTACTACTCCCAATTCAGGAAGAAGAAAAAGTGAAGTTTAGAAGTGAAGGAATAAATCAAAAGGAGAAAAGTTAACAATTTGACTCAAAATTTTGTACATGAAAACTGTAAATAAAATAAAGAATAATGGGGCCCCTGGGTGGCTCAGTCGGTTGAGCATCTGACTTAGGCTCAGGTCATGATCTTGCAGTTCATGGGTTCAGGCCCTGCATCGGGCTCTGTGCTGACAGCTCAGAGCCTGAAGCCTGCTTTGGATTCTGTGTCTCCCTCTCTCTCTGCCCCTTCCCTTCTTGTGCTTTGTCTGTCTCTCAAAAACAAATAAACATTAAAAAAGATAAAGAAAGAAAATAAAGAATAACCTAGGAGCAATAATTACAACAATAAGACAAATGTTTTATCATCTTAATATATAATGGATCCACAAAACTCATTAACATCTCAGTGATATGAATGAGTAATCACAGGGGAGATAAAAATAAACATAAAAAATCCTCAGCCTCACTATCAATAGAGTGTCATTTTCATTTTTCAAGGTAGAGTTACCATCAATTGAGATATATCAAGTTAACATACCATCAACTGACATCCCACTAACATATGGGCAAATATAAGTAAAAACTGTGACAATTATCTACAATTTGCAAAGAAATAACTATAGGTATTAGATATGGTATATAGCCACTAAACAATGTCAATTATCATATATTAATACAAGAGATTATAATATTTAAAAAAAATTTAATGTTTATTTTTGAGACAGACAGAGCGTGAGCAGGGGGAGGGGCAAAGAGAGAGGGAGATACAATCTGAAGCAGGCTACAGGCTCTGAGCTGTCAGCACAGAGCCTGATGCAGGGCCTGAACCCATGAACCACAAGATCATGACCTGAGCTGAAGTGGGACGCTTAACTGACTGAGCCAACCAGGTGCCCTTTAATAAATATTTTGATAACTGTTTTCTCACTTATTTCCAACTGGCCTATAAATTCACAAATTTAACAGACATATTTATTTTCCAAGGGATGAAATTCTTCTCATGGACAGAGATTTGTCTTTCTCTGTCTCTTTTTCTGTCTCTCTCTGTCTCTCTATATATATGTAATTATAGATTTCATTATATATATAAAATCATTTATATGTATAAAACATATAAATAAAAATTATATATAAAATAGCTTCACAGATACATCTGCCTTTCTTCCCTCACACTGAGCATGGTCCAGTTACCTGCATCTACAGAGAACATTACTGAGAACTTAGCTCAGGAAAAATAATAGAGTGAAAACATATATCAAGTCAGCCCTCTGGAGTTTTCATGGTCTATTTCTTTGCTGGAAGCAAAGATGGATAAAAGTATTTACCTCTTAAATGTTTACCTAATACTGTATGAAGCAGTGACCTTAAGTGGTCTTTACAGCTCATAGACCACACACACAAAATTATGAATGAGCAATTTTTATTCCCCTGAAACTAATGGTTCTGGCACTCTCTCCTCCTCTTCTCAGGGATTGCAAGTAATATTCTCTGGTCAAATTACTATAATTCATAGATGGCAGTGACCAGGTTTCTGAATTTAGGCTAAGCTGGGAGATGTAGAGAAGTAAATAGCAAAGATAAACGGTGAGAGCTTTATTAGAAAAGGTTGATTCAGTTGATTTGGGGCTCTAAACTTGACCTTGGGTAATCAATCAACTAGCAAATATTCAAATTTTCAGCCAGGGCCTCTTATGTGTGAGGATATAAACTCATATTCCTTTGGGTGCTAAGTAGTCAATGAGATGAAGTATGGCAGGTATTTCTACTGAAGTCTTAGTAAGTGTTCCATAGACAGATAGCAGCAGTCAATCAACTGGTTTTTCTCCCCCCTCATGTAGGAGTAGATATAGGTCCACTGATGTCATAATGTCTGAGTTTTAAAAGAAGTAAGAAATTGAAAAAACATGTGTCAAATATCCATTAAAATAAACTTTGGAAATAAATTTATTTTTTAAAGTTTATTTATTTATTTATTTCTAGCATGTGAGTGAGTTGGGGAGGGGCAGAGAGAGAGGAGCGTGAGAGAATCTCAGGCAGGTTTCACACTGTCAGTGCAGAGCCAATGTGGGGCTCAAATTCATGAACTGCGAGATCGTGACCTGAGCCAAAGTTGGATGCTTAACCGATTGAGCCACCCAGGCGCCCTTAAATATGCATCAGTTAAATAAACCACGTGTATTGGTAGAATTAGCCCATAGTTTTCCACTTTCAAATTTTGGGTAAGGCACTGTGCTAGATATTTTGGAGAGACACAATGAAGTATAAGATGTAATTTGGGGGGCACCTGGGTGGCTCAGTTGGTTGAGCGTCCGACTCCAGCTCAGGTCATGATCTTATGGTTTGTGAGTATGAGCCCCGCATTGAGCTCTGCACTGATAGCTCAGGGCCTGGAGCCTGCTTCGGATTCTGCGTCTCCATCTCTCTCTGCTCCATCCCTGCTCACACTCTGTCTCTCTCTCAAAGATTAAAAAAATATTTTTTAATACTTAATTTTTGTAATAAAAATCTCTCCCCAGAGACAAAAAGGGCATACATAGAAAAATACCATAAAAAATACAGAACTCCTTTCTTCCTTCCTTCCTTTCCTTTCTTTCTTCTTTCCTGTCAAATTGGCATCAGTGGGGCCCACAGGAAGATAAGACCCTGATGCAATTAACCCCATTTCTAAACTGGTTGGTAGATTGTGGTTAATGGGAATCAAGTACCTCATTGTTGAATTTGGGAGTTACAAAAATGGAAAGGGGGACAATTAGAATGAACCCAGGATATTGGATTAGAATTAAAGATAATGGTGTAATGTCATGCTTTAAAAAATATATCTATATTCTTCTGTTTAAATATGGATATGAGGATGGGTTTACAAATAAGTATAGGTTTGTGTGTGTGTGTGTGTGTGTGTGTGTGTGTGTGTGTGTGTGTGTTTTGTGTATGCTTATTTCCTAGCTCTCTTCACTGAAATCACTGGAAATAATTACATTTCAGTAGCAATGAGAACAATGAATGTTCAGATCTTGGTTTCCATATACCATTCCCAGTGAAAGAAACCAAGGGGAGGAGAGGGAAACTACAAAATAAGCCTGGAAAATTTTGCTCAGTCAGAAAAAACATGCTCAAAAAATAAAAGAGGTAAGTTAAAAGGAAGAAGAAGCTATCCTGAAGAGTGTATTACCAATTAAAGCAATTTGAGAATCTTCTTAATTTTTATTTTAAATAATAGGATGAAAAGGAATAAGTGGATTGAGAAATACTGTAGAGTGGTTCAACAACAAATGAGGCAAAGCAGAATAAATGATAATTGAACTTGAAGAAAGAGCAGAGGAACTCAGCCAAACAGAGCATCATAGAGAAAAAAAATAATGAAAAAAAATGAAGATAGCTGACTTATGAGACAACATGAAACAGATTAAGATTTGCACTATAGGAGTCCCAGAAGGAGGGGAGAGATAGAGAGAGAGAGCGAGAGAGAGAGAGAAATGAGTAGAAAACTTATTGAAAAAATAATGGCTAAAAATGTTTCTAACCTGGGGAAAAAAACAGACATCCGGATCTAGGAAGCCCAGAGAGTTCCAAATAACATGAATGTAAACAGGCCAATGCCAAAATACATTGTAAATAAAATGTCAAAATTAAAGACAAAGAGATAGGAGAAAAGCAACTTGTTACATTTAAGGGAACTCCCATAAGACTATCAGTAGATTTTTCAGTGGAAACTTTGCAGGCCAGAAGGGAACAACATGATATATTCAAAGTGCTGAAATAAGGGGGTGAAAAAAAAAGACAAAACTTCCAATCAAGTGTACCTTAACTGGTAAAATTACCATTTAGAACTGAAGGAAAGATAAGGAGTTTTACAGATAAGCAAAAGATGAAATAATTCATTACCATTAAGCCAGCCTTACATGAAACATTAAAGAGTCTTCTTTAAGAAAAAGATAAAAGGTGGGGTACCTGGGTGGCTCAGTCAGTTAAGTGTCTGACTTTGGCTCAGGTCATGATCTCGCAGTTTATGAGTTTGAGCCCCATGTTGGGTTCTGTGCTGACAGCTCAAAGCCTGGAGCCAGCTTTGGATTCTGTGTCTCCCTCTCTCTCTGCCCCTCCTCTGCTTGCACTCTGTCTGTCTGTCTCTCAAAAATAAATAACATTAAAAATGTATATAAAACTTGGCAGTTATAACAAGAAAACATATGAAAGTATTAAAGTCACTAGTAAAGGTAAATATATAATAAAGGTAATGAATTAATCACATACATTATTATGAAGGTTAAAAGATGAAAGTAGTAAAAAATAACTGTAATTATACTAATTAGTTAAGAAATACACAGGAGAAAAAGATGTAAAATGTGATATCAAAAAGGTCAAACATGGGAAGAGAATAAAAATGTGGAAATTTTGAATAAATTCAAGTTGCTATCATTTAAAATAGACTGTTATAAATATATGTTGTTCTATGTAAGCCTCATGGCAACCACCAAGCAAAATCTATAGTAGTTACTCAAAAGATAATGAGAAAGAGATTTAAACAAGCTACAAAAGAAAGTCATCAACCATAAGGGAATAGAGCAATGGAAGAAGAAAGGAACAGAAGAACTACAAAACAGCGAGAAAACAGCAAAATGGTAATAAGTACATACTTGTCAATAATGACATTAGGTAAAAAATGATTTAGGTGTAAATAGAATAAGTTCTCCAATCAAAGTACATAGAGTGGCTAAATGGAAAATAATCAAGACCCATCTATAAGATTTGTACAATTTATATGAGACAAAATAGACTTTAAATCAAAGACTGTAATTTGAGACAAAGAAGGGTATTATATAATGATAAAAGTGACAATTGAACCAGAGGATATAACATTTGTAAATATTTATGCACCCAGCATAGAAACCTGTAAATATAAAAACAAATATTAACATACCTAAAGGAAGAAACAGCAATACACTGATAGTAGGGGATTTTAATGCCCCACTTACATCAGTGGATAGATCATCCAGACAGAAAATCATTGAGGAAATTTTGGCCTTAAACTATACATTAGACCAGATGGACTTAAGATATATACAGAATCTTCCATCTAAAAGCAACAGAATACACATTCTTTTCAAGTGAACATGGAACATTCTCCAGGAAAAGTTGCATGTTAGACTACAAAACAAGTCTTAACAAATTTAATAATATTGAAATGACATTAAGCATTTTTTCCAAACACAAAGCTATGAAACTAGAAAACAATTACAAGAAGAAAACTGAAAAAATCACAAATGTTTGAAGTTAAACAACATGCTGTGGAATAAATAATGAGCCAGTGAATGAATCAAAAGGGAAATCAAAAAGCACCTTGACAAATGAAAATAGAAACAAAGTATACCAAAACTTATGGGATGCACCAAAAGCAGTTCTAAGAGGGAAGTTCATAGGAATTATTGCCTACCTCAAGACATAAGAAAAAACCTCAAATAAACAGTCTAAATTTACACCTGAAGGAACTAGAAAAGTAGGAGTAAACAAAGCTAAAGATTAGTAGAAGTAAGGAAATAAAAATATCAGAGTGGAAATAAATGAAATAGTAAAAAGACGTAGAAAAGACGAATAAAACCAAGAGCTTGTTCTTTAAAAAGAAGAACAAAGTTGATAAACATTTAACTAGACACACCAAAAGAGAGAGAGGACTCAATTAAATAAACCAGAAATGAAAGAGGAGACTTTACAACTAAAACCACAGAAACACAAAGGATCATAACAGACTACTATGAAAAATTATACATTAAAAATTTTACAACCTAGAGGAAATGCACAAATTCCTAGAAACATACAACCTTCTAAGACTGAAGCAACAGACCAATTACTGGTAAGAATATTGAATCAGTAAGCAAAAAACTTCTAACAAACAAAAGTCAAGGACCAGGTGGCTTCACTGGTGAATTCTACCAAATATTCAGAAAAGAATTAATACCCATCCTTTTCAAACTCTTTCAAAAAATATAAAGAGGGGAATGCTGCCAAACTCATTTTACAAGGCCAGCGTTACCCTGATGACAAAATCAGACAGGGGTGCCACGAGAAAAAAATCACAGACCAATATCCCTGATGAACATAGATGCAAAAATTCTCAATGAAACAAATTCAACAATACTTTAAAGACTCATACACTGTGACCAAGTGGGACATATTCCAGGGATGCAAGGATGGTTCAACACTTGCAAATCAATTTCTGCATTAACAAAATGAAGAACAAAAATCATACGATCATCTCAATAGATGTAGCAAGAGCATTTAATCAAATCCAACATCAATTCATTATCAAAACTCTCAACAAAGTGAGTATTAGGGAGAATGTAACTCAACATAGTCAAGGCCTTTCATGACAAGCCAACAGATAACATCATACTCAAGGAAAAAGACAAAGATACCTATTTTTTTGTTGAATATTTTATTCAACATAGCATTGAAAGTCCTAGCCACAGCAAATTGGCGAGTAAAAGATGCCCAAATTGGAAAAGAAGTAAAACTGTCAGTATTTACAGATGACGTGATATTATATATAGAAAATTGTTAACACTTCACCAAAAAATGTTAGAGTTAATAAATAAATTCAGTAAAGTTGCAGGATACAAAATCAATATGCAGATATTTGTTTTGTTTCTGTACACTAATAAAAAGTGATCAAAGAAAGAAAAGAACAATCCCAATTGCATCAAAAAGAAGGAACTAGTAGGAATAAATTAAGCCAAGGAGCTGAAAGACCTCTACACTGAAAACTGCAAAAAGTTTACCTCTACACTGATAAAAAGAAGTTGAAGAAGACACCAATAAATGGAAAGATATTTTGTGCTCATGGATTGGAAGAGTTAATATTGTTAAAATGTCACAGCACCCAAAGTGATCTATAGATTCATTGCAATATCTATTAAAATTCCAAAGGCATTTTTACACAGAGAGAACAAACAATCCTAAAATTTGTATAAAACTGCAAACGACTAAATCAAATCTTGAGAATGAAGAACAAAGCAGGACTTATGATGCTCCTTGACGTCAAAATATATTACAAATCTATAGTAACGAAAATAGTATGGTATTGACAGAAAAACGGACACATAGATCAATAGAACAGAATAAGAACCCAGAAATAAACCCACACATATATGGTCAATTAGTTTATGACAGTGGAGCCAAGAATGTACAATGGGGAAGTGACAGTCTCCTCAATAAATGGTGTTGTAAAAACTGAACAACCACATATATAGGAATAAAACTGGACCACTATTTTGCAACATATACAAAAAGCAATTAAAAATGGATTGAAGATGAGTGTCAGACCTGAAAGCATAAAACTCAGACGAAGTCATAGGCAGTAAGCTTCTTGGCATTGTTCTTGGCAGTAATTTTTTGAATTTGACACCAATGGTAAAGGCCACAAAAGCAAAAATAAACAAGTGGGACAACATCAAACTAAAAAGTTTCTGTGTAGCAAAGGAAGCCATCAACAAAATTAAAGGCAACCCACTGAATGGGAAAAAATATTTTTAAATCATATATTTGATAAGGGGTTAATATCCAAAATATGCAATGAACTCATACAAATGAATATCAAAATGAACAATTTGATTAAAAAATGGGCAGAGGATCTGAGTGGCCATTTTTATAAAGAAGATATACAGATAGATAACAGTTACATGAAGAGATGCTCAACGTCACTAATCATCAGGGAAATGGAAATCAAAACCACAGCGAGATATCACCTTAAAACCTGTCAGAATGGCTATTATGAGAAAGACAAGAAATAACAAACTTTGGTGAAGAGGTGGAGAAAAGGAAACTTGGTGTACTGTTGGTGGCAATGTAAATTGTTGCAGCTACTGTGGAAAACAGTATGGAGGTTCTTTTAAAAATTAAAAATAGTGGGGCACCTGGGTGGCTCAGGTTCAGGCCACGATCTCACAGTTCATCGGTTTGAACCGCATGTCAGGTTCTGTGCTGATGGCTCAGAGCCTGGAGCCTGCTTCAGATTCTGTGTCTCCCTCTCTCTCTGCCCCTCTACCACTCATGCTTTGTCTCTCTCTTTCTCTCAAAAATGAATAAACATTTAAAAAATTTTAATTAAAAACAGAGCTACCATATGATCCAGCAATTCCATTTCTGGGTATTTATCCAAAGAAAATGAAAACATTAATGCAAAAGTACACATGCATTCCCATGTTCACTGTAGCATTATTTATGATAGTCAGATGTGGAAACAACCTAAGTGTCTACCAACACATGAATGGATAAAAAAAATGTGGCATACATGTGCAGCAGAATATTATTCGTCCATAAAAAAGAATGAAATCTTGCCATTTGCTACAACATAGATGAAACTTGGGGATACTATTGCTGAGTGAAATAAGCCAGAGGAAGACAATTACCATATGATCTTACTTATATGTGGAATCTAGTAAGAACAACAAAAACCAAGCTCATAGATATAGAAAACGGATTGGTGGTTGCTAGAGTTGGGGAGTAGGGCATGAGCAAAATAGATGAAAGAAGTCAAGAGGATCAAATGTTCATTATATAATAAATAAGCCATCAGTATGTAATGCACAGCATGGCAACTATATTACTGTATTGTATATTTGAAGGTTGCTGAGAGAATAGATCTTAAAAATTGTCATCAGAAGGAAAGAAATTCTTGACAGATGTTAACTAGACTTACTGTGGTGATCATTTTGCAATATATACAAATAGCAAATTATTATGGTGTACATCTAAAACTAATATATACCAAATATACCTCAATTTAAAACATTTATTTCGTAAGTAATCAGAGATATGAAAATCTGATGAAGTACATCGCTTCTGTAATACTGATGCCAAAATCATAATATAAGTCTAATTGTGAGGAAACATCATGTACATAATGCCATTAATAGCACCTTTTTCTTTTTCCCCATCTTCAAATTCTCTTATACAGTAGTTTAAATGTCTCTTTCTGTTACCCTTATTACTTTCTCCTATCATACTCTTCTAAGACTAGCTCCTCCTAGCCAATGTTTTTATCATCCATCATCATGACTTTGATTTCCACATTTGATTCACTAGCTCACAGATTCAGACCCACATGTCTAACTTTCTACTGGGCAATTTCTCCTGGACATCTAATGGAGGGTTGAAGGCCATTTCTCTCTGTCTCTTTTTTTAAGTTTATTAATTTATTTTGAGAGAGAGAGCATGAGCAGGGAAAGGGAGAGAGAGGGAGAGAGGGAGAGAGGGAGAGAGGGAGAGAGGGAGAGAGGGAGAGAGAGAATGAATCCCAAGCAGCCTAGTGCAGAACAAACTCACAAAACCACAAGATCATGACCTGAGCTGAAATCAAAAGTCAGTTCCTCAAACTGACTGAGCCACCCAGGCACCCCAGGCCATTTGTCTTTTATTTTGTCTCATAGGCTGTATGTCCTCCTGCCTTCCCTATTTTAGGATATGGTGCTACTCTGTCAGTTGCCTAAGCCTGAAACCTCATCCACCTTGGAGCTCCCACCCTGTTATAACCACAATGAAACCAATCACCATGTCTTCTACATTTTCCTTAATACCTATTGTAACTACCAGCTCAAGTGGATTCCTTCAAAACCTCAAATCTGTTCTCCCTGCTTAGAGTTTTGCACCTCTCTGATCCATTTTCTACCCTATAACCAAGGTGACATTTCTCAAAGGCAATTTCCCCAATAACTACTCCCATATACTTAAAGTACAAAGTTAAACTTAATAATTGATGCTATAAGACTTACCTAACACTCCTATCAACCCCACATAATATGTTCCACCCTGTTCCCTTTATGCTGTGGTTTTTCACAAGCTGATCTTTACCTCCTCTTACCCCTCCCCGCCCTGGCCAACCTTTCTTTCCTAACTCTAGTATCACTTTTACTAGAGATCTTTCCCTAATTCTCTAAAGCTAGATCAGGTTTCTCTTCTATACATTTATCTGTCTCAGTAGACTGCCTTTCTTAAGGTTTTCTAATTCTTCTGACTATATCAGGGATAAAATTTATAGTCAATAGAAGTTTGGCTTGGACATTTAATAATATCTGTATTTTTTAAAGGCGTGGCTCAGGAACGAGCCATTTACAGGGGAAGCAGCAGTCACTGAAGGACACGAAGTATACTTGGACAGGGTTAACACCCTGGATTGAGGGCTGATTCCTAAGGCAAATAGCACTTACTCCACATCAATGTCCAAATAATATACAACTTAATGTTTTAAGAACAATTTGGAAAAAAATCTTTTCATGTCTGTATGAATGACTTTTATGCATCTTTAGAGTCAGATAATTCCCTGAACTCCATGGTAAAATAGAAAAGCTTTCTCATTTTGAGCAAACAGAAAGCACACATGAGATGATACAATTTTTGAATTTCTATAAATGTTGCTTTCTCTAAGGGACTAGTCCAGCCTTTCTGATCACACCTTGAATCAATAGTATCTTAGCATGTAGATTTTAATCATAGCCTATTCTGTATTGTTACATATTACATGTATCATTCACTGGACATGTTACCCCCATGTCATTCTCAGGTCTGTTATCCTGAAAAACTCCAACTAACTCAAGTGTCAAGTTGAAAGTTCAAATCCCTGTGCTTGACTCTGATTTGTCCCTCATTCCAATTACTTCTCAGTACATTTCAACATAGTATATGTTCTATAATGAAAATTAATAAATAATAACAGGTGTATTTGTCGCTATCTTCTACATGATTGTGGGCTCATGAAAGGCAAAAATTTCAAATTCATCCTTGCACCCATTGGTTGCCAGTAATTGCCTGGCATATGGACAGCAATTTAAAAGTGTTTATCAAATTAAGGAGTGCCTGAGTGGCTCAGGCAGTTGAGCATTGGACTTTGGCTCAGGTCACGATCTCTGGGTTCCTGAGTTTGAGCCCCTCATTGGGCTTTGTGCTGACAGCAAAGAGCCTGGAACTTACTTCAGATTCTGTCTCCCTCTCTCTCAGCCCCTCCCCCACTCATGCTCTGTTTCTCTTTCAAAAATAAACATTAAAAAAATGAAAAAGTGTTTATCAAATTCAAGTTGAACTAAAATCTTATTTGTGTGTATCCAGTGATACACTACCCTCTTTTTAGGTAGCAAGTGTGCTTATTTGTAACAGTTTTATTAAGATATACTTGATATATCATACATCCACTCTCTTAAAGTATACACTGCAGTGGTTTTTAGTGTATTCACAGAGTTCTATAATGACCATCACTATCGAGTTTTCTAATTTTAGCACAATTTCAACATCCCTAAAATAAATCCTGTATACTTTACCAGGTACATTTCATCCCTCTTTGCTCAGCTCCTGAAAACTAATTATTTACTCTGTGTCTTTATGGATTTGCTTATTCTGGACTTTTCTTATAACTGGGGTCATGCAATATGTGGCCCTTCACGTCCAGCTTCTTTTACTTAATATAATATTTTTTAGGGTTCATCCGTGATGTAGCATGTGTTAGTATTTCATTCCTTAAATGGCCAAATAACATTCCATTGTACGATATACCACATTTGTTCACCCCTTCATGAGTTGATGTACATTGGTGTTGTCTTTACTTTTTGGCTATTATGAATAATGCACACAAACATTTGTGTATAATCTCTTGTGTAGACATACATTTTCCTTTCCTTTGGATATATAACTAGGAATATAATTTCTGGGTTATAGGGTAGCTCTTCATTTAACATTTTGAGCAGTTGCCAAACTTTTTTTTTTAATTGCTGTACTATTTTGCATTGATACCAATGATATTTAAGAATTCCAACTTCACGGGGCACCTGGGTGGCTCGGTCGGTTAAGCGTCCAACTTTGGCTCAGTCATGATCTCACGGTCCGTGAGTTTGAGCCCCACGTCGGGCTGTGTGCTGACAGCTCAGAGTCTGGAGCCCGTTTCAGATTCTGTGTCTCCCTCTCTCTCTGCCCCTCCCCTGTTCATGCTTTGTCTCTCTCCGTCTCAAAAATAAATAAACGTTAAAAAATTTTTAAAAAAGAATTCCAACTTCATATCTTCACCAAAACTTGTCCATTTTTTTACATGGTAGACATCCTGGTGATGTGAAGTGGTATCTCATTTTGGCTTCGATTTGCATTTCAATAATGATTAATAATATTGAGTCTACTTTCATGTATTTATCGGACATTTATATATTTTCTTTAGAGAACTATATATTAAAGTCTTTTGCCAGTTTTCTGAGTTTTAACTAGATTGTCTGTCTTTTTAATATTGAACTGTAAGTCCTCTATATATCCTGTATATAAATCTCTTATCAGTATTTCCAAATATTTTCATTGATTCAGATATTTTATACATGTACATATATTTATATTTAAAAACATATAATTATAATATGTATTGCCATATAGAAAAGTCTTGATTAAGTTAAAACTTCACAAAGGGACCCCTTTGTTTGCCTGATCCTAGTCTCCAACTTGCTTTACTTGCCCAAAGTTTTCACCTCTTCCAAAAATCCCCCTATTTTTAACCATCTTATGTGAATCTCTATAGACTATTCAGAAAATACTATCATATATACACAGTGACATTGTCACCCCATGATTCTTGCCCTCTATACAACAGTAAACTCCCTGAGTTCTGAATCATCTAAGGATGTGGCAAGGAGCTCTCAAAAGAAAAAATGCAACTAGATTTTGACAAGCTATATTCTTCATAATATTTTGAGTTTGTCTAGCTTTATTGTTTAATCTTGCAAGATGACTAAGGATAGTTATGGTCTCTCTGAGTCTGATCCCTGTTGGCTAAAATGGTCAGGATGGTTTGCTTATTTTTTCAGATACTTTGTGTCTGAGTTTTGGATATTTAGTCCAAAAAACAAATATGAATCATCAGAAACATCAAAATCAAAACCTCAGAAGGTATTTTTCCAACATAGTTATCATCTGGCTATCCTCTCCACAGAGCCCTATAGTTGTGCAAACATATATTTAGTTCAAATACTTTATTGCACTTCTCTTGAGGTATGTATCTTTAGGTCCATTGAAAATGAAAAAAGGCTTTCATTACTGAGTGATATACCTATTAATGCCCATTGCTTTAGATTATATTCAGAGTGAAATGCCTTTGTTTAATTTTCCATTTAGTTTTAATCTTTTGGTTATACTTGCATCTTCTGCTGACTATAATGTGGACTGGAAGACATAGCAGCTGATTAATAATTACACACTGACTTAAAGAGATGTCACAAGAATGAGATTTTCCTCATTTGTTTAAATCTCATCGTTGTGACTGTCCTTTAGATTTTATTAATGAGAAAACTAGTCTTGGGCAATTTGTAAAAAGAGAAAAGTTCTTCTTTGTTTGGTTTTATTTTCTGTTACCTTTCTTTGCCGTTAGCATTTTGTCTTCTTATCTAAATTCCCACTTTTATAGGTGGTGCCTTCCCATTCTAGTGTTCAATACATGATATCATACAAAAATTTTGGTATATGTTATTTTGAACCATTTTCCCAATATTTATTGTCAGTTCTATCGCTCTTACTTTTGCCAAAATAATAATTGTTATTATTATGGAGAGTGAACTACCCAGAAAGAATTTCCACAAAACAAATTTGATGAAGGCTGCCTCCTGAAGATGATTTTGGTGACTTCCAGAAACTTTTGAATCATAATTACCAGATTATTCTCTGATCCACCTTAGCAAGGACCGTGCCCCTTTAGTCTAAAGTTGCCACTGGATTCGTTGAGCTTGGCACCTTTTGGCAAATGATCCCTCAAAGAACATGCCAGGCAGAGGGTTCAGAGAAAATTCATCTACAAGCCACACATATTACCCTGCAGCTACTTTATTTGAGGACTTTGACAAGAATCCTATTATGGAAGAAAATCTACAGTGTACTTTAAAAAAAACCTTTTTTTTCTCTGCCTCTTTCTGCTCTCTTCTTTGATCTTCTTTGCTTCTCATGTTTCCACAATTTTTTTGCTTCTTTCAACCTATGGAAACAGTAATGAATACTTATGAGAGGGAGCTTAGACTAGCTCAGACCTTCATTTTCAGTAAATTAGCTAAGAGGACACAAGTCTGGTAAGCTCTTGGGTGAATACTGGGTTGGATTTGTATAAAGAATTCTCGGACTGTGTTCAGAGAATGGAGGCTTTTATCCCTGAATGTCAATCTCTAAGAAATGAGGGAGGAAAGCACTGCAGTGATTTGGCCAAATTAGTTAATCTCTTTACTTCTCTAGTTATTCACCAACAAGTCAGAAGGCAGTGATTCTTTGATCACTGATAATGGGGTAATATGTTATCTTCTTTAAATGAATGAGAATATTTACTAGCTGAGAAATAATAATTAAGTAGTTATATAGAAGACAGACATATTGAGTGACAATTTAAAGTTATAGTTCATGAGTACAAATTATGATATGTTAAATGATTTTAGAAATTGGGAGACCTACACATCATAGTTAATGCACCAGGCTTCTTATATTTTATAATAACAGCTCATATGTACTGAAAATTTAATTTTACGACAGGTATTTAAATTTAATTCCCAATACTTTGGGGTAAATACTATTATTTTCACTATATATAGTTGAGGAAACATAGGCTCCTAGATTTAGTAATTTGTTCAATTTCACACATTTTGGAATTTAAGAAGGTAAATTTTGAAACAATTTAATTCTTTTCCTGTTTTAAGGATATCCAGGATTTGTTTTAATGAAGTATGGTAAGACACACAAGTATAGAAGTGACTGCCATGAATGAAGAAGTTTCCCTACAGTGCCCTGGAAACAAGAGACATGGAACTCCATGCAAGGGGACCACATGGCCCAGAAGCACCAGAGTTAGTCAGGGGGCAGGAAAAGCAAGGGGAAATGTGGGCAACAGCCTATATAGTAGTTTCTTTGGGAAGGAATAGATGAAGCAGGGCAAGCCAGTTTAAGATTGTCTAGTTTGAATTATTTCATCACTCCCTACACACAGGGGTTTTCCATATATCTGGTGTCAGGCCTCTGGATAATTGAGGCAGGTGGATAGTGGCCTGAGATGTGACAGTCTGGTAAAGAAAGTGGTGGCATATGGGCTCTAAATTGGCTGGTTTTCACTTGAAATTCATTCTCCTAGGAGAGTTGTTTATAATTTCAAGGAATATCTAAGACCCTGGGAAGGATAGTCCCTTCAGAGTCAGTAAGAATCTAGACATCAAAGTATCAGAGTATGGAAAATATAAGTCATGCTTAATATTTCCATTTCCAGCCTCCACTGTGCTGTAAACTTCTCATATCAAAACCCAGTGTCCATGGGGCTCCTGGGTAGCTCAGTCAGTTAAGCATCCAACTCTTAATTTTGGCTCACGTCATGATCTTATGGTTTGTGAGTGAGACTGAGCCCCACACTGGGCTCTGTGCTGACAGCTTGGAACCTGCTTTGGATTCTCTCTCTCTCTCTCTCTCTCTCTCTCTGCCCCTCCCCTGCTTTCACATGTGTTCTCTCTCTCTCTCTCTCTCTCAAAATAAATAAACATTTAAAAAAAGTGCCTTGTCTTATTTATCCTTGGCCTTTTGAATAAATATCTTCATTTAGGTGGAAAACTTTGATAGATCACTTAAGTCCACCTTGCTGTGAGATTACACAGTAAAAGTCTTAAATATATGGAATATATAAAAGGAAAACAAAAATTAAAACAATATACATTGAAACTATACACACATTTTTACACATGCTTATTTCTTATTCATAAGTTTGCTTAGCCATTATTCTGATTTCATGGAAAAAAGAAAGGTCATAGAATATGGTAGGATAATGTTTCCTCCTCAGGTGTCCCCTGTGTTTGTGTCCTCAGCTAGTGTCAATATAATGTCCAGTTAAAATAATCAGTCCTCTTTGCAATGCTAGTTAAAACTTTAATCTGCTCTCTCACTAACTAATAGCCAAAGTTACTTGAAAGGGCATTCCTACATGAGTTGAAATATTGCACTAGACCAGTGGTTTTCTGAAGAAATTTCAGAAAGATTTTCTTCACAATATCTTACTCAGTAATTTATCATATAAAATACGTAAAAGCAAAATTATTCATACTTAATTTTGAAAATAAAGAGGGAAGCCTAGCTGCTTTACCTTTTTTAGAAAACTGTTCCTCGGTGGATGTGGAGGAAGATATTTCCCAAGAAACAGGTTGGGGTGAAAGGCACTCTCTGGGACATACAAGTTGCAAACCATTAGAATAGATCTTTAATAACTCATTCAACTCTAAATTCCAGGATCTTCTTCCTAACTTCTTGGTGTCCATGATGTTTAGTGACTGTAAAAAACTAAAAAATATATGGTAGAGGAGGGAAATGTAGACTTAGACAAGTTCTAGAGGTCATTCTGGGTTAGTGGTTTTAATCAGTAGTGACCCCAATAGTACCTTAGCTTTGTCATATGAGGCAGCCTGTCTTCCCAATTTATATCTTGGTGCCCTAGATCTTGCACAAACCTCAAACTAATTCTAATCAGCTTCTTGGTCTATGGTACTAGGAGACATATAATCAAGTTTCTACTTATCACTAATCTCCCTTGGTGTTTATAAAGGCAACAGATAAATTAGGTGTTATATAAACACTTTAAAATTATAGATATAACCAAAATGCTTAATATAAATGTGCCAGGTGTCAAAATTACATTTGGATAATGTGCAGCATACTATGGTAGTTATGGACCACATTAAGTCATCATCTTAGAAAACATCATGTGGACAGCCCTTAGTAGGTTTGCGTTACTACTGCCAAATAAAAACACTAAGTTCATACATTTTTATGAAACTAAATCTGTGAGCATTCTTTCTTTCAGAATTTTCCATAACAACACTGGTATTCTTTTAACTACAGAGTGAAATGTCTATGCAAATTTCTATACAGTTAGCTTAAGTAAAAATATAATGAGCCGTATCAGATACAATGAATTTCAATTATAAATATGTACCATTCTTCATCAAAAAATTGGGAAAATATTTAGCCAAGTAGACTTAATCTAAAAGATTTTGTCCTTTTGTTATTCTGGTTGGGTACCAATAGCTGATGCTCTTTAAGATATCTGTGTTGATCTGGGCTGGAAAGAGCACTTAGTGTAGCAATTATAGAGAACTGTCAGTTAATTCTGTTTGCAGTTCTCTGTGCTTATTCTTTACTTAGTGCGTTGCTAACTTCTGTTTCTCTAGCTTTACCAACCACGCTCATGTATGAAATGCCAGAGTTTAGAATTGGCCGTTCATTAATATTTTAATTGCAAAAAAGACAAATGCTTGTTTTATTTTTGAGAAGCATTTATAGAACTTTCTCTGTGATTCTGGAACTTGCTCTGTTCTCCCTTTCTGGGATGCTGTACTTCTCTCTCACAAATAGATAGATAGATAGATAGATAGATAGATAGATAGATAGATAGTTAATTTTTCCTGCTTCTCTGTGTTTTCACTTATCTTTCTCTTCCCACTTTTCCCCACCTTTGCTCTATGGGACATCAGTTAATTTTAGAACAGATGGTAAAAATCCCTTACTGTTTGGAAGCAGACAGTAATGTACAGTTTGAAAAAGACACCCTCATCTAATACAAAAGTCTTTAAATTATAGCATACATTATTTATATTCCTCTCAATACTCCCTCTGCTTGTTGTGACATGGGATAGTCCATACTTTCGAACACATAGACCATCTGTACCCCTTAATTGTCTTTTATTGATGTTAATACTAGCTCTCTGGAATTTTATGGGGTTTTTTGATATTTGTTTATTCTGAGAGAGAGGGAGGGAGTGTGCATGCAAGGGGGGAAGGGCAGAGAGAGAGAGAGAGGGAGAGAGAATTTCAAACAGACTCTGTGTGTGTGCTGTCAGCACAGAACCCAATGCAGGGCTCAATCACATGAACCCTGAGATCATGACCTGAGCCAAAAATCAAGAGTCAGACTCCTAACCCACTAAGCCACCCAGGCGTCCCTGGAATTTTCTTTCTTTGAAGCACATAAAATTAAGTTTCAACGAAGCTCTTAATTTTCCAAAGCCTGTATCTTGTCCACTATTTATCATTGTACTGAAACACCCAAATGTTTACTACACTGAATATGGATTTTGGTGATCAAATCAATACTACCCACCATTTCCAGTAATTTTCTAAGCAGGAAAAAGGTGATCAGATAAACCTGGGAATAAGAAGATATGTATGTCAGGCACAGAATAGAAAAGAAAAAAGAAGGTCTTCAGAGTAAGAGGGAAAGAGAGGTAGATAAGGTAATAGAGGAGAGGGCTGAATTGTTCAGTCTCGGTGAGCTACAGAATGAAATCTCTGGAAGCTAAGGCTGCCTCTAAGGGAGGGGCCATGGCTGAAGATGGATATTCTCCTGGTGGACAGTAGCGTAGCTCTGAAAACAACAAGGAGTCTACTGTGTCCACCTGATTATGAGATGGCTTTGTATTTGCAGGTGTTTGGAAGAAGGGAAATTTTGACCAGGGGACCACTAGGACTTGGGATGAAAATAATTAAATTAATGTCATAGAAGAATTAATAGGACCTGAATTATAGGTTTTGTTGTAGAGACTGAAAAGAAAGAATGGATGTTTTTTTTCCCCAAGATCACACTATTTATAAAAAGCACAGGAAGAAAAATGAACCCATTGCAAAAGGCTGATTAAATCCCTTCTGCCATCATCCTTGGTCTGCTGGTGACCTGCCCTTTTTATTGCAGCTTTTAATGGTGACTCTCCAGTTTAGTAGGGAACACTACACTGTGTTTGTGTGGTCATTTAAGTTCTTCTTCGCTAAACACAGCATGCTTTATACCCATAACTACCAAAGGGGTTGCTGCCTGGCAGCATTTCTTTTTATAAGTCATTTAAAATGTCTTAGGTATCATTTTATGACAACTTTACAAGGTTTTCCTAGGTGACCATAGTCATCCCCTGAAGATATAACTAATGATTTTACTTCCTAATCCTCAAATTTCTGTGGATTCACATTATAATGAAACCTATAAAACTCATAAGATTTGTAATGAAAGTAACCCTGGTGTTCTAGGAAAAAAAAATCCAAATGTCAAGATAGAGTTGGTGGGACATTACAATACTGCTGTGTTATAGTTTCTCAGATATTCATGTAGGCTGCCAATTGCATCGAATTCATAAAACCGTAAATTATCATTAGGTGGATAGGGTGAAGAAAAATGGTCAGGAGACAGTGGCTGGCTCCTTAGAGGTGAGCAGTGGGTCAAATCTCAATCATGGTGTCTTGAAAGCAAGTAGAAAGACCATGAGGCATAAATTCTTATGTGATTCCACTTAGGTTGACAATCACTAATCAGGTTTTTCATGGAAAATTCCAGAAACAATTATGTAATAGCATACAGTTTTTTGGGCTATATGCTAGGCTCCATGAGGGATGCAAACACAGTTTAGAGTTGGAAATATAAATCTAGATGTATTATTTATGACTCAATCATGGGAAGTAGAAAGCAATGAAAGAAAATATATTATGTCATGTTAAATTGAATCCGATTGACAGGAAAAGGTACAGGGATTGAACAAACTAAACATGAATTCTGGTTGCAGATGAGCTACTTTCTTTTATTGTCTTTGACGCATCACTTTATTTCAATTTTCTCTGTTATTAAAAATAAGATGAAAAGATCTGGGATATTAATACAAAATAATCTAATAAGATCTTTTTGAAACAATAATATTTTATTTTTCACTCTTCATAATTAAAATTATTGATAGAATAGCATGGATGTATAAACATTTGTGTCCAAATTAATGCTAGGCTACGTGTGCATGTATTTCAGAACTTTAACTATATAATGGCATACCTTAGTTTCTGACTCTAAAGAACAGGCTATATAAAATCACACCAGTTAGTAAAAAATGACTATTTAATATGACTTCACATACCTGGTCCAAGTATATGAAGTTGACTTAACTTCTTTAAAATACAGTCCCACAGTTGGATGACGAATGGCAATAAGAATATGCATGTTGTTGAATTTCCTTGTTCCTACAGTATTATACTCCATGGCTTAGAATCATTATGTTTAATACAGAGACCAGTGAAGGAAATCTGTTGACTAACTTAAAAGTAACCAATGTTTCATTCAGTGGACTATTCTGAAGAGTTTTAGTGGATTGACAAGAACACTCAAGAACTTCTCAACAGTGTTTTAACTGATTAAGAGAGTGATGTGGACCAACTGAAAAATGATATAATCTGGTACAAGCAAAAAAAAAAGACAACAGATGGCCTGGTAGTAGTGTCTTTTTGTTAATACATGAAGTAAAATCATTTGTACATTGTTTCTAAAGCAATCAGGGGGTATTCGTATCTCTAGGATTATCTAACAACCTCTTCATCAAGACAGAGAGGAAGAAACTAAAGGAGCAAAATGAACTTCTAAGATACTTTTCAGCTTTCAAATTAAAAAAAAGATTTTTTTTCTCAACCACATCATTTACGTACTGAAGTTAGATCCAACGTTATCTACAAATATACAAACCTCCAATAATGTGTAATCATAGAAATACTGAGAAGGTTGGAAAGGCATTGCCCACAGTCTTCTCATCACAGTGACTAAAAGTCAGCCTTTCAAGAATAATCCTTTTGAGTTATTGATTTACGGTAAAAAATCCTAATTAGATTCCACATTTCTAGAAGAATATAATCCATATTTTATCAGCTATGAACATTTTAGTGTAGGTAGAGTGAGTTAAAGAAGATCACGTGTGTTTCTTGCTTTGATAGAAAGCTCATCCCAAGTACCTGCACAAGAAGTTACAGGATAAAGTCATCTCATTGTTAGAGATTATGTGAGAAAGAGAAGGAGAGAAAGAGGACCACAGGCAAAGTTCTACTTGTTGCCTACTAGCGTTGCTACCACAGTGATAAGTCATATATTCTCTTGCCCCTGGATCCACCCTTTCCACAAAAAAGCATTTTATGGGAGAGAATTACATCCTCATCATGGCAGGGGAAGGGCTTTCTACCATCTTTCTCCCAAGAATATTGATCTTGACAATGACCCACAGACAAGAGTGTCCTGTGGAATTCCAGGATTCTAGCAGAGAAGATACAGCACAGAGTTGGAGAAAAAAAATCGAATTGGATGCATTGATTTCAGTAAGAAGAATAGTTTTATTTTACCCACAGCATCACTACTTAGGGTGGCACATTTCAGTGCCAAGAGGAACTTTCTTGGCCTGCAATTTCTCATACAGGGAAAAGTAAGAGTATTTGAGTGAGCTCCCTCAGCTGTGGGTGTGGGGGACAGGGAAAGAGACCTGAAAAAATAGAGATGGCTCAAATAAATAAAATCAGCAATGAAAGAGAAGACATTACAACCGATACCACAGAAACAGAAAGCATCCTAACAGACTACTATGAGCAACGGTGTGGCCTCCCAAAATGTATAACCTAGAAAAAATAGACAAATTCCTAGAAACATAGAACTTTCCAAGGCTGACTCATGAAGAAATAGAAAATCTGATCACACCAATATTGAGTAAGGAGATTGATTCAGTAATCAAAAACCATCCAACAAGGAAAAGCTCATTACCAGGTGGCTTCACTGGTGAATTCACACAAATATTTAAAGAACTAACTCCATTTTCAAACTCTTCCAGAAATTTGAAGAGGAGGGAACATTCCCAAACTCATTCTACAAGGAAAGCATTATTGTGCCAGTATAAGACACTGCAAGAAAAGAAAACTACAGGCCAATATTCCTGATGAATTTAGGTGCAAAAATTCTAAACAAAATACTAGAAAAACCAAATTCAACACATGGCCAACAGGTACATGAAGACACAACATCACTAATCATCAAGGAAGTGTACATCAAAACCAGGAGATAACACCTTACACCTGTTAGTATCAAAAAGACAAAAGGTAACACATGCTCATGAAGATGCAGAGAAAAGCAAATTCTTCTACACTATTAATGGAAGTGTAAATTGATGTAGCCATGTATGGACGCTATGAAGATTCCTCAAAAAATTAAAAATACAACTATTATATCAATCAGCAGTCCTACTTCTGGGTATATATTCAATGGAAATAAAATCACTAATTTGAAATATCTGTACCTCATGCTTATTGCAACATTATTCACAACAGTCAAAACATGGAAACAACATAAGTATTTTCATTGAAAGATGAATGGATATGGGGCACTTGGGTGGCTCAGTCAGTTAAGCGTCCAACTTTGGTTCAGGTCATGATCTCACGGTTCATGAGTTTGAGCCCCATGCTGGGCTCTGTGCTGAGAGCTCAGAGCCTGGAATCTGCTTTGGATTATGTGTCTCCCTCTCTGCCCCTCCACTACTCTCTCTCTCTCTCTCTCTCTCAAAAGTAAATAAACATTAAAAATATTAAAAAGAAGAAAGATTAATGGATAAAGAAAATGTGTGGGCTGTGTATACAGACACACACACACACACAGTGGAATATTATTCAGCCATAAAAATGAAAGAAATACTGCCATTCATGACACTATGGATGGACCTTGAGGGCATATGATAAGTTAAATAAATCAAACAGAGAAAGATATGTACTGTTTGATCTCACTTATATAGGGAATCTAAAAAACCTGAACTCACAGAGACAGCATGGAATAGTGGTTATCAGGAGCTAGGAAGTGGGGAAAATGAAGAAATGCTGATCAAAGGATACAAACTTCTAGTTATAAGATGAATAAGTTCTGGGTATATAGTACGTAGCAGGGGTGACTATAATTAACTATACTGAATTATATACTTAAAAGTTGCAAAGACAGTAGATCTTAAATGTTCTCATCACATGCATACACACACACTCACACACACACGTAATTATGTGTGATGATGGAGGTATTAATTAACTTTGTTGTGGTAATTATTTTACAAGATATACTTGTATCTAATCATCACATTTGACACCTTAAAAATTCTGCAATGTTATATGTCAGTTATCTCTCAATAAAGCTGGGGGAAATAGAAGCATTGTGTGGGAGCTTAGCCATCTGTATAGAACATTCTTTATTTTTTTTTAATTTTTTTTAACGTTTATTTATTTTTGAGACAGGGAGAGACAGAGCATGAACAGGGGAGGGTCAGAGAGAGGGAGACACAGAATATGAAGCAGGCTCCAGGCTCTGAGCTGTCAGCACAGAGCCCGATGCGGGGCTAGAACTCACGGACCGCAAGATCATGACCTGAGCCGAAGTCGGCCACCCAACCGACTGAGCCACCCAGGCGCCCCGAACATTCTTTACTTTAAAAGTCAAGGTTTTCATATAGCACACTTATTTACTATCTCTTGGGGATGCTATTAGGGTGACTTAGAAATGGTAGCAAGCTTACCCATTGTGAGTTAAATTGTTTCTATATATTGCACACTATATGACATACTTCTCAATCCATAGCAATTTTATTTTAATATCTTGCCTATTATAGTGATAATGAGCACACAAGAGAAGGAAAGACATTTGTGCACACGAAAATATATTATTGTCTATTAATTACAGTAGTAACATAGGCATTGCAAAAGAAGGATGCATCTTTGATATCTTGCTAACAATTCAATAAAATGAAAATTCTATTTGTGTCACATTTTGGTGTACATATTTTTATAATATCCTAGTCAAGAAGAAAGTGGAAAACACTATGTTCTGCTGAATTCTGAAGTTATTCTTCTTTTGCTTGGCCTCAAATGATTTGACTTTACTGGTAACCCAGCAACTTGATAAATCTATTGACTTGTTGGTTAGAGTCTCACATTGTGAGATGGTGTGACCTAAGTTAAACCTTTCTGCTCTGATCTTTTAGTAATCATCTGAGTTACTAAAGACATGAAGAGACTGAGAATTTTAATGGAATGTTATGAATTGTTTAAAATGTAATTATTAGTAGGCAATTGTTTTAATATCATCCTTCAGGGGTGCCTGAGTGGCTCAGTCAGTTAAGCATCTGACTTAGGCTCAGGTTATGATTGCACCGTTCATGGGTTCGAACCCTGCGCTGGGCTCTGTGCTGACAGCTCAGAGCCTGCAGCCTGCTTCGGATGTTGTGTCTCCCTCTCTCTGTCCCTCCCCTTCTCATACTCTGTGTCTTTCTCTCTCTCTCTCAAGAATAAATAAACATTAAAAAATTAAAAAAATATATATCATCCTTCAATAATTGTGTTGCATACACAGACTGTCAATATAAATATTTAGCCTACTTAGCATGGAGTAATGGAGTACAATATTATCTCATTAATATACACAAATCAGAGATGATCTCATCAGACACTATCTCCATTTTCAACTTAGTGGGTGAATTTAATGTGTGCAAAACTCTCTCATCTATTATACTTTTAAGTGTAGACATGATTTTTTAATGTGAATCCCAGAGAAATCAGAAATTTGCCTTGTGAGATTAGAAACTTCTTTACAGTAGAGGAAAAAAGGAAACTAACATCATTTGATTTTATTCCAGAATCATATTGAATCATATTGGAACTGCACTTCAGGGAGGCTGTGCCAGGTTGGACATGTTCAAAAGAAAAACATCTTGTTTAGAATCCTTGGACTTGTTGTTTGGGTGAAGCCTGTTGGGAGTAGGTCGATGTAATTGAAAAAGAGAGACTGAGCTATACTTTTCCCCCTGAGTTCTTTCACTAGGGAGAAGGAATTAGACCAGTATCTTTGGGAATGGAGTTACCTATTGGTCAGAGGCCAAACAGAATGTTGCTTTGGAGAGAGACTTATATTTGTTAATTATCTCCAGGAGAGTTTAAAAATCAGGTAGACAAGAATTCATGTTTTGACTGTTGCTTACCATGAACAATGACATCTTCTCCATGTGTGTGTGTGTGTGTGTGTGTGTGTGTGTGTGTGCGCATTATGATTTTTTTTTTACTGCTTACAAAAACAACTCTCTTTTAGGCCTTTAGACATTCTTTTCCTTACCCCAAGCCATTCTTTTTCTTTCTGAAATAGATACAATTATCCTGTCATTATTTATTTTTAAGTTTATTTATTTTGAGAGAGAGAGAGAGAGAGAGAGCACACACAAGCAGGAGAGGAGCAGAGAGAGAGGAAGACAGGGGATCCCAAGCAGGCTCTGTGCAGTCAGCACAGAGCCTGACTCAGGCCTCGAACCCACGAACTGTGAGACCAAGACCTGAGCCAAAACCAAGAGTCAGTTGCTTAAGTGACTGAGCCACCCTGGCGTCCCATATCCTTTCATTATTTTTATACTACTTTTCAGTGTGTTACAATTTTATTGTGTCATTGTTCAAGTTGAAATATGCTAACTAGCCATGGTTCAGGAGAATAGATGGGTCATACCTGGAGCATCCCTCTGCTGCATAAGAATATTAGGAGTTATACTGGGCTCTAAGTTGTCATGACAGGCAATAAGAAATCAATTGGAGAAAATATGATTGGTAAGCCTGATGCTGAGCTCTAAAGGTTAGTGCCCATCAAAACATACATAATTCCTCTCAGCTTGCTCATTTTGAATTTATCAAATATGAGGAGGGAAAATTATTTTCAATCATTTAATTTTCGACTTATAAAACCACTGGACATAGTGAGTTCTATATACTCCCCCCATTGTCTCCATCGCCATATCCAATTTGAGGAATGACTCGTATGGTTAATTAAATTCAAAACCAGTTCATAGCATGTTCCACTGTAACCTGTTTTAATAGAGTGATTCTGATTTTTCTTCAGAGAGGGGTTCCTGATACTGGTGGGGTGGAGAAGAAGAAAAATAAATTGATTGTTGCCATAAAGGGTTGGTACTGAAGACTGGATACAATCAGACAAATCTTCTCAGAGAATGAGTGACTTTAAACTACTTCATCACTAAAATATTAATGAATATAAATTGATTAGGCTGTGAACTTGGAAAGATAGAAAAGAATTTGTTTGAAGTAAAGAAAGGAGAAAAGGGGAATAAACAAAAAGTCAAAATTAATGAAATAGAGAATAAACATTTATTAATAGTATTGTATTTTAAAACGTTTTTAAATTAAATCATAAAGTATAAAATAATGGTTAATTTAATGAAAAAAAGGGGGAAAAGTAAACACACACTACCCGCTATGCTGATAGGGGAATAAACTCAGACATACATTATTCAATATGGAGAATATTTTAATCAATAATATGCAAAACTTTAAAATCTATAATGAAAATGAATCATTTTGTAATGAAATATAACTGACCAAAATTAATCAAAGAAAACACAGAATCTCAACTAACTATTGCCATTTAAAATTTAAAAATTGTTTAAAGAAAGAAGGAAGGGAAGCAGGGAGGGAAGACAAAAGGAGCTACTACTCCTTCCAGACAAAACAAACAAATAGATCCTGATGGGGCTCCTGGATGGCTCAGTCAGTTAAGTGTCTGACTTCGGCTCAAGTCATTATCTTGCACCTAGTTTGTGAGTTCAAGCCCCATGTCCGGCTCTCTGCTGACAGCTCAGAGCCTGGAGCCTGTTTCGTGTTCTGTGTCTCTCTTGCTCTCTGCCTCTCCCCCACTCATGCTCTGTCTCTCTCTTTCTCCCTCTCTCAAAAATAAATGAACATAAAAAAAATTAAAAAAAAAAAGATCCTTATAATACATTCACTTCTGATTACTAACAGAAATGTCAAAAAGTTTAAACTTTAAAAGAGAAAAAGAATGCTTTGGTAAAAAAGGTTTAACATATGCTACCCAAAAAATTGCATAGCAATGTAATTGATGAATATCAAGCAAATATTAAGCACATTTTAAAATTCTGCTGAGAAACATAGAAACACTTGAAAAAATGAAAAAAAAATTATTTCATGTGCCTGGATTAGAAGCTTAGTATTTTAAGGGTTATAAGCTCCTTGAATTACATTATAAACGTTTAATATTAACAATTAAAAGAAAAAAAACAAAGATCACTGTGGGCTTACTTATGGCCATGAAGTAACAACAGAGTCTGGAATTACATTTCCCCCGTAAACAACCAGGAAACTGGATGACATATGTAAAAAGCATTGTTTCATGTCTTGGACAATGGGAAAGCAAAATTGTGATCTATGAGAAAAGAATAACCAATCAAGTATGCCCAGAATTGGCTCAATTTCCTAAGAGTTAATTTCTATATTATCAGAGGGAGTTTTGCACAGTCAAGACCAATATACTGAAATCAATTGCATTTCAGTCAGAATAAGTTATTGAAACTTAAATTACAAAAAAAACACCTAAGAATAAATTTAACAAAATATTTGCAAGATATGTACACTGATGAGTACAAAACCCTGACAAAGCAAAGATTTGCATACATAAAACGACAGATATAGTATTCTCATGGATTATTAGCCATCTTTAAAATTTTTTCCCAAAGTTATTCATACATTCAAAGTAATCCCAAATAAAACTCAACAGTATTTCTTTAGAAATTGATAAGCTGCTTTAGAATCATATGGAAATGATAATGGTCCAAAATAGCCAAAACAATATTGGAAAGGAACAAAGTTGGTAATTTTGCCTTCTCTGAAGACTTAAATAAGTCAAGAGTAAATAAGACAATGTATTATCGAAGTAAGAACACATACATTTATCAAGGTAACAGAATAGAGACTCCAGAAATCCACCCACCATGTATGTATGAGTCCACACTCAATACATGATCAATTAATTTTCAATAAAAGTGCCAAAGTAATTTAAATAAGGAAGAGCATCTTTACAACAAAGAGTGCTAGGATTTCTGGATATACGTATGAAAAATAAGGAATCTCAAGCTTTACCTCCTCACATAAATGAAAGAAAGTTAAGTCAAAATAAATCTTAGTTCTTAAATGTAAAAACTACTATTATAAAACTTTTAGAAGAAAACAATAAACTGTTGTGTCCTTGTAGAAAGAAAGAATTTCTTACATAGAACTCAGAAAGAACTAATCATAAAATAAAAACATGATAAATTGACCTTTATTCAAATTGAAAATTCTGCTCTTTCAAAGACATTATTAAGAAAATGAAAAGTTAAATCACAGACTAGGGGGAAATGTGTGCAACTCATATACATGACAAAGAACTAGTTCCCAGAAAATATATTTTTAAAATCTTCTATAACCCCATACTAATGACACAAACCCAACTTTTTAAATGAGGAAGAGTTAAACAGATACTTCAGAAATAAAGATATACAAATGGTCATAAGCAAATGAAATGATACTCAACAACATTAACCTTAAGGGAAATGCAAATAAAATTAATATAGACCTACACCCTTGTTAGAATGAGTAAAATTAACACACACACACACACACACACACACACACACACACTTCCGTGTTGGTGGGGATGTATAGTAACTACACCTCATATAATGCTGGTGAAAATGTAAAATGGTTTAACCAATTTTGAAAATAATTTTATGAATAGAGCAATTATACAACTAAGTAGAAAAGAAATAACAATGTGTCCTTATAAACACTTGTATATGTTTATTTAGAGAAGCTTTATTCCTAATGGCTCCAAATTGGAAACCCTAATATTGCCCACCAATATATGAGTGAATAAACAAATTGTGATATATCATGCAATGAAATAGAACTCAGAAATAAAAGGAAACAAACTATTGGTAGACGATCACCTGATCAATCTATAATCATGCCAAAGAATCCAGACACAAATGAGGTCATGCTGTATCATTCTATTTATGTGAAACTCTAGCAAAGACAAATTTATTCTGAAGTTGTAGAAGGCAGAGCAGCAGTTGCCTGGGGCCAGAAGTGGATGGTTTGTAGTTAGCAAAGCAGTTGAAAATGCAAAAAATGAAGAGATGAGAGGTAACGAATAGTACGGGATACACAGTGATAGTGATTACAACAGTTTGAAAGTATGTATGAATGGATCAGAATGGAGAGGCCTTTCACTCCTGTCATTATAATTAATTGAATGAGTGTGTAAATCTTGCAAATAATACTGTATGCACTTGACTTCAGAATTAGGTTTTGAGTTTTCTTGCATTGTTCAGGGTAAAGCAAATTTGACAACGTTACAGGTACCTCAAAAAGTTTTTAAAAACTAGGGGATATACCCAGGGTGCATTTGTGCTTGCTGAAGAACGAATCCATAAAAATCAGGAATTATTTGCACATGATAGTCAAACATCATTAAAAAAAATTCTAGCTGTATAATGTGCCAATATTAAATTGATGCAATTCTTATTTTTACCTCTATTTAAACAGTTTTCTTACTCTGATACTATGGTGTATCAAAACATATTTCTATAACAAATGAAATTCATATATGCCAGTTTTCCTTTAGGAAAGCTCAGTTACCTTTTTAAATTTAGATATAGAACTCCCTTTAATATTGGCAGTAGTATACACAATGTGAAAGAGGTCAAAACATTTTGAACCATGCAAACTTTAAGGAAGATTTGTCTTATAAACTTGCTGGGAGGGGATTGAGAAGGCAGATGACTAAAAGAGTACTGGGCTTCAAGGGGAAAGGAACTAAATTCCCAGTGTTATTATTCCTCTTTGGAATCCTGAATGCATTCTCATGGTCCTGGTTTTTGTAACTCAAGAAAGAATCACGGTGAAGAAAGCTGACAGGATGGTCAAGGTGACAGACAAAGAAAGAAAGAGATATTGACTTCAGAGTTTCAGGCAAACATCTGAGGTTTGCATCCTGGCCTTGTCTCTGATTTTTGAACATATCAGGCACACCCCAGCCTTGGGATCTTTGCACTTGCTGCTCCTGCTACCTGGAAAACTCTTCTCATGGATTTACATTCTCACTTCCTTCCCATCTTCAACCAATTATCCACCTAGTCCAAAAAGCCTGGTCACCCTACCTAAAACTGCAATCCGCACACCAGCATGCTCCCTCTTCCTCTGGAGCCCATACATACTTGCTGTTTTCTGTTCCTGCCTTAGTTTCCCCTTAACATTTTTATGTGCTCTGGCATAATTAGATGAATAGATGGTAGACAGATAGATTGGTAGATAGGTAGGTAGCTGGGTAGGTAGATAGATACATTTATATTTCAGCTTATTGTCTGTCTCCCCTTCAGAATAGCTCTTGGGGGCAGAGACTTGCATGTTTTGTCACTGCTCAATCCCAGCATCTAAAATGATGCATGGCATATAATGCTACTTAATAAACATTGATTGATTGACTGACTAACCAAATGAATTAATTAGTGACTGACTGAAGACTGGAAATTAGGAACAGGGCTTGAAGTCTGCAACTGCTATATGGGGTGGGAAGAAAATATATGTGCCAGTGTCATGGATTACCCTACCCAGAGAACCCTTCTCTACCATTTTTAAAGTAGTATATATGGGGTTAGTAAAGAGTTTTTATTATACACTAGAACAAGGTCTATGTGAAAGTACCTTAATAAAATTTTAGATAAATCAATGAGGACAATGCATAATGGGCCAGAAATGAGTATTTTTCATAAAGCTAATCTCTGAATTGTCACCATGATAGATATTCTTGTAACTCTAAAACAACATCTGATACTACTGATGGAAGCCAATTCTTGGGCTAAATGAAGCATGATGCCCCACTGTGACAAATCCACTTAATCTATTTATTCAACAACATTGATTGACTACTTTTAATAAATAGCATTCCTAGGCAACAGTAGGAATTACTGTATCAAGAGGTGCTTCTGAAGTGACCTGCATATTCTGAGTTCCAAAATTTGACTTTATTTCTCAGCAGTTCCTCCTTGGAGCAAACATTTAGCCTCTTGAGATCTTAAGGGTTTGTGAAAACAAAATAAATATAATACAAATCATCACTTAAACTGGAGTCCACAGTCACAAGGAAGATAACATGAATGGACCCTCATCTGTTTTTATCACGTTGTTGCTACGTCATTCTCAGATACTGTCTTTTATTCCACTAGATCGACATTGCACAGAAGTTTGAGTTTGAAAGGTCACTGCCTTATGGTTTTTATACTGCTTGCTATGAAGTCTCTGCTGATCTTTAAGTGTCCAAAGTTGAAAAATAAAATAAACTTTGTCAACAGTCATGGCATAACTTTAACTAATATCCTATTTGTATTTCTTACTGGATAAATCTTTACTATTAAAAAAGAAAGAAAAAAGAGAAAAGAAATATGAGTAGGTACTCTGTCCTTTAATGTATGTTACAGAATGTCTGCAATACTTAGAAATAATCTAGGAAACAGTTTTCCTTTTTTAAAGTTTGAGAGATTATAGGAAACACGTCTATTTTAGTCTACAATTAAATTTTTCGAGGACACTATGAACTAAAGTTCCTGGCACAGGGCAAAATCATTTCACCAGTAACACACATTTCATGTGTTTATTTTTATAGAACATCTACCTCCACATTCCAGCTATTTGTTTCTAGTACATGATATACAAGGTAGGTAGGCTGCTGAGGCTAAGGAAAAGATGAGTGATACATTGTTTCATGCAAAGAGTGTGGGTTTCTTATAACTTGGGATAATCTAGGCTGTCAAGACACCTGTGGCAAAAGTTATTTGTGAGGGCTCCTGGGTGGCTCAGTTGGTTAAGCTGCTGACTCTTGGTTTTGGCTCAGGCCATGATCTCATTGTTTGTGAGTTCGGGGCCCTGCATCAGGCTCCTCACTGACAGTGCAGAGTTGGCTGGGGATTCTCTCTCTGTCCCTCCCCTGTTAATTCTCATTCTCTCTCTCTCTCTCTCTCTCTCTCTCTCTCTCAAAATAAATAAACTGAAAAAAGTTATTTGTAAGGACATATTTCAAATATAAGATTTGAAGAAAGAAAGAAAGAAAGAAAGAAAGAAAGAAAGAAAGAAAGAAAGAAAGAAAGAAAGAAAGAAAAAAAGAAAAAGAAAAAAGAAAGAGAGAGAGAAAGAAAAAGAAAATAACCCTTTCTGGAACCAACAAATGCCCATGCCTTGAAAGAGATCCTGGCTCTGGTTAGCTAAAACAATATAGTTGAACAAATAACTATACTTGATATAGAGGATGATATTAAGAAACACTTTGGTAGATACCAGTTAATGACATAAACATTTTGACATATCCACTTTGAAACTTTTGCTTAGGGAAGCAACATACTAGATTCCTCTAGAAAAGAGGAAAAGCCTGTCTCAACACTGATGTGAGTTATTGTTTTTTACTACATATGTACGTATATGGAACAATGTAAAGTATTGGTCTCATATATTTAAAATTATGTAATTGACATCATACAGCTCCTTCTACAACTTTTTCTCAATTTTATGTTTTTGAAATTTATCATTTCATATATGTACCTCCATCATTTTATATGTATATCTATCAAGAATTCCATTGCAAGAATATATCACAATTTATTTATCCCTTCTCCTGTTTATAGACATTTAGGTAGTTTCAATTTTTTCTCTGGGCTGCAATAATCACTCATGTACATTCTTCACCAGGTCATGAGTTACGGTTTCTCTGGAGTATATGCTTGTGAGTGGAATTACTTGGTCTTAGAGGATGAAGCCTTTAAGTTTATTATAAATTAACAAACTGCCCTTGTAAGTTGTACCGATTTATATCACAATCAATGCACTGAAAGAGTCCTTGCCATAGTCAGAGCTTCTCCTAGGTGGGGTGATACATTCTGAGAGTCATTGGAATTTCTGGGGAAGTTTTGGGTGTCATAATGATTTGAAAGTGCTACTGGCATTAACTGGGCAAGAGTGGGGTGAGGGAAAGGGGTCAAGAATGTGTGATGACTAACAATGCAGGTGACAGACTCATGACAAGAATTGTCCTGCTCCTCAAAGAACTTTTGAAAATGTAACTGGACATTTATGAAGATCAGCAAAACAGAACAGAACAAAACAAAAATCCAAACTTGTGTGTAACTATCAGAGCTATAAATTAGCTTCATATAAGTCCAAAGAATTTTTTGCTTAGTTTTAACTTATGTTGAATTTTCAGTGACCAGAATCACTGTATAAACTGTGCAAAGGTATACTGGGTTGTTGTTTCTTTTGTTTTGTTTTGTTTGGTTTTGTTTTGCTGGGAGATCCTGATATGTATAAAAATTGGTACTTAAAAAGCTTTACAAGGCACATTACTAATGACAACAATTCCCATGATCAGGAAATTCTCTACTAAAATAGCCAGGTTTTGTTCTATACTCTTCGCTGTCCTTTTCACCATGATATTGGGGCAAATGCCTAACATTATGCTGTCATGCCCAAGTATTTATGTATTAAACTATATAGTTATATTGTACACTACTTCCTTTTAGTCCTTCTTTCATATTTTATTTATAATATTGTATATTATGATACATGATATATTATTGGGTTTTTCAAAGTATATGTATAGGTAGGTAATATTACCTATGAGTTTTATAGTAGGCTAGTAAATGAGACATTATGCCCAACATATGGTATTGGCAGATATTTTAGGTTTTGTCAGTCAGATGCAGGTAAAATATTTTATTTTTCATTTTCCTTATAATATTTAGGTTGAACACCTTTTCATATCCTTAAGGAGCTACTTTTTGTCTTTTATGTATCCTATTCATAACCTTTGAATTTTTTGTATTTTCCATACTGATTTGCTAGATTTTTTAAAGATTTTATTTTATTTATTTAATAAATTTTTTTGATGTTTATTTATTTTTGAAGAGAGAGGGTGGGTGAGGGGTAGGTAGAGAGACAGAGGGAGACAGAGAATCCGAAGCAGGCTCTGTGCTGTCAGAATGACAGAACAACAGAAGCACTTTAAGCAGGAGATCATGACCTGAGCTGAAGTCGGATCCTCAACCCCTAGGGAGCCCTAAAATATTTTATTTTTAAGTAATCACTACACCTAAGATGGGGCTCGAACTTGAGACCTCATGATCAAGAGTCACATGCTCTACTGACTGAGCCAGCCAGGTGCCCTGCTGATCCTTAATGTGTACTATACAATAAGCATTTGTCACTTGGATGCGTTATAAATATTTTCTTGCCATGTGTTGTCCTTTAACTTTGCTTATTATGTCTTTTCTATAGAGAAGTTTAGATTTTACTGTATTATAATTTAGCATGTTTACACTATTCTGAGACTGTTACACAAAATTAATGCTATCTGGGAAAAATCTTTTTTTTTTCTCCCCAGGAATTTATAATATATCTGTATATCTTTGGTTTTTCATTTGTTTTTGCTCTTTTGGAGGAAATGCTAATTTTGTGTGGGAAGTTTTGTGTTGTTTCTCCTTTTTCCCATTCTCCCTTTTCTTACCTGTTTTTGTCTCATGATTTTGGCTTTGCCCCCTGCTCACTGAACCTCAGTCCTTACAGTTGTGGGTCAGGTGTCTTTCCTGCTGAACTACCCAGGATTTTGCACTTCCTGTCATCCAGCCAGCTATAGTCTGTTGCCGTTTCTGATCATATAGCTTTGACCTTTTCTTCATTCTTCCCTAGATTCTTAAGTTTCTGCTTTTTCAAGCCATCTCAGAGTAGACTCAGAGTAGACCACTGAGCTGCAGGTGGCTTTAAGCAGATGATCCATTACTGAATATCATTGCCATTATCTGTTCACAGTCTTGGAACCAGCAGGCCTGACACCATAGCTGTGCTCACTGTTCTCTGCATCTGTTCCATTTCTGGTCCGTGAAAGTATATCATCTGGTTTTTGAGCCTGCTTAAAGTGCTTCTGTTGTTGCCATTGCTGTTTACTCTTTTACATTATCATGCTATGTATTTGAACCATGAGCTTCACCTCAAGTTGCAAACTTACACCCTCTAGTAGAATTTGCATACACATTTTGAGAAATAGGAAGTGGATTGAGCATTCAGTAAATGCCACACATTAATATGTATGTATACTATACCTGTGATGAGGAAGCGAGATCCCAGGCTTATGAACAAGCATAACTCCATCCCTTCCTAAGGCAAGACTGTAATTTCTTAATAACAACCCAAGGTTTCAAGTTAATGGAGCTGCCACAGAGGCAGTGAGTATAACTGAGACCCCCTAAGTGTTTATGTGCTCTTGTCTTACCTATTTATTTTCATTTGTGAGTCTAGGTTGAGAGTGATAATTGTTTAATTGTGCATATTGGCTTTTTCATTTTTTAAATTTAACGTTTCACAATGTTTTTAATCTAAAAGAATGCCTCATGCTGTGATAATCAACATGATAAAATGTAAAAATAAATAAATAGCCCACATTTAAGAGATTCCTCTTATCTACCAACAAGCCCTATCTGCTGAATGTAAACTTAATTGCAATATATTTCCTTAATGGTCTCCTTTAATTGGTTACCCTGCTATGGTATCTTTGGAAAGTTGAAGTTCTGTAACAAAGCATTAGTGGTTAGTTCTCACGGAGAAGCTTATAATGATCGGAGCACATCGAAATAACATTTCTTCAACATTTAGACATTTAACAATATTTGTTCTTCCAGTCCATGAGCATGGAATGTCTTCCCAATTCTTTGTGTCATCTCCAATTTCTTTCATCTGTGTTTTATAGTTTGTAGAGGTCTTTTACCACTTTGGTTAGGTTTACTCATAAGTATCTTATTATTTTGGTGCCATTTCTTCAATATCTAACCATTAAGTGAAAATGAATATACTTTGATTTTCCTCAGGTTGAATTTGTTTTTACAATGATATTAAAATTTATAGCAAAAAGAACATGGCTGAAGCAGACTGAAGCTATTTAAAAATGCCATAAAAACCGGAAGACTTTGCCTAGAATTTTACCCTCTTTCAATTTTCTTTGATCAGGTGGGGCTTTGGAACTGCAAACTCTTTGGGGCACCTGGGTGACTCAGCTGGTTGAGAGTCTGACTCAATCTTGGCCCAGGTCATGATCTCGCGGTTTGTGAGTTTGAGGCCTACATCAGGCTCTGCGCTGTCAACCTGTTTGGGAATCTCTCTCTCCTTCTCTCTCTGCCCCTCTCCAACTTGTGCTTTCTCTCTCAAAATAAATAAATGAACATCTTTTTAAAGAAAAAAACTGCAAACTCTTTGAAGACAGAATGTATCAGTTATCTATAATGCACATTCAACCTAGTGCTCAACTCACAGGGGTCAGGAAACGCTTGCCCAAATAAATGACGAAATTAGCATAGCATTCTCTTCTGCTTGGCTCAGAGACAGACCTATATGGCATCACTTTCTTTGTTTCTTCAACATTTTTTGAAGTGTATTTATTAATTTTGTGAGAGAGAAAAGCAGTGGAGGGGCAGAGAGAGAGAGAAAACAGAGAATCCCAAATAGGTTCTACTCTGTCGGCCCAGAGCAACATGCAGGCTTTGAACCCAGGAGCCATGAGATGGAGATCTGAGCCAAAACCAAGAGTTAGAAGCTCAACCAACTGAGCCACTCAGGTGCCCCTGTTCCTTCATCTTCTTAAACATTATAATATTCCAAAAATAAAATGATCTGATGGACCTCTAGAAATTATTAAGCATTAAAAAATAATAATTTGAATATTTAAATCACATGTGATTTCAGTCAAGTTAATTTTTATAGAAATCACTTTTGTACTCCCTTCTCAATACATTCTCCACCATTACCTAGAGAACTTCCTATGCCAACGTATTCATGAGCCATAAATTGTTTGCTTTAAGCTTTATATAAATATTCTCATTCTGTTCTTACTATTCTGCAACTTTCTTTTTTCACCCAACATTAAAATTTTCAAAGTAAATCTGTATTTATACAGTACATGTTCATTCATTTATCAACACGTGAAAAAATATTTTTATTTATTTTTTTAGTAATCTCTACACCCAATGTGGGGCTCAAACTCAAACCCAAGATCAGGAGTCAGATGTTCTTCTGACTGAGCCAGCCAGGTGCCACTTAATATGTGAAAATTTTAAATTCTTCTCTCAATGACATTTTCAAGCTTTTGGTATTGCAAAGACATTTACTTTTCTCATGTCGTGGAAACTGGAAGCACTATGCCAACAGTGTGTGATAACTCTTGACTTTCATATCCTTTATAGCCCTTTGCACAGTTGTGCTTCTAAAGGTCAGTGACTAAATTTGTGCACAAAGTCAAGTCCATCCCATTTATGATTGATAAAGCCTGTTTTTGTATCTTTTTCTTTTCTTTTTAAATTTCTAAACATGTCTGCCTTTGTTTTGTATCAAGTGACATCTTAGATTTCATAATCATTGAGATAACTGAGCATGCATTTGGATTGTGTGGTGGTAGTTCTATTTTACTATTTTTGTCATCATTAAGTGTTTTTTTCCTAGATCAATGAATTCTAGTTCTTTTCTCTTTCTCCTAACCACATCTTTCTGTCTTCTTTTAGGACTCATCTCCAAATACCAAATAAGGAATATGTTTTCTTTTTGAGTCATCTTGATGGGTGATTAGGCTGTTTATCAACATTTAGCAATATTGCTTTTTGTTGACTTTTTTTGTTTGTTTGTTTTTGATAGCCAACTGGTGACTGGAACACATGGTCCCTCACTAATTTGATGAAATCTAAAGTCTTTTTTTTGAGATCTTGATGAAATATGCTAAATTTCACAGAATCTGACATCTTTTGAGAACATGGTAACATATGCTAAATATGTTCTGTTTTTATACACAGGTGGAGATGACATCTTAAACAATCAGCTCCTTGCTCTCAACTCCATGAAATAGTTTAGTTGAAGCTATCATGTAAATCCCACTGAAAGCAACATACAATACAAGGAGTTGTACTGTAGCAAGAAGAGTGTTTTTGAGATTGAATCCATGTGCACCTTTCCCACAAAGGAGCTCCCCTCCTTTTCATCTACATCTTTATTCCTTCAAGTTATTTTCTTCCTTTTCTCTTGGTAAAGGAGAAAAAGAAGGAAAGTATTCTTCCACAAACCATGTGCCGAAATTAATTATTACTTCTCATTTTCTGCTGATGTTTAGGTGTCTTATATCCACAGTCTTAAAAATTAGGGGAAAAATCTCTTCCCCAGACTAATTAAACTGTCACAGGTAGTCTTCCATATTTCCATTCACATTGTTATAACGATCAGAATATGGGTATGAAAGATTGAGGGGAGAGGTGGTTTCTCCTTTGTTAGTGAAATGCTCTCTGTTAGTTGCTGATGGCAGATTCATAATTATGTGACTGAGAGGATTAAAGGTTAGTGGATATTAGGGCCATATGAACAGAAAGTAACTGCAATGATGAAATAAACTGATGTCTGCTAAACTTCATGATAACTGGTTCAGAACAGAAAAATCTAGTCAATAGACATCTGCTTGTTGCCAGTTGCCAAAGTGGACAGATTCCATCTTTTGACCAAAATGCATCTAGTCAATATTATTTCAAAACAGCCTGTCAATTAAATAAAACAATACTGAAAAGACTACATCAAATCTTTTGCTAGACTGAATTTACTTGAGCTCAATAAAAATATCCTTTCATTTTCTCTTTCATCCCATAAATGTTTATTGAGAGCTAACCTGCTAAATTCACACTCAGTAATGAACAAGACAGATGAGCTTCTGCACACACATAGCTTTTGTTCTAGAAGCTGAAGAGATAATGTGGAATATCACCTGCTAGAGTTTTAAACTAAAGGTTGTACAATGGCTGACTTTTAAAAATTGAGTAATTCTTAGTTTAAGAAGGGTAATACAGAACTTATTTAAAGCATCTATAAATATATTGTCTTGTTAGTCTCAGCTTACTTTGGCTGCAACACGTTAACCCTGTAGACCCGACATGTGGGACCCAAACCAGCAGCATCAACAGCACATGGAAACCAGTTAGAAATACAGATTCTTGAGCCTCACCCCAAACCTACTATATCAGAAATTTGGATTCCAATGCAGGCTAAAGTTAGAGGAACAATTAGTGTATATCAAAGTCACCTGCAGATTTACCGTGTTACAGACCATTGAACCTCATACCCAGAGGTTCAGATTCAGTAGGACTACAGTGGAGTTTGATAATTTACATTTTTAACACTTGAAGAACACACCACACTTGAAGAACAACTAGCTTATTGGATATGCATCCTGGATGAACATTACATGAAAATTATCTGGAGCGCCTGGGTGGCTCAGTTGGTTGAGCATCCGACTTTGGCTCAGGTCATGATCTTGCAGTCTGTGAGTCTGAGCCCTGTGTCGGGCTCTGTGCTGAGAGCTTGGAGCCTGGAGCCTGCTTCGGATTCTGTGTTTCCCTCTCTCTCTGCCCCTCCCCCACTCATGCCCTGTCTCTCTCTGTCTCAAAAATAAATAAAAACATTTTAAAAAATTAAAAAAAAATTATCTGCAAGCATCTAAAACCACCAGTGTTTGGACTCTACCCCAGAACAATTAAAGCAGAATCTCTGCATGTGTGCCCAGACTTTGCATTTAAAAAATGCATTCCATGTAATTCTGATGTATATCCAAGGTTAAGGAAGCATGCTTTAAGAAAATCATTCCATCTCCCTGTGCTACCCTTTAACACACAAGTAGAATGCTATCCTTGCTAAAAACCACTGGGAATTTGAAGCAGAACTTATTTTAAGTTGTTTCTACATAATGCTCCCCCGAAAGCAATAGTAAAATGAAAAAAAAAATCAATGAAACATATTATCTAGCATTATCTAGGTCAAAATAATATATTAAAACCCTAGGTATTCTGCAGAATTCAACTTAATAAGCAACTCTCAACTATATTGAAACTTTTTCCAACTGGGACATATGTGTAAATACAACTCTTAACAGTTTTCATTTTTTAGGAAGACATGAATATGGGTCGTGTCATAAACCTTAATCACAGTCTTAGATCTTGGGTTGTGGTGGAGTAGAAATACAAAAATATTTACTTTACTGATGTACTGGAATAAATGATAAATCCCTTACCTGGCACTGAGGCCATTACTTCTACTAGTCAAGATGAAGTTTGTAACCTGTTCTTGGAGTGAGGAGCAAATGGCAATTTATCTAGGGGAGGTAATTCTTGTGTCTGGGAGAATGTGGCCTCTCTTATCAGGATCTTCTGTTCTGAGGGGAGCTAGTGGGCCTTGGGAGTCTCTTTGTTTACTATCTTAGTCCTTTTCCATTACAATAAGCATCAGGCCTATAAGTTATTCTGTTCCCCAGACTAGTCTCCTGTGGCTTTAAAGCCCTCCAAATGCCACAAGTTCTCAATACCCCCACCTCCCAACTCCCCTGCAGAATTTTTAAGTGACAAGAAGCTGGAAAAATACAGATGGCATAATTATATATTTTGCAGTTGATTAATCACCACAAAACATTAATCACATTTTGTATAACAATACATAATCAAATTCTTTATAGTAGAAATTAAGTTTCTTTCGGATAGAGAATGGATTCCTTTAGGATATTGACAGGGTTTTTCAGCATCTGTTTGGCTCCCATTCCACATCTGCATTTGATTTTTGTCTGCTTTAGGGCTTAGTAAAGTGTGGCTTAAAGGTTGTTTTATGACTATAAATGTACGTGCTAATAGAAGAATTTGTTGAAAAGAAAATATTTGCACAAGTTAGATACTATAAATATATTTTTTCCAAGCTATAACATGTTTCTTTAGTGAAAACCATTGGATTTTGTTTTCCTAAAGAGTAATCCCACCGAAATCAAATATAAATTATGCACTTTTTTTTTCTTAATAGCTACTGAGATAAATTCTTAATCTTGTAATTAGCTTTATATTATTATAAGACAAAATCCATGTGTAACTTTTAGAAATTATGTGTTTATAGTATAAGTGCCTAATTTCTTGATTATTGTAAAATAATTGTACAGATTGTATGTTATCAATTTGTGTGTGCATTAGGTGCTCATAATCATTTGCCAAATAACTATAAATGTATACACATCACATATATTATACACAAGCATATACAAACTTAAAGTTGTCACATTCCTTTACCATTTGGAAATTACAAACTAAAATTATCACACCTTTTAGTAATTTCTGTCACTCAAAAATGGTTGTATATATCCATCTGTATTTATATCTTTATTATGTACCCAGAAAAAATTACAGAACAAAGATATACATCCTCTCCTTTCACGTGTTTAATCAGAAGAACATAAGCAAATGAAGGAAGGAAATTTTCCAAAGCAACATATAATCAATAATATAATAATTTCATATGTACCTTATTAAGTGTATGTGTGTGTTTGTATGTGTGTGTGTGAGAGAGAGATGCTACTTTTATTACACTGTGATTACATGGCCGGCCTGTGGAACTCAAATAGAAATTCACATGATCAAGTTATTCTAGCCTAATATTGAAACTCATACACATCTGTTACAGCATAGGTATACATGTGTGAATATTAATTTATCTCTATAAGTACTACTAAAGAAAAAGTATAAGGGAAACATAAATTTAGTTTGGATTATTTGGATTAGAGAAAGGAATCATGCCATGTAATCTGATTACCAGAAATTCAAGTAAAGTATGCTAATAACAATTGGGAAGAATGGTCCCATGGAAAGAAGAAGATAGAAGAGAAAAGAAGATGAAATTCATAGAGAAAGAGCGAGAAGATAAACCTTACCCAAGCAGAGGAGCCATGTTGAAGAATGGTTTAAAAAAGCATGATTATACGTTTTTCTAATACATAACATTTGTATCAGTTTTGTTTAAAATTACCTTAACCACTGAAACTTGGTTACCAAATGCTGCCCCTGGAATGGTTAATACTACATGTCAATTTTCATCCCCCCGATTTGGGTTTCCTGGCAGTGTGTTATCTATGAAAGGCTGTTGGAGAAACTGGCATGTCCCCTTCTTTACCTGCAGGTACATATGGCCTCCCAGACCCCAGGAGCCTGCAGCCTGCATTTCCAAGAGGCCACTGCAGAGACTTCCACAGCACCTCTGTTTGTCTAATGACATGGGCACCAGATTCCACCCTTATTTCACATTCAGCAGTACAGCTCTGCACACAGAAAGGTAAGCAGTGCAGGCTTGATAAGCTTGCCTTTTGAACAAATAATTTGTCAGTCTGTGTTGGGAACTGGGATGTTACTAGTTCTGTGAAGCACTTTTAGTGCTGTGAAAAGTGGTATACAAATAAAATGATTGATGTCCTGTCAATAGGAACTTCAGGAAGAGGATCAAACAGAGCAGTTTCTTTTGAAGTAGGGATGGATGTGGGGGGAAAGGTGTTAGATTTTACTTTTCTATCTATCATAAACCCCAAAGCATCATTCCAGCAAGAAAAGAACCTGGTATCTGAACAAGGCAGAACACAATTTCTTAGCAGTAGACACATCCCAGTGAAAAATACAAAAGCTGGATTTGTAAAAATCCATTCACAAGGATTTTATTGTAAATTTTTCCCATCACTGGAATGATGTTGGCTGGAGAGCTTATATATCTTCAAGCTTTTTTCTTTTTGCCTCCATTTTTCATAGGCTTTTAAACTTTCCTTTAAAATGGCCAGATTACCATTTCTAAGAACATTTAGATGTGAAAATACCAATAAGATAATTTAGGAAATTGCTGGATATAAAATAAATATATGCAATAAATTGCATTTCTGTAGAATAGGTATATTAAAAATATAAAATAGAAAAAAACCTATATGACCAAAACTGAAATAATTAAGTATGATTCTTTTAAAAAATACAGAATTTGTAAGACCCTTCCCTTATGAAAATATATAGAGAGAGATCTTTATTAGAAGATATTAGAAAATATTTAAATAAATGGAGTCATATACAATGCTTATAGATAAGAGGATGCAATTGTTGAAAAAATGTAATTTCACGCAAATATATTATAGCTTAAGCACAATTATGATAAAAATTCTCACTGGGCTTTCTTTTTTCTTTAATGACAAGTTGATTCTAAAACAGATATGCAAGAGCAAAGTATAAGCATAAAAAACATACAGTACATTTCAGACATCAAGAATGGTCAAGACATTACCAAATATCAAGAATTATTGTAAAGTTATAGTAATTAGTCGAGAGGATCAATGGAAGTGAGATACTGAAGAGAGAAAAAACACTGTAAAGTTAGAAACAGACCCAGGTCTAGGGGGAAGTTGGTAATGACCAGGTATACTGTTGAGTAGTAGGGGAAAACACATCTTCAATAATGTTTTCCACAACAATGACTTGTTCATAAAAAAAAATGTATTTGAATCTCTACCTCACACTATTCATAGGAATCATTGAGATAGGTTAAAAATGTAAATGTAAATGTCTAAGTTATAAAGACAAAATTACAAAATAATATAAAAAGATATTGTAAAGACCTTGGCATAAAAAATAATTTCTGAAACAAGACTTAATAAATGCAACCCATGAAAGATAAATAAATATAAATATCTGAAAATTAACATTTCAATCCTCCAAAAGGTTATTAAGCAAATAAAGACATACTACAAACTGGAGGAAGATATTGTATACACATATAACTAGTGAAGATTAGATATATAATATGTAAAGAACTCCTTTTAATAAGAAGATGATTTTAAGAGTTTTTCTTTGTTTGCTTGTTTGTTTAGAGAAGAAGATTTTTGCAACACACACACACACACACACACACACACACACACACACTATGGCCAACTAATTGGCATTTCTCAGAAGAGGAAGGAGAGATAATGCATAGTCATATGAAGAGACCCTCAATTTGTCAATAATCAGCACACTGAAATGTAAAATCTCTGTTGAGGTGTATTATGTGCCCAACACACTGGTAGAAAATCAGAATTCAGTAATCACAGGGTCTATCCATCAGGAAGAGCTAACAATTATAAATGTCTATGCGCCGAATACCGGAGCCCCCAAATATATAAAACAATTACTCACAAACATAAGCAACCTTATGGATAAGAATGTGGTAATTGCAGGGGACTTTAACACTCCACTTACAGAAATGGATAGATCATCTAGACACACAGTCAATAAAGAAACAAGGGCCCTGAATGATACATTGGATCAGATGGACTTGACAGATATATTTAGAACGCTGCATCCCAAAACAACAGAATATACTTTCTTCTCGAGTGCACATGGAACATTCTCCAAGATAGATCACATACTGGGTCACAAAACAGCCCTTCGTAAGTATACAAGAATTGAAATCATACCATGCATACTTTCAGACCACAATGCTATGAAGCTTGAAATCAACCACAGGAAAAAGTCTGGAAAACCTCCAAAAATATGGAGGTTAAAGAACACCCTACTAAAGAATGAATGGGTCAACCAGGCAATTAGAGAAGAAATTAAAAAATATATGGAAACAAGTGAAAATGAAAATACAACAATCCAAACGCTTTGGGATGCAGTGAAGGCAGTCCTGAGAGGAAAATACATTGCAATCCAGGCCTATCTCAAGAAAAAAGAAAAATTCCAAATACAAAATCTAACAGCACACCTAAAGGAAATAGAAGCAGAACAGCAAAGACAGCCTAAACCCAGCAAAAGAAGAGAAATAACAAAGATCAGAGCAGAAATAAACAATATAGAATCTAAAAAACTGTAGAGCAGATCAACGAAACCAAGAGTTGGTTTTTTGAAAAAATAAACAAAATGGATAAACCTCTAGCCAGGCTTCTCAAAAAGAAAAGGGAGATGACCCAAATAGATAAAATCATGAATGAAAATGGAATTATTACAACCAATCCCTCAGAAATACAAGCAATTATCAGGGAATACTATGAAAAATTATATGCCAACAAACTGGGCAACCTGGAAGAAATGGACAAATTCCTAAACACCCACACTCTTCCAAAACTCAATTAGGAGGATATAGAAAGCTTGAACAGACCCATAACCAGCGAAGAAATTGAATCAGTCATTAAAAATCTCCCAACAAATAAGAGTCCAGGACCAGATGGCTTCCCAGGGGAGTTCTACCAGATGTTTAAAGCAGAGATAATACCTATCCTTCTCAAGCTATTCCAAGAAATAGAAAGGGAAGAAAAACTTCCAGATTCATTCTATGAAGCCAGTTATTACTTTGATTCCTAAACTAGACAGAGACCCAGTAAAAAAAGAGAACTACAGGCCAATATCCCTGATGAATATGGATGCAAAAATTCTCAATAAGATACTAGCAAATCGAATTCAACGGCATATAAAAAGAATTATTCACCATGATGAAGTGGGATTCATTCCTCGGATGCAGGGCTGGTTCAACATTTGCAAATCAATCAACGTGATACATCACATTAATAAAAGAAAAGATAAGAACCATATGATTCTGTCAATCGATGCAGAAAAGGCATTTGACAAAATTCAGCAAACTTTCTTAATAAAAACCCTCGAGAAAATCGGGATAGAAGGAACATACTTAAAGATAATAAAAGCCATTTATGAAAAGCCCACAGCTAACATCATCCTCAATGGGGAAAAACTGAGAGCTTTTTCCCTGAGATCAGGAACACGACAGGGATATCCACTCTCACCGTTGTTGTTTAACATAGTGTTGGAAGTTCTAGCATCAGCAATCAGACAACAAAAGGAAATCAAAGGCATCAAAATTGGCAAAGATGAAGTTAAGCTTTCACTTTTTGCAGATGACATGATATTATACATGGAAAATCTGATACACTCCACCAGAAGTCTGCTAGAACTGATACATGGATTTAGCAAAGTTGCAGGATACAAAATCAATGTACAGAAATCAGTTGCATTCTTATACACTAACAATGAAGCAACAGAAAGACAAGTAAAGAAACTGATCCCATTCACAATTGCACCAAGAAGCATAAAATACCTAGGAATAAATCTAACCAAAGATGTAAAAGATCTGTATGCTGAAAACTATAGAAAGCTTATGAAGGAAATTGAAGAAGATCTAAAGAAATGGAAAAACATTCCATGCTCATGGATTGGAAGAATAAATAGTGTCAAAATGTCAATACTACCCAAAGCTATCTACACATTCAATGCAATCCCAATCAAAATTGCACCAGCATTCTTCTCGAAACTAGAACAAGCAATCCTAAAATTCATATGGAACCACAAAAGGCCCCGAATAGCCAAAGTAATTTTGAAGAAGAAGACCAAAGCAGGAGGCATCACAATCCCAGACTTTAGCCTCTACTACAAAGCTGTAATCATCAAGACAGCATGGTATTGGCACAGAAACAGACACATAGACCAATGGAATAGAATAGAAACCCCAGAACTAGACCCACAAACGTATGGCCAACTAATCTTTGACAAAGCAGGAAAGAATATCCAATGGAAAAAAGACAGTCTCTTTAACAAATGGTGCTGGGAGAACTGGACAGCAACATGCAGAAGGTTGAAACTAGACCACTTTCTCACACCATTCACAAAAATAAGTTCAAAATGGATAAAGGACCTGAATGTGAGACAGGAAACCATCAAAACCCTAGAGGAGAAAGCAGGAAAAGACCTCTCTGACCTCAGCTGTAGCAATTTCTTACTTGACACATCCCCAAAGGCAAGGGAATTAAAAGCAAAAATGAACTTCTGGGACCTTATGAAGATAAAAAGCTTCTGCACAGCAAAGGAAACAACCAACAAAACTAAAAGGCAACCAACAGAATGGGAAAAGATATTTGCAAATAACATATCGGACAAAGGGCTAGTATCCAAAATCTATAAAGAGCTCACCAATCTCCACACGGGAAAAACAAATAACCCAGTGAAGAAATGGGCAGAAAACATGAATAGACACTTCTCTAAAGAAGACATCTGGATGGCCAACAGGCACATGAAAAGATGCTCAACGTCGCTCCTCATCAGGGAAATACAAATCAAAACCACACTCAGATATCACCTCACGCCAGTCAGAGTGGCCAAAATGAGCAAATCAGGAGAGTATAGATGCTGGAGAGGATGTGGAGAAACGGGAAACTCTTGCACTGTTGGTGGGAATACAGATTGGTGCAGCCACTCTGGAAAACAGTGTGGAGGTTCCTCAAAAAATTAAAAATAGACCTACCCTATGACCCAGCAATAGCACTGCTAGGAATTTACCCAAGGGACACAGGAGTACTGATGCATAGGGGCATTTGTACCCCAATGTTTATAGCAGCACTCTCAACAATAGGCAAATTATGGAAAGAGCCTAAATGTCCATCAACTGATGAATGGATAAAGAAATTGTGGTTTATATACACAATGGAGTACTACGTGGCAATGAGAAAGAATGAAATATAGCCCTTTGTAGCAACATGGATGGAACTGGAGAGTGTGATGCTAAGTGAAATAAGCCAAACAGAGAAAGACAGATACCATATGGTTTCACTCTTAGGTGGATCCTGAGAAACTTAACAGAAACCCATGGGGGAGGGGAAGGAAAAAAAAAAAGAGGTTAGAGTGGAAGAGAGCCAAAGCATGAGAGACTCTTAAAAACTGAGAACAAACTGAGGGCTGATGGGGGTGGGAGGGAGGGGAGGGTGGGTGATGGGTATTGAGGAGGGCACCTTTGGGGATGAGTACTGGGTGTTGTATGGAAACCAATTTGACAATAAACTTCATATATTGAAAAAATAAAATAAAATAAAATAAAATAAAATAAAATAAAATAAAATAAAATAAAATAAAACAAAATAAAATAAAATATAAAATAAAATAAAATAAAATAAAATAAAATAAAATAAAATAAAATAAAATAAACTGTTGCTGGATGAATGGAACCTGGAAAAAAAATCAGAACTCAGGCAACTGACTTTTACATATTGCTGGTGGGAATGAATATTGATACAATAACTTTGGCAAATATTTGGTATTTTCTATTATAAGATGATCCTCACACTTTGAGACCTAGCCATGCCATTCTTAGTTATGTATCCTAGAGAAATTCTTACGCATGTGCACTTAGGGACATCCACAAAAATATATATATAAGCAATGTGTGTACTAACCAATGTTTGGCCTTTCCTCAAAGAAAATGATAAGTACATTGTCCTACATGAATACAATGTAGTTCTCCAAAACAGTGAAAATAAAAGAATTAAAGGTATGGTGTTGTTTTATCATAGATAGAACATCTGTATCCGTATCAACAACTACCAAACTAGCATACAGATTTATCTATCCATTTATTTCACATGAATATATTTTGGTGCACATGTTTCTCTTTCTGTGTAGGTAACCATGCTGTTTAGCTATGAACTTCAAATTGAGACTCTCCCTTGTCTACCACTATAATGTTGCAAAATCAGAGCAGGACAAGTCCTTGGCTGTCAGCTCTCTGAACCTCAGCACAATGCAAGTATCTCTTCCACAATATCCCTGACTTCTTCTGGTCACCTTCATTCCAGTTTGTCCTGTGCATTCAAAACCTCACAGGATATATTTTCTAATTGTGAGCTCTGTTGCTAATGAGCAGGAAATGAAGCTTGATAATATCCATTCCTTGTATCTTTATATGTCCAATGTGACTTCGTTTTCTTAGTGCTAAATCTACTTCTTCTTTAAATATTTTATGTATATGAGATTGGCTGCTTGGTCCTCCATAATCTAAATCATCTTTCTCCTATTTTGGAATCTCTCTAGCTGTCCTTCTTAAAGAAGATGCCCAAATCTAGGTCCAAAATTTCAGAAGACAGCCGAGCAGCTCAAAAACCAATGGCAGTATTCGGCAGGGCCTTTGATCTGGATGATATAGGTCGTTCTCTCCCATCAGTCATTATACATTCATCTACTCATTCATACTGTTTTATCACAGACAGTTACCAGGAGCTAGACTCTGAACCAGAAATTTGTTTACAGAAAGTTTATTACATAGCATCTTTAGGAACAACAATTTTAAGGGAGTGAGGGAAGAAGAATTGAGTTGAAGGAGAAGTTAAACTCTGATGTGGTTTTAACAGAGATTTCAGCCAACCTCATGGAGAGTTCTGGAGCTGAGATGAGTCTTCAGAGGTGTCTTGACTCAAGGTGCACAGACAGGCCTCTGTCCTCTGACATTGAATAGTCATTGGATGTGTGCTGACCCCAAGAGCAGTGCTAACTTTGAGTGTTAGATTCCCTTCATTGCAGGGTAACTTCAGAGAAGAAAATGCTTCTGGGAGCCAGGAAAATGAGACGTGGGTCTGGCACACCACTCACTCATTTGCTATAATGTTTTTTTTTTTTTTTACATATAACTATACATATAAAATAAAAATAGACAAAAAATAAACATTTTTGGAAAATTATGAAGTCAAAAGCAGTGTAAAGATAACTTTCTGTAAATGTATGCAAGTTATTCCATGATATGTATAAAACATCCTGTCTTAAAGAATTTCCTTTGTAAACACAACTCTCAAAGTCAAATCTCGTTTCTCTTTGTTTTGCTTTGTTTCAAAGGAACACATTATTCTGGAATGAATTTATGTGAATGTATCATGGGGATGGGAGAGACAGTGTGAAAAGGAATGATACTGGTCTCAAGAAAAAAGATATACTTACTTGATGTGACAAACTTAAAATCTTACTTTAATGGATTTGAAAATTTGTTGCCCATTTGAAAATAATAATTAAGTACCTGAATCTCAGAAATAAAATAATATGAGATTATGAAAAACAGCAAGGAACATTCTAGATCTCTCTCTTACACATCTTTAAGCTAACTAACTCTTACATATCTTTAGGGCTCTGCAATTCAATATTTCCAGGAATTATTTCTTTATCCAACACCAAATATGAGACATCGCATATCACCTCTGCATATTCTTGCAGCATCAGGAAAACCATTATCCCACATTTTTGGAAATACCTGTTTATGTTTTTCTTTTCCCCTTTAACTGAAAATTCCTAAAAGATAGGGAGTGTGTCTTTTTCTTTTTCTTTTTAAAATTTTTTTTAATGTTTGTTTATTTTTGAGAGAGAGAGACAAGAATGTGAGTGGAGAAGAGGCAGAGAGAGAGGGATACACAGAATCCAAAGCAGGCTCCAGGCTCTGAGCTGTCAGCACAGAGCCCAACACGTGGCTCGAACCCACAGACCATGAGATCATGACCTGAGCCGAAGTTGGACACTTCACCCAATGAGCCACCTAGGTGCCCCAGAGGTGTGTCTTTTTCAAATAGGTAACTACCGCATGTATCACTGTTTCTGACATAGCATAGGTATTCAGCAAATATTTATTTGGATGGATAGATGAATTCCCTGAATTCCAAATTTCTATATCCAAATGCCTATTTGTTTTTCTACCTGGATGTCTTACAGGCATTTTAAGCTTAACATGCCCCCAACTTATTTCCAATTATCCTCCTTTACCCCAAACCTCTTTTTCCCATAGACTTTAGTCAGTCTCTATAACTGGCAATTCCATCCTCCTAAGGGATCATGTCAAAAATCTAAAAGTTATCCTAAGCCCTTTCTTTTTTCACATTGTACATTTATGCCATCAACAAAGTCCATTTGCTGCAACTTCAAAATATATCTAGAATCTGACTGCTTCTCCTAACCTATACTGCTAATATCCTGATCCAAATCAATGACACCTAGGAAGCAGTAAAAACTTGGTTTGTGATCCTAATTCATTCCAGAAACGTGCTTGTAATGGAAAGCACTTTTATATCAAAGCAAATTTCAAGAACCATTGTCTTGGTTGTGATCATATGACATTTGGTGTCACATCCTACTTGTATTGCAAGACATCGCTTGTTTATCAATTTAAAATGTATTAGAAATGTTTGCTTGTCTTGTGGAACACTCCCAGAACAAGTTACTCACAATTCAAGGTTTTACTTGTATTACATACTTCCTACCTTGATCTCCTTACTTCTACCTGATCCTGTCTCCCTACAGAGTACATTCAATATGATAACCTGAATGATTTTTGTACAATAAGAGTCAGATCACCCCACTCCTGTTTAAAACTTCCAATGTACTTCACATTTTAATCACCATGAAAACGTCTTCATTTCCTCAGGGTTTTGCTCAAGTATGATGTTCTACTTAAGGTCTTCCTATATTAGTATAAATAGCATGGCAATCCCCTTCCAAATGAAACCCATTCATCTGTGACCTATATTTTCTCCACAGCACTTATCACTATCTTAAATGTTGTCGTGTCTCTTAGTTTTATGTTTGTCTCCATCTCTGGACTGCAGCGTTAATAAGAGCAGAGATTTTTGCCTTTGTGTTTACTCCTGTTCCCCATGCCTTAAAAAAAAAAGCCTGACATATAATAAGTGCTCATTAAATGTTTATTGAATGAATGAGTGAACATATAGATGAATGAATAGATGCATAAAAATTAACTATTCAACAAGTATAAAATGCCAATTATGGGCAAATATCTCTGGAAATAATAGATAAAAGCAAGGAAATATCACTCTCCTATTGGAGCTTAAATTCTAGCTGGGGAAGACAGGTAATAAATAAGTACACAAGTGAATAAAACAAGTTATATAGGTAGTGGTAAGCATTATCTATATTATAAAGGGAAGAAGCACAGTGATCTAATAGAGATTAACTAGAGTAGGATGTTGGCTGATTTAGAGGGGGTCTTCAGGGAAGTCCTCTGTACAGTAGTGATGTTAGAGTCCAAATTGGAAGGATAGCAGGGAGAGCATCCCCACACAAGAGAGAGGCAAAGGGAAATACAAAGAGATCAAGGAAGGAGCAAACTAGAGGAGCAAGATGTCCAAAATGAGTGGATGTGATAAGGAAGGTGTCCTGAAAGGATTTGAGGAACATGGGAGGTGGAAGGGTTTGCTGGGCAATAATATTTGCTTCTTCTTCACCGTTTAACTGCAGTGCTCTGTAACCAACTTCAGTTAAAGCAGAAAATCCATTATATAGCAATTTTGTTATTTGTTTAGTTTTTCATCTCCACACTTGACCACAAGCCCCTGGTAAACAGAGCCCATGTCTCCAACCACCAGGAAATATACCCGATATAGAGTCTTACTCAAAAATCTGTTGAGTAAATGTGATGGGTAAAATTTCCGAACCAGGTAAGAACAATATATACATGAGGCAAGTCACTTGAGGTAAGGAGTAGTTCTGTACAATTAAGTGATAGATTATCAAAATAGTCCAAAGCATTTTGTTCCATATTGTGTTTTATGACATAGGAACTGAAAACAATCCAATCTAGTTGCACTGTTGCTGCTATTCTTTTTTATTTTGTTTGATGGTTGGTCACTGGTGGTATATTTTGGCTTTAAGGGTGTTGGTAACTATGGAAGGAACAAAGATAATTCAGCAAAGAATCCATTAACCCAATGTATAATGTGCTAATGATTTTAATTGCTGTTTCCCCAAGTTTTAATAGGAATTTCAATTCAGATTAATAATAATTAAATCCACTTTTTCTAAATACTAACTAAAGTTGAAATGTTAACAAAAAAGTAGTGAAATAAACTTATACACAATAAAGAATATAAAACAGATCGGCATGTTAAATTAATTAAATACGGAGGCCATTAGACCGAGGTGACTCTAATGTCCTTGGGGCCTACATAGGCAAAACAAAATCTAAGCCTGTACATGCCTGAAGTTTACAAAATCAAAACGCTGAGGACAACCAATCACAAATAACTAGGCTTTCAGATATAGCCGATCAAGAATTTCCTTACTTGCCTTCCACCTTTTCTCTCTAAAAGTATCCAAATGTCTTTCCCTGAGCTCCTGTCAGTGGAGGGCACCTAACCTCTTCCAGTTTGGTGCTGCCTGGTTGATTTTTGTTCAAATAAACTCTTAAAATTTGTAATATGTCTCAACTCATCTGTTAGCAGTTCACATTGAAAAATCCATAAAATATCTTCTCAATTAAGATTTTCACATTTTACTTGGATTGTCTTAGCTATTTCTTTTTGTTTTGAGAAGTTTTGAATATTTTTTGAAATTTTTAAAGGTTAAACACTTTTAGATTTTATTCTCTTATTCTTAAAATAGCCTATTAGCCTAGCTGTTATATTTCTAATGATCAGAATAATACTAAACTTAATTTAGTATTTAAATTTAAGTATTGGATTAAAATAAAGTAAAATTAATGTTGATGCACAGCTAAATTAAGATTTCCCTTAAATATAAAAGAATTTGAACAACTGAATTTTAAATTATGTGAAAATAAATTCAAACTTAAAATTTTACCTGAATTTAATGATATTAAATTTAAAATTCATTTTGCTTTATATTAAATGTTAAATTAAATTACTTTTAATTTCAAAAGTTTTTGAAAGAAATAACCAGGAAAACTCTCACAAGTTAGAAGGTACTAAGTTTTGGATGCCAGCAAAGACAGTTGGACTAATTTCATTTGGTATTAGTTCACATTAAGCTCCAACATAAGACATTTCAATCATTCAAAAGAGGAAGCAAATATATTCAGAAATAATTACTATATCCCTCTACATGATTACAACCACAAATTTGAAATATTTTAAATATAAATTCAATTTTTTAGAGTATTGGGCTCTTTAAAAACGATAATTGTCATGCTAAATGGGATAGATCGGCAAAAAAAATGAATTAAAAGATTACTAGATACTATTGTAAGCTAAAAAAATTGAAAGGAAGAAAAACACAATGAAAATGACAACATTTTTATTACTGATGGCAAAGTATACTTTTTTGACTGTGTCTATTATTGAATATAACTAGTAAAATTTTTACAGATTCATTTTTAATCCGTTAAAAATTTGGTGAATGGATTAAATTTGGGAATTTAATCATTTTTGACGAATCAACTTTCAGCTAATTTTTTTTTAGTGAATTGACTCTGAGTCAAATAATAAAAGCTTAAACAAAGGTAATGAAATTGGAATCTCATGGAAAGGAACAGAGTTGTGAGACAGAAATGCCAAAAAGGAAAAGGAGTTAGCGCCTATTAAAAGGTTTCCAAGGTCTCCCAGCTAGTTAGTGTTCAAGCCAGAGCTAGAATTCAGGCAGACAGTTTTCTCTTCGTCTGTCTTTTCACCTCTGTAGTCCTTGTTACAGGAACCAGAAAGAGGTGTAACAACGACAGCCACCAATGTTCATTTTGTTAAAAATGACTATAAATGTCTCCGAATAATAACAGTGGTTATGTCTGGATGCAGGACGATAGATTATTATTTTTATTTTCCTCTTTGTGCTTTCTTGTATTCCATAATTATTTTTTATTTACGTGCATTATTTTCACGTTAAGAAAAATCAGTACAACTTATTAATTTAATATAGAAAAGTACTAGGAATAATACCCTGTAGCAACATATACTTACTTCACTGACTTGTTGAAATCTACATTATAGGAATTAAATTATTTGCCTGATGGTAATGTGCATTTTTGTCCATTTGTATACACTGTGATTCCAATGAAATTTTAAGTGGCAGATTGTTATCATTTCATTGTTTTTAAGTATTACCCAAATAAGATGTATTAGTGAGAATAGGCTAAGTTTAAACTGATGCAATAAATAACCCCAAATCTTCAGGACTCCATATTTTTCTTTTGCACATATCTGGTGTGTGTGTGCACATGTGAGTGTGCATGTGTATGTGTGTGTTTTTCTCTCAGGGCAGGGATGGCTCTACTCCATAGTGCCCACTTTTGCTCACTTTTCATAACCCAGGACAATCCACAAGGCTTAGGTCACAGCAAGGAAAATGAGAAGTATAGCCTTTTTGGTTTAGGAAAGAAAGAATGGTAGGCTTCTGGCGAACAGTAGTAATCAAAGAAGATATTTTTCTCCCCACCCCCCCTGGGTTATACAGGAATTCCAAAGCTGGATGCCATCTTGGAAAATTGCTCTTCTATACTTTCAAAATGTAACCCTGGTTTCCTCCTCAAATTAAAAAAAAAAAAAAAAAAGACCTTCCTTTGATTCCTTTGACACCTATCAAACACGGAGGATTAGAGGAGGACAAATGAGAGATAATGTATGTAAAGCACTTTGACTAGCTCAGCAGGAAGGAGCCATCTACATTCAAGGCACTTTAAAAAAATATGCTAATGAAACAAAAGCCCTAGAAAGTTAGAGCAAAAGAGAAAAGGTACAATTGTCACACACCCCCTGCCGACCCCCATCAATTTCCCAAGGACCAAAAAGAACAAAACTTTTTAATGTTCAATGTTGCCATCTCATGGTAATCCGTTTCCAGAGTTTGGTTTCCAGGGCTTCAGCACCTATGGTCCATCCCACTCAGATCCGTGGTATCACAGTGACAGACTCTACCTCTGACACCCTTAGGACATTGGCAAGGATATTGTCTGCCTCAGTGACTTTAAAAGTCCTCATGATTAGCATCTCCTGTGTGTAATCAGTGTCCACTCTGCTGTTGATGGGTAGATTTGCATATGAAATGCACCATACAAATAGGTGAAGTCTCTCCTTGTGTTTACAGAAAATTAGCTATTGGAGAATAAAAAGTCTCTAATCTGAAGAGGTGAGATTTTGAATATGGAGTGGAGATACAAATCTGGCCATCTGTGACCGTGTGAATAAATTACTTCATGGAGAATTTCCGTGAGAGGAGGAAAACAGCAAAAAACCCTCAATAAGGTCAGGGCTGCATGTTTACCCAAAAGCTCATGTGACCGTAGGAAGAGCTCCTTCACTTGTATTATTGTCTCTCTTCTTATTTTCTTAAAAGAAATGACATTTGATTTTGTTTTAGAAAATCCTATAGGGGCACCTGGGTGGCTCAGTCAGTTAAGCATCTGACTCTTGATTTTGGCTCAGGTCATGATCTCATGGTTCCTGGAGGAGCTGTTTGGGATTCTCTCTCTTCCTTTCTCTCTGCTCCTCCCCAGCTGGCTGTCTCAGTCTCTGTCTCTCAAAATAAATAAATAAACTTTTAAAAAATATTTAAAAAAGAAAATTCTATAGTTTTTTTTAGGACTCATTTTTTTATATCTGTATGTGAAAGAATTCTACATTATGTCCTTAAGTGATCAAACACCTTACATTCATACAATCAAAATAAAAAGAAAACCAATATCCCCAAATCAAACAAATGTTTTGGTTGCTTTTGTAGGGGTCTGCTACATTTAGAGGGCAGATTTATGCTTCAGGATAAGCTTTCTATTTTGAATATGATGACACAATGTCTTCCTAAATTACGTGGTGATGTTTAGGAATTTTATAATAATACCAAGAAACTGTCTTCCTGTTGTGATTCTCTGACACAACAAAGTTTCTCTAAGAAGTAGATTCTCTTATTTTTCTTTTCTTTTTTTTTAAGTTTATTTATTTATTTATTTATTTATTTATTTATTTACTTTGAGAGAGAGAGAGAGAGAGCACACAAGTGGGAGGGAGCCACAGAGAGAGGCAGACAGAGAATCCCCGGCAGGCTTTGTGTTATCAGATCAGAGCCGGATGCAGGGCTTGAACTCAAGAACTGTGAGATCATGACCTGAGCCAAAACAAAGGGTTGGAGTTTAACTGACTGAGGCACCCAGGAGCCCCAACTAACAAATAGATTCTCAGGACTGATTAAGTGCTCTCTACATGTCAGACTGAATGTCAACATGACTTAGGAAGAGCATTTGCCACCCACGCTACAAAACACAACAAAACTTTCTGAACAAGGCTTATATAAAAATGAAAGAAAGCCGGTGCACCTGGGTGGCTCAGTCAGTTGAGCAAATAACTCTTGATTTCAGCTCACATCACGATCCCAGAGTCGTGGGATGGAGCTCCGTATCCTGCTCCACGCTGAGCATGGAATCTGCTTGAGATTCTCTCTCTCCCTCTGCCCCTCCTCTGGCTCACTGTGTGTACCTGTAGGCATGCACTCTCTCTCTCAAAAATAAAAACAAATGAAGAAAGCAAAACAAGATGGATTTCTTCTCTCTCATAACTTCTTCCTCCTTCATAACTGTTTCCTTGGTCCTAGTCCAGCGAGTGGGAAATGTGTTACTAAAAGAGACCAGAGAAACCAGATTGGTCATTTGATATCCTGCCATATATTCTTCTTCTGACTTTTGTATTACATGATAATCACTCAGTGTGAATAGTGGCATCTCTCCCACATGTCAAGATCAATCAGATGACTGTCATGATTATGTAGAGTTGGTTGCTCTGTTTAATAGAAAAAGCAGTGTGGCATTCAGGAGAATCATGGATAATATTATCTAGACCCCACAAACCCAGTGAAGAGCTCAAATTACCCCTAACTGTGATTGAAGCTAACAGGTAGCATTGAATCCTAAGAATTAATTAGTTGATTAAGATGAAAGCGTTCTCTCTCTCACTGCCTCATACACATCCCCCCAAACATATATACAACTGTCCCCCCTTACCATTTGGAGTTACTTTCCAAGATCCCCAGTGAATTCCTGAAACCACAGATAGTACTAGGCCCTAGATATACTGGTGTTTTTTTTTTATCCTATACATAATTACCTATAATAAAATTTAATTTAGAAGTTAGGCACTGAAAGAGACCAACAGTACAATAATAAATTAGACCAATTATAAAATACACTTTAATAAAAGTTAAGTGAGTATGATCTCTCCCTGTTCCCCGCTTTTTCTCCCTCAAAATATCTTATTGTCCTGTACTGACCCTTCTTTTCCTTGTGATGATGTGAGATGACAAAATGACTATGTGGTGGGATAAGTGAATCATGTAGGCATTGTGACATAGTGCTACGAGTCTAATATTGACTTTCTCCTGTTATGTCGGGAGGATCATCTGTGTCTGGAACACGGTTGACCTTGGGTAAAATACAGATAGGGCAGGACTACTGCCTCTCTTTTTACTTACTCCCATTGATTGTTTTTCTTTTCTTCAGTCACTATTAACTTTTCTTTTTCACTTGCTCTTTAAAGAGGGAGACTTTAAATAGTTTAGCAGTTAGCTGACTGTTTGATTGTTAGTGGAAAATAATGCCTCTAGTCTTAAAATAAATAGATAAATAAATAAATGAACAAACAAAACAAATAAAAATAAAGCTTCTAGTCTTTTCCAAGTCCTCAGATCTATAGAAAAGTGGATCCCAGGGCATCAGAGTGCTGGCCTGGCTTGTGACAGACTAGTTCTGTTCATATTCTCTTTCCTTTTACCCCAGGAAAGGACAGGGTTGCACTATTGGGTGGAGAGATGGGGCTACATGATGATAAAAAATAAAATATTGGGGTGCCTGGGTGGCTCAGTCGGTTGAGCGTCCGACTTCAGCTCAGGTCATGATCTCACAGTCCGTGAGTTCGAGCCCCGCGTCAGGCTCTGTGCTGACAGCTCAGAGCCTGGAGCCTGCTGCGGATTCTGTGTCTCCCCCTCTCTCTGCCCCTCCCCTGCTCATGCTCTGTTTCTCTGTCTCAAAAAGAAATAAAAACATTAAAAAATTTTTTAATAAAATATTAAAATTCAACCCCTATACAACATACTGGAGAAAGCTAAATTGCAAACCTTGAAATCAGCAGATCCCTATCTTTCTTTCTTGAAGATAAAATACTTAGCCTTGCTTTCAGCCCCATTTTTTTCTAACACTTTCTCTAAAATAAAACATTCTTCTTATTCTCTCTAAATCTCACATATTTTAGTGTTTGTTTTCATTGAATAGATTAAATGTAATTTTGCTTTAAAAATTCTACTTTCCCACTTGAAAAATATTAAAGACCTCCCTTGAATGTGGCTAATCAAAGGGTGGGGCCCGCTATTGTAGAGCAGGTAACCACCCTGGAAATTTAATCAGTAAAATACTTCGTTTTCATGTAGGTATCAAACAAGAATGATCTCTATCCAAGGTTTTTGTTATTTATTTTTAGTCACTTTGTTTTCATAATATATTTTCAAAATTACAACTAGTTTAGGCTCTAGGAAACTCTGGCTCACTCACTTGATACACTGTTCCTTCCATTGGCAGCTTGCTGTTCCGTATTTTCATATTTAAGCAGCAATGTTTTCTCAGAATGATGTGCCCTGCAGTCTTTACCACAGGACAGAAGTACATAGACTGTATAGTCATGAAAGCACCGCCTTCCTTGGACACAAGTGTGCAAAATGAAATTGAGTAAAAACTAACAGTAACCTGGTACTTGTCTCGAAATAGGACAGATCCTTCCCCCTTGATCTGTCAGTAAAATAGTAAATGGGCACATTCGTTACCCACATCTTCCTCTTGTGCTTGAAGTTTCTATAGAGCTGCTAACTGGTACAAGCCTAGTGAATGACTGAGACCACTTTGATGTGCAATTGGGAACAATTAACTTCTCTTTCGCAGAAATTGTGTCTTTAAATATTCCTTTAGTTTTAGCTTTTTTCTCCCCATGTTTTGTTTTGGTGGGTTTTTTTTGTTTTTTGTTTTTTTTAAGGTACAGATGGTAGTAGAATGCATTTTAAGATAGTAACACTTTAGAGCAAAATGTTTTGTAGAATGACAGGAAATCCACGAAATTTAGAACTTAAAGGAACTTCAGAAATTGTGCTATCACGTCAATTTTAGGATGGGTTTCTGCAGAGCTTAGGAGCTCAGCTAGGAGAGGGCAGGATGCTGAGTAATGTGGGCTCCTCATCTTGCCCCAAACTACACACCTCTGCTTCTGTCTGTTTAACACCTGGGGATGTGTGAGAGATAATTACTTTGAAAAGAAAAATATTCTACCACTAAAGGTATAAGCTATAAACATATATGTGTGTGTATGTGTGTGTGTGTGTATACATATACATATATACATATACATATGTGTGTGTGTATGTGTGTATGTGTATGTGTGTGTATATATATATATAATATATATTACATATATATTATATATATATATATATATATTTTAACCAATGTGTTCACTTAAAAGTTGAAGAAACAACGCCCCAATAAGGTTTAAATAAGCATGTAAAAGCCAAGACTAGAAATCTGCCCTCCTGATTCCTAATTTTTGTTTGTTTTCCCATATGACACTGCCTTTGTCACTTGGCACTAAGCCAGGAAAGAGTGGGCTGGTGGGGCAAGCCGTTCTAAGACAAGGAGGAGGGGTAAAATGGAATGGTAATGGCAGGGAATGAGGATCCTAATACTTACAGCATCCAGAACACCGTTAAGTGTGGCAGAACGACCATCTGACGGAGAGACGTTTGCCTCACCCAGGTGAGCGGTGGCCACAGAAGGAATGAATTACTGTCCCATAGGTGAGAAACAGAGCACACAGGGAGGGTTTCTTCTCAGTCAGTGTTGTTGCAAGAGAGCAAATGTGAATGGCGAGCAGAAGGGAGTAGGACCGGTGGCAAGCTGGTGGATAAACCTGGGGATTCCTAATCTTCGTCCAGATTCTCCCTCACCATGATCTTTCCCTTCTTCTCTGTATTAATAAACACTTTCCATTTATGTCAGATTCTTTAACACATGTATATATAGTATATTTTGGCTCCTACATTTCCCTATTCAAATTTAGTCACTTGATGACCCATGTCCTGAAGGAGGGGCAAATTGTCACCTCATGTCTTCTGGGGCACTTCTCACAGTTCTTGTCACTACATGGGTGCTCAGAGAATGCGTGAAGATATTTTCCAGAATTAATTTTACCGTCAATGAAATTAAGGGTGGACAATTTAAACAAACAATTATGTTTCAGTTGTGAAGAGAGGAGTGCAGAATTCTCGGGGACGGTTGGCTTAAGGGCCTTTTTGACAAAGCCAGTTCGATCTCAGAGGAAACGGAGGTCAGCCGCCTTCACTGCTCAGGGAAGGGAGCCATGTCCCTCCGTTTCATCGCAGGCAGCTCCTTGTTTGCTCTCCCTGCTCTGGTGAGTGCTTTGGTTTGCAGCAGGCCCTATAACATTACCATGCATAACAATCTGTCACTATTATTCATGGCTTTTCTCCAGTCTCCATACTTTTGACATTGCCATTAAAGAGATTCAGTGTGCTTAGTAGCTCTTTAAAAAATAAATAATTGAAAGCTAAATTATATTAAACCGGGCCAACGCTGACCCCTTCACCTCAGTCCATTGCTATCTCCTTAAATGTATTCCTTCTTAAATCATATTGTAATTTGAAGATGCTGAAGTCTAAGTTTTTTGACTCAAATGCAGTTTCTTCTGATGCATAATTCATTTTCACTTTGTTACTGGTGCTGCACACGCAATCGCTTTTTTGGCAGCTAAATGCAGAATGAAATCAACAACTCTGTAAAGGGTGAGGAATCGGAGTGGACATCTTGGCGGAAGAAATATTAAGCATGTCACAATGTTTTGTACTCTGTCTGGTGAAATGGAGACAAAACCCCCACCAACCCTCAAGTTAATGCGAGACAATGGCATTTTACGGCTGGAAATGATCTACCACTGGTGTCATGCTGGTGTTGCATTTAATTATTCTACACATCACAGAAGACGATGACTTTTGAATGTTTTGAAACCTCACAATTATTTGATGAGCATCTTCTTGAAGTTCAGCTGTTGTTAAGAAAGAAAATCTCCCTGGTTCGCCTGTCATTCTTATATTCCCTAAGGGCTCAGGATTCCCAAGAAGACACATGCCCTTAAAACATGGGAAAACTAGCCTGGAATGTCTTGGAGTGAAGAGGTTGTCAACATGGACAAGAATTTGAATGTCTGGAAAATTAGGTAAATTTAGACCTACAGCAAAGACACCTAAAATGGTTAGCTTTAAATGATGAAGCAAAATGACCAAAATGAGCAAACTCAGAGAAATGCCATTTTATTAGATCTCTAAAAAATACATATTGTATGTATATGTATCTAAAAAATACATATGTATTGTAAAAAATACATATTGTACTGTTTCCTCGATACAGTTGCGGAGGGGGTCCTGGGTGGCTCCGTCAGTTCAGCATCTAACTTTGGCTGAGGTCATGATCTCACGGTTTGTGAGTTCAGGCCCCGCAACAGGCTCTCTGCTGTCGGCATGGAGCCTGTTTTGGATCTCTGTCCCCCTCCATCTCTGTCCCTTATCCATTTACATTCTCTCTCTCTCTCTCTCTCTCTCTCTCTCTCTCTCTCAGAAGTAAATTTAAAACACCCACAAAAAACAGTTGTGGAATCAGAAAGTTTGCTTCTAGGGCCTTCACACTGCTTTTTTTTTAATTAAAAAAATTTAAACATATTAGCATGTAAAATTTAATGTCATTTGTGATAAATAAATACGAGAACACACTTTAAATGATTAACATTTTAAAATGTATTGTCATAAGACACTAGGGATCACCAACAAAAGGAATGTTCTCCTATATTCCATACCCCTACTTCCTGTCCTCTTTCCCCTGGGAAATTCCTCCAGCAACTCTGCCCTCAACATCCACCTGTTTTGGCAAGGCATTCTTAAGGTACTAATCACTTGATCAGAGCCAGGAGGTGAGCGTTCCAAATGCATGAATATCTATCTATTGGTCAGAATTTCATAATGGATGACCATGAAGAAGACTGTGTGTGTGTGTGTGTGTGTGTGTGTGTGTGTGTGTGTGGTCAGAGTGTGGGAGGGGAAGGATAGATAGTATTCCTCATATTTATACTAATGAAGTTACCACTTTTTTTGGTCTATTTACTGGATTATCCTGTTGTATTGCTTTCGCTCTTCCTGAACACCTTACAAGAAGACAGCTGAAGACGAATTTTCAGAAATAAGGGGAAAACAACCCAAAAGGTTAACTGGTTAGAGGGAGTGTTTGATCAAGGCTGATTAAAAGAAATAAATCTTGGTAACTTGATGCAAGGACAGTGAGTGACTAAGGCAGGGCACAGAGGGGTGCATGGTCCTTTCCCTTTCTCATGTATTCAGAGTGACAAATTTGAGATGGAAAAGATTTATGAGGCTCAAGGGTACTTTGGGGATAAAATTTAATCACTTGGTCAACATATCTCCATTGGATCCCCAGAGCAGACAAGCCCTGTGCTAGGCACCAAAGGAATACCAGAGGGCTAAGGGACTGCATGAAGCATGGGTTGAATTTTTTTAAATGATTACAACTCAAAGTCCTGAAAGAGACCCTGAATATACAGTATCACAAGTCTCAAATGAACTTTTGTCAAATTACCTATCCCATATTGCAAGAATAAGAATCCCTCGAGTCACACATGACCACCATCATTTCATCATACCCTTTGAGGTTCAGTAATATGAATTTATAGTTTTTTTCTGTGTGGATATGTTTCATCAAGCCAAGAAAATTGTCCCCGCTGGTTGGATCTATGTGGCAGGTTTGTTTATTCAATAAATTAGGAAGGAAAATTGTTCTTACCAGATCATTCTTTTTTTGTCTGAATTTCACAGAAAACAGCACATTTTCCCAGGTAGTAGAATGATTGCATATTGTCTTTGACCCAGCTATTTCAATAGCTGTATAGGCCAAAAAAAAAAAAAAAAGTATCCCTTAAACATCATGGTCCCTCCTGGGCTTGACCTTCCTGGGTATCAGTATAGATTTATGATACTTAGTAGTCAATAATCCTGTACTAAGAAATGAAGATTCTTGAAGGAAGCCCAATCAAGCAAACTTTTAGTAAGAGATTTTTTGTTAGTTTTTCCCACTCTTTTTTCTGGCATTCCTGTCCCCCTCTCTTCTCTTTTACTTTGTTACATTGTATCTTCTGCACATCTTGTTTAAAATATTTGCCAGCTAATATGACTAAGCAAAGCCACAGATACATAGGTTATGGTGTTAATACCTTCCACTGATATGAATTTGCAAAGACAAAACAAAATCTTTCAGGATCCAAAATAGTCACTTGAGAAGAATGGAGTGCAAGAGGTGGAAAAGCACTTTGAAAGGTCATCTCATGACACAACTTTTTAAGTACACAGCCTTACTCATACGTTACTCACTCATGAAGTCCAGTCCAATTCCAAGTCAACTCAAGATGGATTTATTCTCTAAAGGGGAACTATAAACACACTCTACTTGATTTGAAAGAAAATAACAGACACTTGGGATGAGTTAAGTCTTTGTAAAAGGCCAGGGATATACTGACCCTATTTGAAGTAGAAGATAAAAGTCACACTTACAAAACAGAACAGTTAGAAAGTGATTGCCTCCAAAAAGCAATGTTCTGGTAAAATTATTCCAAGATCACCAATTTTACCTCCTTAATTTTTAGGAGTGATGATTCATCATCTCTCCTCAGTCTTCTTGACTTTTTTGCAGAATGAGAATACATTCTTGTTCCTCTCTTTGGTCTCTAGTACAGGGATCAGTAAGTTTTCTGAATGACTCTAGCTAAGATTTTCTTTTCTTTTTTTTTTATTTTTCTTTTACATTTTCTGAGTGTTGTAAATCCAACAAACCAAAAGAAAAACCCCAAAGATACTAGGTGAAGGACTGACAAAATTAAAGAAAAAAGTGTAGCCCATGAACCCACAAAGCACAAAGTATTTCTTATCTGGCCTCTTTTAGAAGTTTGTCACCAATTGCTTTAGTAAAGAAAGCAGAAATGAATACAGGAGGACTCTGGTTCTCAGAGAGTCATGGAACAGGAAGACACTACAAAACAATGATTTCAGTCGTATCATTAATGACCTGTGTTTGTGGTCCTAAAACCAATGGGAAAATACCAGAAGTTGTGAGATGATAGTGTTCAAAGGACACACTAACCCAAACCTCTACTCTAAGCACAGGATGCTGGACTGAGAATCTGAGCCAAATTCACTGCCAAAACGGGCCAAAGACCAGGGAAACCCATGAGTCAGGGCTGTCAAATAAGGAGACCAAGAGAATTGGTAACTTTGAATATAAGCCCCAAAGTTAAACATGGGCCCACTGATTGCATTTAAAAGGAACTCAAAAGAAAAGGCTGAGACTCGTAATGCCATCTCTTTTTCTTACCTTAAATAGCATCACTCCCCATTGACTATGCTCATTTGGAATGTTTCCATTTATGTCCTGCCAACATCTAAAATGCAACACTTCAAAATTTAAATTATTACCTTCTTCTAGACCTTCAGAGACAAAATTCCTTCTGTCCACTACCACCACCGCTTCCAGATGTAAATTGGTATGTGGCCGACTCCCTGAAGAGTCACCTTGACCCTGCCCTGAGTCCAGCACAACCGAACAGCCGCCATTCTGCTCAGCCCTGCCTCAAATCATTCAAGGTAAAAATGGCACCTTCCTGTCTGCAACATTAGGAAAGCAAAGAAAGGTGACCTAGTGTGATACACAGCAAATCCCCCCGCCCCCATAAACCCGCACAGAATCAACAAAATCAAGGCATATCAGAAAGAGAAAAGGGAAAATATATAAATTAAAATCTGCATTAGTTGACTTTGACAGCTATAATACTACAGACTGAATTAATGTTCCATAAATACATGCCAGGCTTCTCCATTACAGTGATGTCAGCTCTCATTCCCAGTTGAGCAATTGCCTAGGTAGTAAACTGCATGTGACTCTGAGGTAGAGCTTTTAAAGAGGTGTTTGGATGGGCTGACATGGACCATGGGGACACTGAGCATCCAGGTCCCCAGACAGGAGGGAGACGTATGAAAGAAATAAGAGCATATCATGTATGTTCATTAAAGAACCAATGGGAAACACCACTGAAGTGGGCATTACTCACTTGAGGAAACATTTCCCTTTAAAATGTATCTCTTCGTGTAATTATGATACATGGATTGATACCCTGCCATGGCAACCCTTCTTATTCTACCAGTCAGGATTGAAACTTTGTCTTGTTATTTCACGGATCTGAAAGTCATAACCTTTTTTTATACTCAGATATTATTACACAGTTTAGTCATTCACCTTCCTCACTTAACTTCAGGTGATTTTACTTTTAAAAAAAAAGATTAATCCTGGGACCTCTTATATTAAAAAAAATTAAAACATTCCTCTTGACCCTGTCATACCTTATGTGCAAAGAGCATTGTATGCTAATGTAACCTATTAGAGAAAATAAAATGTAGACTCTAGTATTTCTTTTTATCTTAAAAAGAGGTAAATGGTGCAGTTCTTGTGTGTAGGCACAGGAGGGAATTAAGGTACATGTGCTGTACTCACAACTTGAGAATATCTTTTTTCTCATAGGATATGGGCTCTAAAATTCTGCCCTTGGAAATCTGTCCCTCTATGTTATGTTTTTAATATAGATGTTATGCTATCTTTTTAAAGGTCCAAATGTCTCCAGACATGTTCTCAAACATAATATGTATACTTTCATAAGAATGATTTTACTAGATCCCTTCCTCTCATTATTGAAAAAATCATGATACTGACAGAATACTGCTTAGCCAAAGTGAGAGAAGATGGGTCATGGGAGAGGTGTAGGACAGGACATGGAGTTTGAAGGGATGAGGAATTCTAAAAACAAACTTCAGTGACATCACAAATTTAGAAGTGTTCATTCTGAACTCTCCAATTTTGGTTGTTCTTCCCTCACCTCTCAGAGATTAAGACTGCAGGCTGATTTTCTTTGCTTTTTAAAATAGAGTTCAGTAAACACCACACATGTGTGGAGTATGAAAGGAGAAGAATGCTACAAGCTCTCGAAGGGGTGGTGGAAATTATAGGTAGCGAAAATGTAATTATCCAACTTGGAGTTTTTCCAGGCCGGATCCACCTGATCAGAGACATTAGAGCAAATGCATTACACTTTTAAAAAGTCTCCTGCCGGGCTCACTGAATGAGAGTAATATCATATTGCCTATGGTTCTGGTAAATAAAAAGCATCATTAACAATAACACAATGTGAAGAGCCTGCTGAAATGATATACTGTATTTAGCCATGATGGTGCATCAAAATCATGATCCTGGCTTCGGAAATGGGCGGACGCACTGGAGGGGCAAACAGTGATGATTAAAAAATGCAGTCAGAGCAAGAGCAAATTCTTTCCAGCTTCTTCTTACAGAAACTTTGCTCTTCAAAAACAATCATACTCGGAAACTTATTCCACTTCAGAATAGGAGAGCCTATTGTACTGAACATGTGAATAAAAAAAGTTCTTTCTATTCTGGCACAGTGGCACAATCACCAGACCAATGGCAAATGTATTTGCAGTGATGGGTCACTGGTGGGGTGCAGATATGGCATAGCTGGGAATGAAAAGAGGGCTCAACAATGGTTAGAGAGCAATGTATGTGTCATTCCCCATTCCTAAGAGATTCATTGTAATAAAATTCAACTAGTATGTTGAAGCATCTTTAATATATAGGTATTGCCCATGAGATTACCAGTTATGAAAGAAATGTGACATAGTCCCTGTTCTCAAAATGATTACAATCTACTTGGAGGATGGTGTATGGGAATTGTACTATGGGAAATAGATTAATTAAAAAATGTTCTATTATCAAAATAAAATAGACATATAAAAAGGTACTATGAGAATCCAGGGTGGGAGACATTATGAACAGTGGATGGTATCAATAAAGACATCAAAGAGGAAGTGTTTTTTAATATAGACATTGAATTTAAATAAATACTGGGCTGATAACAGCTGGGAGGCACAAATATGGCCTTCCCAGTTGGTTATGGCCACTTTCCTTCTGATTGGATAGTGTTGTAACTGGGTAGACAGCTTAGATTTGTACACATAGAAAAGAAAGCAGGAACAGCATGTGTACTATGTATATCTAATATGTTATATGCAGAGGAAGAATCAGATACTATGTATAAAGATCTATATCTATCAGTCATATTCATATAACTGTACTTATCTATTATACAACTATAATATGCACCAAACTAGCTCATTTATTGTGTGCCCATTATGCATACTTATGTTATCTTTGATTTTCAGAACAGTGCTTGTAATTCTCATTCCCAGATGAGGAAACAGTATCAGCATGACTGCTCAGAAACCTCCAGGTAGAAAGGGAGTTGGCAGGATTCTTTCTTCTGCTGGGCTCAAAAACTTTGACTTTCTCCTACCACTGTGTTACCCAGATAGGCCTGTCAAATAGAGAAAGCAGTTTTGAGAAAAAACATTGAGAGAGATGCATGAATCATATTCTGTTCACAAGTAGTGTGCTTGCATGAGAATTGGCTGGAGTTTTATATCATAGAAAGGAAAAGGTGAAAAATGACTAAGTACCAGCATTGTGTCTTAAGGGAACAGGGCAGGCCACTTGCCTTTAGGTATCTTTCTTTCTCTATGACTGCAGGCTAACAGTAATTTCTGTTATCAAATCCATATCTTAAAATAAATTTTTCTCTAGGAAAAGCCAACACCAAAAGTAAATACACCTTAATGGGAATGTGTTTGTCAAGTCCTTTTTCTCCATGACCAGCATGACTTCAAGTAGCATGAAGCATTGACATTCCTAGATGTATATACCTTCTCTTCTTCAGAGTGGGTCTGTGTGTGACCTATTCTGGTGATGGTGATCTACTTTTTCTGATTGCCCAATGTTGCTTTGAAATATAAAAAAATCTAATCAATTTTGAGCACCCTGAGTAATTCAGCAAACTACAAACAAGTCAGGGACATTTCTCCGTCTTTAATCATGCCCTTAAACAATTTTCCTTGAGTGGATTTCCTCTATCTCTTCAATTTTCTAAGCCAACTCTTTTTCCATTTAAACCTTCCACCATCCCAGAAATCTACAAGATTCAGCAAGAATGGTATCACATCTGGTAGTTCTTTCCTTACCATAACATCCCAGGTTCATTCTCTACCAAATTTTCGTTAGGTTCAGTTATGAATCGGCAAATGCTCAATGATGACAGTGAGAGGGCTAAACACAGTTCAGGCAATAACAATATTCAGATATTTATACATAAATACTTACAAATCATCATTTAATATATTTGGTCAGATAACTTGGTGTATTTCAGTATATTTGTGGGCTAGGTGTAATATGTGTGTGTGTGTGTGTGTGTGTGTGTGTGTGTGAGAGAGAGAGAGAGAGAGAGAGAGAGAGAGTATATGATGTATTTTATTTTTTTCTACCTGTCTTTAGATGCTTACAACCTAGTATAAAAATATTTAAATATATTTGGGAAGCTTGTACAGAGGGTTCAATTCAACTCGGGCAGAATCTTAAAACTCTTCCATTAAAGATAACTAATATTATAGAAAAATTTATTTAAAATGTGAAATGTTGAACCTATCCTGGAACTGACAAGAAAATGAGTGTTCCTCAGTGTTTGGGAAGACAATGGGAAATGAGAGAGAAAAGTGAGCAAGGTAGCAGATGGTCTCTTGGTGAGCATTAGCCATGCCCAAGAACTTATTTGGTTCAAGTCCTTTTGCTCTTTGGTGTTTTTATTAAATTAACAAGGCCAATATAGCAAAGGACAAACTGCTCAAAAGGACAATGAGAGAGTGATTAAATTTTGGATGAGCAGTCATCTGGGAAGGTATCGCTAAGGAAGTTACTGGAAAGGAGACCTGAGAGACGAGATGAGGCAGCCATGTCAGACAGGAGGGGCAGTGTTCCTGGCAAAGGAACATCTGTGAAATCCATCTGGTTGGAAGGAAATTGACTCCTTGGAGGATCTGAAAGAAAACCAGTGTAAATAACACCTCCAGAGTAAAAGAAAGTGGACTGTGTAGAGGCTGGTCATGCAGGCTTGAGTCAGTCCATGCAACATTGAGTTCTAACCATCATTAGTAATTTATGTATGCAAAGTAGTCAGTGATGGCTTTTTCACATAATTGGTTCTTTTTTTATTATTTTAAAACATGACAGTGCTGATTTTGTTTATGTGGCTTTTATATTTAAAAAAAATTATACTTAAATTATACTCAAAAATTAATTTATTTACATAAAAAGTAAAATATCAAGTATATCCTAATGTGAATAGCATATTTTAGTGAAAAGTTACTACATTAAAAACGAATCTACTGAGAAGTGTATTATTGTCTTACATTTTTGCAAAAATATTTAGTGGCTGATTGAATAGAAGATGGCTGGATTCTCATATGTTTCTACCTTCAGTCTGTCACAATATCAGAAATCATGTAGCCTCTGGAAAACTCCACTGTACATTTATAAGACAATGAGAGTAAAAAAAGAAAAAGAAAGATAGTTTTAACGTGAAAATGGTTTTGTTCTTGATGATCACCTGAAAGGGTCTTTGGGGCTCCCAGGGCCACACAATGCAACCATTAATCTCAATGAATCACTCACAGATTTAGCTGAATGCAAAGGGCTCCATGATCTGTATTCTTCCAAAGGTATCTTCTACTTGTCAAAATTTCCCTCCAACACAAGCAGAACCCAAGGCTATTGCACCAGGAGGGAATATGGGGCTTAAAACAAGACTTATCCTCAGGCTATGAAACATACAGTTGAAACTAATTTGAGTTACAGGGTCCAGGGGTAAAACAGAAATCAGCAGCCAGGTGACGGTCCTACAGATGCATCAGTCTGCTTGAGACATCAGGTGGCAAACAATGAATAGGATGTCAGGGACCTGGGTATCAGACAGGTGAGTTGGAGACTGGCCATCCTCCTGATAATTTTGGAAAAGAGGGTTAGAGGAATTTCCTGAGCTGGTAAGGCAGAGCTGCAGGAACTCTTGTAAATATTGGCAGCACAGATATGATTGGCAGAAAAGGTATTTTAAGGACAAATGTATGTCAAATATGTATCCTTTAAAAAAATCAGTAAGAAAAATACCAATAGTCCAAAAGAAAAACAAAAGATATAAGTGAGCATACCAATATAAATATGAAATAAACTTGCAAGATCATCAGTGAACACACATGGTGAAATAAAACATCAGTTTCCATGTTTTACCCATCGCAATAACAAATCTTAAATACTTGAAAATATAGCTAGTGGTGAGGTAAGCATTTTAATATACTAGAAAAAGGAGTTCCAAACCTTGCTTTTCTGGAAAACAACTTAGCTGAATTTCACGCACTTACTTCAAGAATCTCTGCTTGCAAGGTTACCCTAAGAACGCACAAAGCGCATTGTCAAAAACATGTATCTATGAAGTAAAAGTCCGTGATTCCTTACTAATAAGGAACACATAAACTGATGCATAAATAAGTAAATACAGTGAAAAGGAAACTTCCTTACAGGGAAATGCCTACTAATCAATGTAGAAGGGACAGTGGAGGTAGAAAAATCACCATTTTGTAATTATCCTAGATTCAGATGAGAATTATCAGCAAATGCAAACATTTCATGAAAAACAGGATATTTAGACAGATTCAAAGTATCTCCTTAGAAAAGCATTTATTCAGAAAGAAAAACAGTAACTTTAAAGTGCAGTAAACATGGTAGACACACCTTAGCAAATGATCCAAGTTAATACCACTAATGATGGAATAAACCAACATTCTGAGTGATGGAATGTATTCTTGCCTAGAATGAATAACCTGAGTCTAATGGTAAGGAAATGCAAGTGAGGGACAGTCTACAAACTAGTCTGTATTTTTCAGACTATTTCATAAAAGACATAAAAGGTTTGCAAAACTTTCAGGTTAAAAACTGTGTGAATCATTCCATGGTCACTAAATTCAATGCCTAATTTGAATTGGATCCAAAAAATAAAGTTAGTGTATTATTGGGACCATTTGTGAAATTTGAAAATGGACTATAAATTAGGTGATATTCTTTTATCAATATTAAAATTCCTCAATCTATTACCTGTACTACAGTTATTTCCTTGTTTGCAGAAAACATACTCTAAAGAATTTAGGATTCAATAGCATACTTTTTGCAACTTTCTTTGCAATGTATAGAAGAAATAAATATATGTACATAAAGAAAGTGATAAAGTAAATATGGCAAAATTTTAAAAAATGGTGAATCCGGATGAACACTCTTCAATACTTTTTTTGTACTCTTCTGGAAGCTGTTCTTGAAATATATCTGTGCATTTGAAAATATCTAAGTAAGTTTGAAAAAAAAGTCACACGCAGATTTTCATTGAAGCCTTGTTTAATATGTACATGAAAAGGCATAAAGATCCCCCCAAGTACTACTTTATCTGGATTCCATGGATGTTGATAAGTGGCACTTCTAGTCTGTCTAAATAATTGAAATTTCCATTTTGATTTTGTCCTATTGAGGAGTGTTAATTACTTTCCACAGGTGTGAAGTTTTTGTGGTTAAGTGTGGATGCTAGTTTTCTTTCCTTTTCCTAACAGCCTCCTTCTGCTCCTCCTTTTCTCCTCATTTTTTCTCTCCTTTTTTTTTCTTTACTGTTTTAATGTTGATTTCTAATTTACTGCAGATTGATCACTTGATGAGGTCTATAGAATATCAATTAGAAATTATTGAGACTTTTATGGTCACCTAGGATGTAATCAACTTATGCAAATGCTCCATGTGTATTTGAAGTATTTTAAAGGAGTGTGTATACTGAGAGACTGAACATACAAACAAACAATGGCCAGACCAGATATAAAAATAAAATTCTGATCCACAATCTGCAGCAACCTATCCAGGAAACCAACTCCTTATCTACAGTAACCCACCAGGAAGCCAGCCATTAGTCAGAATTGCAGGAAGTCAGACTGCTATCTCTAGGAACAATCCAAACAATAATTTCTAAAGTATTTGGCCCAAAATGTCAGTCAAGACTTGATTAATAATTGATAGCTTTTCTAATTTTCTTCTCTACTTCCAACTTAGGACCAACCAGAGAAAACCAATACATGTGCTCCTAACTGATCACATAAGATGCCCCTCTTCTAGTTAGTTCACCTATGGCTTCCTCATATCAACTCTTCCAGTCAGGTCTTAACATCTGTCTTTTTTTCCCCCACACTAATGGTTTTCCACTTCTCTGCTTGCCTTTGAGCCTCTGCCAAAACACAAGTGACGGTGGCTGATTCCTTTGCTGTCACAGGCTCTGAATGAATAACTTTTGCTTTACTTATTTGGTTAGTCTTTGTTTAGTTCACAATATCTTATCTGAGGTCTTTATCTCTCTGTGCCTTTCTCTGGTTCTGTCCCTGTGTCTCTGTCTCTGTCTCTCTCCCTATGTATATACATATATAAAAAAAAGAAAAAATATATATATAATATAGAAACAACAGGAATAGGAAAAGCTCTGGAAACTAAGTAGAAGTTACCCTTTTGTAAGAGACACTTAATTTATAAAGGAAATCTCCATTTATAAGGCTGTCTTCATCTTTGTACCAGGAAAAGGAGGATGACTAAATTTCTAGAGATTTATCAATGGAGATGACAGGGACTTAAATCTGCATAACAACCATACCCTTGTTTACTGTTTAGTCTAATAACCTCCCAGACTGGCTTACCCCACCGCCCAGTATCTTCTTTTGTCTTCAGCTGAAGATGATATTTAAGGTAATGTCTTGGGCCAGTTCAGGGAGTTACTCAGTTTCTCCTGGGTATCCATGTATATAGGAAGTAAACGTGTTATTAAAACTTCTGTTTTGTTTTCTCTTGTTAATTTTTTTTATGATAGTGCAGGGGGTTCTCTACCAAGAATCTAGAAGAGTAGAGGGGAAACTCTTTTTCCACCCCTACAATATATATAGTCACACACACACAAACCCACACATATATTGCATAACCAGAAACAATTCAAATGCTCGGAAATGGGAAGATAGTTTAAAAATGAAATATGAGCCATCTATGCAATAAATAATTAGGGGCTTCCATTAAAAATTGTGCTGTCCAAGCATAAGATAATGAAGATGTTCTTTCCCAATATAATGGAAAGGAGTTTTCTAAAAATAAACAAATGAAGCAGTATATATTTTTAAAAAGCAAGATACAGAAGTGCATAGATTATGAGCCCAAATTTATAAAGCAACAGCAATAAGTTGTTTGCTTGTGAAAATAAAAGCCAGTAAGATTATAGCAATATAGTAACACTAGATTTTTGAAAGTAGTAATATTATAGGTAATGTTTATTTTCATAGACTCAAATGTAACATAACTATAAATTTGTATTATAAATTTGTATTATAACAGCAAGGGGCGCCTCAGTGGCTCAGTTGGGCAAGTGTCCAACTATTGATTTTGGCTCAGATCATGATCCCAGGGTCATAGGGTTGAGCCCCACGTTGGGTCAACCCTCTCTCTCCCCTTCTCTCTGCCCCTCCTTTGCTTGTGCTTGTTTTCTCTCTCTCTCTCTCTCTCTCTCTCTCTCTCTCTCTTAAAAAAAAAAAAAAAAAAATATATATATATATATATATATATATATATATATATATAGGCACGACAGCAAAATATCAACAAATGTCTTTTTAAAAAGTGCTTAATGAAATATAGGCCATCTCTGAGAAAGTTAGAAAGGAAAGCTTAAGGCTGTTTGAGACATAACTGTACCTACATAGCAGAAGATAAATTTAGTTGCAAAAATTCAATCTCCAATTTTAAATATATTAATTATTGCTAGTACAAACTAAAAATGTATACCTAGTGGGTTAATGACCTAGACTAAGGAAAATCTGAGCTACCTGTCCTGAGATAAAATGGAATAAAATATATGGAATCAGATAAGGTGAAATGCACTTGCACTGGCAAAAAGTGGTAAAAATGTCACAATAATTTATCCTATGAATTGAGCTACTCACTTTCGGTGGTTGTGGTGGGTGGGGAAAGCTGCTTTAGAGAACACCATTCGGAGGTTCATATCATTTTCTTTTTAATCCACATTCTTTCTGTTAGCAAAACCAGCAGTATAATTTTGAAAATCTATTTGAATTCCCCTATCTCAAAGCTCAAGGCAGTACATTCTCTATAGTGAATTCCTTGTTATTTGTTTACTCTGTTTTTAAATAACAATGCTAACAATAATCCTCCCCTGGGGTCCAACTGCCTTCAGTCCCCACCTACAACAAATCCAGGGATTACTATGGAGAACACACTTGTGGAGCTCAGTGCCCATAACTCCTCAAGGGAGACCCTTCCACCAAAATCTGGAAGTTAAAATGTGAATATTAATTTTTCAAAATCCAAATCATTTGAGTGCAGATTGCCCAGTTTTAATGTCACATCTCTATGACCTTCACAATACCCAAGTCCTAAATTTAAATCACTCTAACATATATTGTTTAAGCACCTTATTCCTGACAAATTTTCATTTCATAATACTCATGTTGTTTTATTTTATAACCCATTCTTCTTAATACTTTGAATTTAAATGTGTACTCTAAATTTTTTTTAATATGAACTCTAAGGCAATTTTGTTGGGCTAAGTACTTTCTTCATATTATAAAATGCACAATAAAGAAAAATATGAAATAATAATTATTTTGGTTACTTCAATTAAATTTTGTTATTATGAAAATAGTACAGCTGTAATATCTAGAAGATATTTAAAAATAGAAAAAAAACCCCAAACTATTATAATTTCCTGTGAATGGACACATATGCTATTAGAAATTGAATTTGTTTGTCCATCATTTCCTTGGTTTTAACATTAATATTTTTTAAATAATAAGAGGCAATATGTGGTTGAACTAACAACAGCAGCAATAATTTAAAAGCATTCAAAATGCAAAAACAAAGATGAGACTTCTAATTTAACCTGTTAGATCAAATGTTTATATCTGCCTCTTTCTAAATCACATCACAATAAAATAAAGGTAAATCCATGAGGACAACCAGAACAAGATAAGAAATGACTCCAGACAAATGATGTCAACAAAATGTTGGAAAATGAGAAACAGATGGACAAGTGGTGATTGACTAAGTAGAACGGGGTGGTGGGGGAGGAACAAACCTGCAGTACTGCTGAGGGATTAATTTAGGAAAAATCAAGCATATTTGGACTCCACGAGACTGGAGAAACTCAGGGTTTGAAGATACCAAGTACTTTTAAGGGCAAGCGTAGAGAAAGGCTAGAAGGATCCCTCTCCCCAACACAGTTAGGATACAGCCTCTGCTATTCTGCAGCAAGAGAATGGAAGCCAAGGTCTGGAGAAATCCCACAGAATCTCTGGGATTTAGACACTAGGAAAGCTGAGAATTAGTGTAATGACATCCCTGGAACTACAGTACTCTATGGTAAACCATGGCATCTTTGGAATGATTCTGAGAATAATGTAAATTAAAGGTTAAAAGAGACTACAAGGTTACTTGACTAAAAACCTAAAATGTAGCTGGAATGAGATGATTTTGTTTTTAGAAAAAAAATAGAGACAAAAGCAGGTTCAAGATTCATAATAGGAGAAATAAGTTAATATTTTGTTTGAGCAAAGTACAATAAATGAGGTAAAATATAGCTTGATTGAGATGCTAGGCTTGCTTGTTATTGGATTTAAACTCTAAGATGATAACATCCATAGATCAAGGCAAGAGAAATTGGAGAAACCATTCCTACTTAATAACTGCTCATCTCTTGTGGTTATAGAATAGTAATTCAGGAGGAGACATTCATCTGAAGTGAAATATACAGAACAAAATACTTCTATTACATAGTCTCATAGATTTAGATTTAGAAAATGAGAAAGGATCTTAGATATAATTTACACCAAAATCCTTTCTAATTGAGAAGTCCTTTCTAAAATATTCCTTACAGCTTGCCATTCAGAGTGTATTTGGTCATTTTTAGTCTGATGAGGTTTCAGGTGTTGGTGCCGGTTCATGGAATTTGGAGCTGACAGCCCAGAAAGAATTCTTGAAAATGTTTTTGGTACAAACAGGTGATTTTATTAAAGCACAGAGACTGGACCCCTGGGCAGAAAGATCTCAGCTCTGGTTGTGAAGAGTGACTGGTTATAACTATGGAATTGGGGGAGATAAAGACAAAAGGCCTCCAGAGGCACTTTGATATGCTAAAGAGAACTCCTAAAATAACTGAGGCCTTGCTATTGTCAAGGTAAGGTTGTTTTCCCTCTAGTAAGACATTAACATTAGGACAGTAGGGAGTTCCTGGAGAAATGTCAATGGGCTTCAGGTTATAGAAAAATTTAATTTTACCTGCTATTTCCTTCTTGCCTTTGTTCCCCACATCACTATGGAGGGGACAGTGATATTAGGGGCTGCAGGAAACTGAGTCTATAGGTTTCTGGAGATTAGGCTTTTGATAAAATTGCCTTTTTCTTATAATTTACTAAGATATTTGTAAACTGATGGAGACTCCTGTGTTGCATGACTGTGATCTCTATCAGTTAATCATTTGTTTTTCCCTTTCCTTTGTTCTTGGGCAGCCAGGAGTGCCTGAGGAATGTCACACATATCCCACCTGGGGGTGGGGGAAGGGTGTGCTAGCTTGTGCTTTGCCCTCAGCTTGCCTTATGGTCCCCCATGGGTATCCACCATATTACACATCAGCCCTCTCTTATGTGGTTGGTAAATACTATATATATATATATATATATATTCTTATTAGTACCACTTGTGTCTTTGTAATTTCTATCACCAAATTCTAGTTTTGTCCTAAGGATGTATTAAAAAAAAAATACATTACTCTCTTAGTGCACATCTTCTACTCTTTTCCATTTTCTTACTTAAATGTTCCAAATTTCTACGTTCTCATACAACAGGATTTTCAAACACTTTACTACCATACTTTACCTCCCCTAAATTTTTCTAACTTGTTATTGTTTTTTTTTAAACTGTGGTGCTCCAAACAAAATGAAAACTTCCAAATTGATCTAAACAATGTAGTTCATTTTCCCTTGTTTTGGACACTGAACTTTACCTTTATTTATACAGTTTAGGATTTGATTGGCTAATTTGAATGTTAAAAAAAAATCACATTCTAACCTCCTCTAATCTTGGAGTCACCCAAAACTTCAAGACCTCAAGAGAAATCTGTATTCAGTTTTAAATAGATTTCAAATTTACATTTATCCCTATTAACTATTTTGCTCTCAGGTGTGACGCCTCATTCTAGCCTAACCTTTTAAATTTGAAGTCTCTGATATGATGATTTAGTTATATGTCTGACTTTGTAAAGTCTACGGATTTAATAATAACCTTCTATTTTTCCACCCACTTTTTACTGAATTAAGTCAAACTTACATAATCTCCTTGAAGGCAATGGAGAGTTTGTCTTTGCCAATCTCCACCTTGCTCACTGCTGTTTCTTCAAATTTTAGGACACATCAGGCACTTGACATGTATGTGAAGAAAAAAACAACACAGCTCTAAGATTTCTCTCTGGATTGGCATTCATCCTTTAAGAAGCCGGGTTCAACCAACATTGACTTCATTTAAATGTTCAATACATGTTCATTTCCCCCCATCTTCTTTTATTTTTAATGTCTTTATTTAAATTTCAGTTAGTTAACATACTGTGTGATACTAGTTTCCGGTGTAAGGCATAGTGGTTCAACACTTCCATTCCTCTCAGATGCTTATCACAACAAGTGCATTCCTTAATCCCCATCACCTGTTTCACCCATCCTGTCCACCTCCCCTCTGATAACCATAGTTAAGAGTCTTTTTTTTTTTTTTTTTTTTTGGTTTGCCTCTTTCTTTTTTCCCCTTTGCCCATTTGTTTTGTTTCTTAAATTCCACGTATGAGTGAAATCATATCATTCCCCCGCCCCAACCATCTTCTTAAAAAGAGAAAAACTTCGTTGAGATGTAGCAATACTTTTATTGAAACTTCTGGTTTTCCAGTCTGACAACAGGAGCAAACAAAGAAAAAAAAAAAAAAAGAAATAAGATTACTTTAGCCTGAGTTATTTTTTTTGGTGAAAATACGTTGCACTTACCACTTTTCGTTTTTTGAATATGAGCAAATCAGTGATTTAATAATTAATTCGACAGTTTTATTAGTTATCGATGCCAAGCCCTTGAGCTGTAATTTTCACAATCCACCTTTTTCTCCTTTTTGAGAGCTGGTGAGATTTCTGCGCTTGCTTTCTAGCACTTCTCTTTTCCATTCCCCCCTGATTATAATTGCTGCAGGGCTCCGAAATTATATTTGCAGGCTTTTCTTATTTAAAATAACCAGGTTTATTCTTATAATTTTTTGGTCTTCAGTAGGTTGCAATTTTTTTAAGTCTGATTATTTTGTCCTTTAGAGTTTGAATCTGTTTTTCTTCTTTAATAATGAATATGGAAAGAGACGTTCTTCTTGGAAGTAAAGATTTTCAGAACATAGAATGTGTCACTAAGAAAGGTTTTGCTAAGAAACAAAATTCAACCATGTGAATTTGAAGATCTAATTGCCTTCATGAAAGAATTCATGAGGGCAGATTCCTACATGAGGGCAGAGTCCTGAGTTATACAAAACAGTAAATTTTTATAGGAAGAGAGGTGGGACAAGAAACTTAGCAAAAGAAAAAGATTGTTCCAGGCAAGGGTGCTTGACCTTAGGTGAAAAAGCAGGGAGTCTACAGATTTCCTCATCTTCCATTAGGGGGATGGAGAGGGCCCTGTGGCAGATCCTTTGGCACTGAACAGGAAAATTCCTGACTGACTGGTTAAGACTGCATTTTGGGGGGAGTTGGAACCCACAATTAGATTAGGTATTAAGCCCTGGTTTGGGGACTTGGCCTCAGTGACACCGTTTTGGGCTTGTGGTTTGCATTTTAACAGTTACCTAATGTCATTTGATTTTTTGGAAGATCTGAAAAAAGAGGGCTAATCCTAATTAATTCTGATTTGTAAGTCAGGATCTGCCTGTGAGCAGACATACGGTTTGATGACCTACTGGCATTCCTACAAGTGGCTTTCGTCCCTACAACTAGCTCCCTTCACTTCCTCGGAGCACAGTCTTGCGCCTTTCTCATTTAAAAGCATACGTCCTTTCCAAGCGTGGGAGTTCACTGAGGTATGAACAGCCGTGCAAAAGTCTTCGGCACAACACCAAGATATTTTCCCTTGACTCATCATTCTCCTTTTGCCTTCCCAGGTGATTTTCTTTCTGGAGCTCAGAAAGGTTTGATAAGACAACGGTTTTCCTAAGGTTCCTTTGACTGAAATCTCTGGCTATCTTGCTTCTGACATCGTCTGTGTTGCTGTGCTACCTGATTACCTGGACGAATAGCGTTTGCATTCCCAGTGCCCCAGCAGCTTTCACAGGCAGGGGAGTTTGATCTATTCCTGATTTTGCGGTTGTATTAGATGAGATGTCCCTGTAAGCTAATTACTTTGGCAACCAAGGGGGCACCAATGATTCTGTCAGGCATCCATGGGGGCACCTTAATGGTGTTTTAAACAATGTGTACAGAAGGGGTTACAAGCTGCACAGAGAGGAGCAGTGCCTGAGGGGAAAGACACTGCAGGTGTGTGGTTAACAAGGAACTAATTGGGTAACCAGGAAGGAGGAGAAGGAAGCATAAAGCTGGTCAATGTGCTTGTGTAGAATTCCAGCAGTTAGCTAGTGCCGAGCCCTTGAGAAGTTGAAATAAAGACAAGTTGAATCTGGAGTCTATTTTTTGCTGTGATCTTTACTAGAAACTGCAAATTGGGACTTGACAGCTTTTCTCGCCGCCTGTTGCTTTATTTCAGGTGGTATTGTTTTGAACGAGCTAAGAGCTGACATTCTGGATGCTTAGCCTGGGTGTCTTGCATCCAGACAAGAATGTGTGTCAACTTTTCAAGGCACGTTACTCTTTTTTCTGTTCTTAATGATCTCTGGGTATTGTGAGTGATGGTAAATAGTGAAATAAGTGTTGGCCTAGTACACAGAAGACGAGCCTAATCCCAAGTGTGCAGTCAATAGCATCAGCTTGAGCCGTTCACCCTGCCCCCCAAGTCTTCACTGCCTTCCAGGCTATACACAGAATGAGATTTCCGTGTTTCTATTCAGAATTTTTTTGAGTCCTAAGGTTTTTTTTTTTTAAATTTTAAAAATTGATTAGTTTTCTGTATTAAATTTTGACCAAGTGCCTAAAAATAGACTAGGCAATACGGAAATACACCCAGAGTAGAAGGCATGTTTCCTGTCTTCACACAAAAAAATCATAGGAGTGCTACAGATGGATGTGAAGACCTCCTAGGGATGTGAAGACCTTCAGTATGGGGATGTGGTCACCCACTGAGCAGTGCAAATTTAACAAAGAAGGTGATGAGATGAGCCTTCTGAAGAGCAGGCTTTGAGGTGATAGCCAACATAGCTTTCTAAGTTGGTGGAATGGTATGAAGTATGGCTCAGGGTTGATAATAAACCAATGGGGAGAGGTGGTGCAATAAAGAGATTGATCAGACTGAAGGAGAGACCAGTTAATGGGGTATACTCTAAATAGTTTTCTTAGCAGGCGCCAAATTGTGGATAGTCTGAAATGATAAGCAGGGAAGACTTAGAGGAGCAAGGGGAAACACTTTGGATTTGGGAATATTTTGAAAAACATTATTACAGAAATATTCTGTTGAGTAACATACAGAACTAAGTCAAGTTCAATTACATTTGCCTTTACATAATAATCACATATATAATAAGAAGGAAAAAAAACTTGCTAAAAAAATAAGTTCCCAGACCAGATTAAAATGTCTTTTCACTAATGTCATTAAGCTGCTTATTTTAGTCCAGGATAAAGGTCTATATTTTCACCGAGCCAAAGTGAGTTGGCATAACAAGAAATAGAAATAAACAATTTGACAATGGTTTTATGAAGAACCTCTTCTAATTGTTTTTCAGCATAAATACCAAAGGAACTAAAATGGACGGTGAATTGAGTATATCACCACCACAGGTCTTAAAGTTGAGAACTCAACTTCTAATGCATGAAATATATGTAGTCACTGGTCAACTCAGATATGGGCATGTACCCTGTGTCAGCTCCATCACTACCTAATTGTCTCACATCCTTCCCACTGAACTCATTACTGTTGCCTTTATGACCCAAGAGGTCACTTCCAGGTATAATCCCTGATTAGAACTGGCTCTGCCATTGTGTGAGTGAGATCCTTGCTGCCCATGTAAACTCTCTGGCCTCTAGATTCACATTTGGAAAATGAGGGTGTTTGACTAGAGTAGCTCTAATTTCCCTTTTATTTCTAAAGTTCTGCAATACTTAGCAAGAAATAACATTTTTCTAACATGCTAGTGTGATATGACAGTTTGGAAAGAGGGGAGAAAGGAAACTTTCAAAGACCAGATTAATGGAATGCAAATTGCAACCATATAACTTTTATTTTAAAGAAATTACCTCGTTTGTGCTGATTTTCTGAAGAACCAAATCACAATTCTTAAAGGAATTTGCAAAATCAGAATCTTAATTCCTGGCATGTCTTTCTCCTCCCACCTCCATTCAAGTTTCAACTTACAAGGAAGAAAGAACATTTTTAAAAGAGCTTAGAATTAGGCTCAAACAGCAAGTTCTGTAGTTTGAAGACATTTTGCCCATTTTAACAATAGCTGTACTAATGCTTTAGCAATTCATTGAGATCAGCGATTCCTTTAAATTAGCTACAGAAAAGTTCAACTTCTGAATAAAACTGACTGGTTGAAATTTTTATATAAAAATGGAGCTATTATACAGAATTTATAATATAGTATTTCAAATTCCAAATTTCTGCTTCTTAATGGACAGTGCCATCAAGCAAAACTGACATTTATATAAGTTGAGCACACATCCATTTTATTTCTACAACTTACTCTTGATTAATCACTTTCTTGTCTTTGATATAAGTTGAAGCTATGACATACAGCTTTCATATGCCACCAAAGACTCATTTTTCTTCTCCTTTTCTCTTATCTAGCCAAATTCTTCAAGTTGGATTATTCATTTCTCAAAATTGAATCTCTAAAGACTACTGGAATAACAAGCGTTCAATTCTCTAATTAAAAGTCCTCTTTCATTCAACTTTCATTGTTTCTTTGCATTCTTTTAATGGTTGAACAAGAAGGAATGCAGAAATAAATGACTGATAATCATAGTATGAGTGGTGTCCATAGTGATACAGGGACAAGTTACAGTGGGATACCATTATTCTCCTCCATATCTGTCATATCATGGCCTGAGGATTTAATGATAATTGCCATTGATGGTGAATTTGTGGTTCCATTATTGAAAAAAAAACTGTTTCCATAATTAAAAAAAACAACCCATGACTCTTGAAGTTCTAGACTTATATACTCATGCCTCTGCCCCAATTTTCTCTACTTCTTTGAATATACTAATGATAAATGCAAACTTATATCCTCCTCCATCTTTCCTACTATTAAAGAGAAGCTTTAAAATATGTTGACATCTGACATATTGAGCCAATAATTATAAAACTTGAATTTATGTGGTGAAATAATCTCCTAGGAGCAAACAGCCATTCATTTATTTATTCAGTCTATATTTATTGAGTATCTTTCATATGTCAGACATTGCACGTGGAGATAGCAGTCTATAAGACAGTCATGGTCTTTGCCATTTTAGAGCTAATATTATGCACATAAGGAGTCATATAATAGACAAGTAACTTCTATAAAATAATTTTGGAAAACTGCTATAAAGGAAAAACAGAGCTCTGTGGTAGAAAATAAAGAAATAATGTTGCAGTAACAGGGGCTATTTTTAGACTGGGTGGCCAACAAAGAGAGGTATCCAAGCGAAGTCTCAGTGTTGGAAAGGAGTCATGCAAAAGATAGGGAAGATTCTAGAGAATGGCATGGTAAAAACCCAGAGGCAGGAAAGAATTTGGTACTTTTGAGAGGAGACCAAAGAATGACTGATTTCTAGGAGGAGCTAAAGCAGAGTGTGCAAGGTGGAAAGTGGTATGAGAAAAGATTGGAGAGGCTGGATGATATCATAACAGGAGAAATCATATAAGTCATGTTCATGAGTCTGTACTTAATTTTGAGTGAGGTTAAAGATTTTCAACATTTTATGTTTGAAATGACCTCTTTTCTCTTCTGGTTGTAGGGAATGGGTTGGTAGAGAACAAGAGTAAAACCCTGAAGTCCAGTTAAGAAATCGTCCTGGAATGCAGTTGTGGAGGCTTGGACAAAAGTGATTCCACTAGAAATGGAAATGAATGGTCAGGTTAGGAAAACATTTTGAGGCAGAAAAATAGGACTTGGATACAGATTGTCCTGAAGAAAGGCATCAAGGAAGTGTCTTAGGTTTCTGACTTGAGAAACAAGGTATTGCATGGTATGGTTTGCTGTAAGTTTGCATGGCAAACAAGTCTGTGTTTATGTAAGTGGGCTTATGTGTGTATGTCAAGGATTATAGTTATATTTAAGATGTCCATGAAATATCTTTCAAGTAAATATGTCCAATAAGAAGCATGATACAATAGTCTCAAATTTTTGATACGTTATGTCCTAAAGATTTAACTTTGGAAGTCCTTAGCACATAGACTACTTTTGAAGGCAAGGATGCTGAAGCTATCTTTTGGAGAACTTTTCTTTAAATAGTGAGGGAAATAGAAACTAAGACAAAACCTGTCGTGTACACATGTGGCTGGACATGAAAGGACTCAGGAAATTTCTAATGAGAGTTCTTGTAGGAAACTATTGGAGGATATGCTGCACCAAAAGCAAAAAAAAAACAAAACAAAACAAGAACATGACCAAAGAGTAAAAAAGAAAAGCAAAAGGCACATGCACAATTTTAAACACTGTAGTAGGCATATTAAGAAGTAAAAGAAACTGGTGAAGTTAACTTAATACTATATTTTACTAATTCACTATAGTAAAATTATCATTTTAAAATGTAAAAGATATAAAACAATTATTAACACTCTACTTTTTTGTATTTGGTAAAAAGTCTTTGAAATCTGCTGTGTTTTTTACACTTCCATACATTTCAATATATAGTAGCTACATTTCAAGTGCTCTATAATCACATATGGTTCCTGGATACAAGACTAGATATCAGGGGCTTGAATGCTTTCTAAGAATGATCTGGTACAGAGAAACATGGGATAAAGGAAATATCTCCTCTAAAACAACTGTATCTCTCAAGGAGCAAGGATACCTATGATACTTAGATATAGGGCATAAAAGGGGGTTAATCTTTGAAGGACTGGCACTCCCTTAAATGTAACAGAAAATTTTTTAAAAAAGGATGCAGACGCTGATAGAATCAATTTATTCATGGAAATACTAGAGTGTAATTCACAAAATATTCTATTGCCTTCTTGAAATATGTTGCAAAGTCATTAACCGAGTGAGATGATGATATGGTAACCTGTTCAGAGAACTTTCTAGAATATTGCCTACTGCAATTTCATGAATGAATCAGTACTTAATACAAGGGGCCAGATTAATGGTACAAGTTGACCCTGTCAGAATTCCTCTGTATAGTCCTTCACCTGAGATGTTGAGAGGACACTGAAGCCTGCCTGTAATCTCCTCCTCACTCCTTTTCTTTTTATCTGCTAGTCAGTATTCTTCAAATTCAACAGCTGGCTTTTCACAATCCACTGGGGCATTGCTTCAATTTGAATTGGGCAAAATGTCTTATTTTGTCATCGGTAGTTTTTTGTTTTTTTTTTTTTTTTTTTTTTTTTTTTTTTTTTTTGGCAGGGAGGGGTGTAGGGAGGTTGTTTAAACAAACAATGCATTGTGTGCTATGGAGACATGGTAGCCTGTTATTAGCAGATCATGTTATAGGCATGAACTCAAAATTCATAGTGAATGGCTGCATGATTTCACAGCTTCTCTCTCAACCTTAACCTCCACTTCCCCAGCCCTACCTCCATGTACTTAAACCTCTGTGAGTAGAGAAGAAAGAAGTCAGAAAAACCGGAAATATGGGAACGGCAGGAAGGTCATATGGAGCAAGAACACGATAGATGGCTGTCCTGTTGTGTTGAGAAAATAAGACAGGAGTTGAGAAGTCAGATTGTATAAAAGTTGCTGCTTTGTACTGTGGGGAGGAGGAGGGGGAGAGGAAGGAGGGGAAGGGTTGTGCAATAGAACTGTTCTGTTTTCAAGAATACCAAGGCTTTTAAACATAGGTCACTCCAAATCAATCCACCCTGCACTCCCCCAAAATAAGGAAAACACTAAAACAGCTCTTGATGTAATTTATTCTTTCAGATCTTGTGGCAGAGAGTTTTCTAAACCTTTAAGCTGTGAGTAGTTTTCTTCCTTTTTTTTAAGCTATATATCCCACTCACTTAACCCACACTTTCTATTTTTAGTTTTCTCTTTCTGATGAAACCTTGCAGATCATGAAGATAACATTCTCTGAGCAAGATTGGACTCTGTGAATCTCAAGATTGCTTCCTGTTCAGCATTCTCTTTAGTTGTATGTTTTTTTCCTCTGTATATTTCAGTGTTACCTCTTGGTTCTGTAAATATTGCACAGATTTCTTCTATAATTTCTGATGTACATACAATCTTAGGTGTGGGGAAGGATACAGAGACATTTTTGTTACAAGTGTGCTGAAAAGGGGAAGACCAAAAAAAAGTAAGATTGGGATTTTATATTAAGTCTTTTTAAATGAAGTTGGTTTATTCTTTTCTTCTGATTCTGCATGCACTTTATATTTGTACTTACACGTGTTAGGTTTGTTTCTGAGAATAAGGCATTTTTCAAATTGGTTTCCCCTTGCTTTTCCCCCTTGCTGATGAGACAACTTGTCATTGAGGTACTATTCAATTTCTACCCCACTATGGGCCTTCCAGGATATCCAACCCTTTTTTGTTTTCTGAACCCTTGTGTCTGAAGGAATCTGAGAACAGGACGGGGGGGGGGGGGAACTATGAATAAGAGTCTGGATACTCAAGCAGTCAGGCCTCAGTTTGAATTCTGGTTCTAATTCTCAAAGTTATACCACTTTGATAAGTAACATACTGCCAGATTCATCATTTCTAAAATCAATAATTTCTCAAAGTAATGCTACAAGGAGTAAATAACATGTTTGCAAATCAGTGTGCATATAGCCTCAATTTTAGCTAATGTAAGTAAATACTACTCCATAAATTGTAGTAATGATGACAATAGCAAGAAATGGAGGAGAACTTAAACATCATTGGGTATGTTTTTTAGCTAAGTATCCCGAGGCTCACAATGTTAATTTTACCATGACCAAAGGTAGCAATGGAGCTGAAACTAGAATTAACATACTTGAACCCCTAATTCCATGTTCCTGGATTATCAGTTTGAGAGGTAGTAACCCACAATAGAGTACAACCCTTGTAGTCCACACCTTGTAAAGTTAAATCCTGCTTCCAACACATATAAATGTGGGGCTGCATATAATTTACTTCACATTTTTAGCCTATTTCTTACCCTTACCTACTTCATAGGCTTGTTTGGGTTTTACACGGCACAGTCCATAAAAACCAGGGGTCAAGTCATGACACATACAAGGGGCCAAAATTACTGAAAAGGAAGGAGAGGGCCCTTTGGACCCAAAGATTATGAAAAGGTGTGGGAGAAAAAGAACGTAAGTTAGAGGTGGGTGCAATTTGGAAACAGTGATTTTCTTCTTGGCCCATGCAGAAGCCCAGTACCAGTTTCAGCTGGGGAGAAACATGCTTAAGATACATCATGAAGAAGAAAAGGATCCCAGAGAACAGGAGCAAAGGAACTTTTATATGGTAAGATTGTGTTCCTTACTCTTTTTTAAAATGAGTTTACATTTCTATTTAGAAAATGACATACAGTAATGAAGTTTGTAATTCTGCCAAAACTTTAAATAGAATGTGTTAAAATAGCCTATAAAAGTTCAGGTTGCTTTCAATTCTGCAAAGAAACAGTAGACATCCCGTGTGTGTGTGTGTGTGTGTGTGTGTGTGTGTGTGTGTGTGTGTGTAACAATCCCACTTTCTATGTGCCAACTCCACACTAATAGTATTTGTTAAAAACAAAACAAAAAGTTTTAAACTGCATGACATTATGTTTCTGTTTTCCACCAAGTTCTCCTTTTACTTTTATTGATATGTAATGCACCAGAATTAAGCATTTGATTTTTAACTGCTTAAAGCTTCATTTCTCTTTCTCTCTATTTTCTGTGTTTTAGAAGCATTTTCTCTATTTTCACAAGCCAAACACAGTTGACTGTTAATGTCTCCCTGAAAGACATTGGAAGATGGCTCCCAAAATTAATGTTGTAAGACAAGCTTACAAACTGCCAGGCTTTGAAGTGAAAATTAGTGTGTCATCTTTATGAAAAAAGCAGAGCACAGAACTGACTGCTCTGTTATGAGAATCTCTCAAGGCAAAATATATGGTTTAGGTGAGAGGACAAAAATTAAACAAATGTTTTCTTCCCCACCTTACTACCCAAATTCCATCAACATACTTACACACACACACACACACACACACACACACACACACACACACAACAGGGAGGATTTCCCAGCAGCACATTCTTCACTGTTCAAAGAAATCAATAGCTATAGGAATTACACAATAAGAAATCATAAAATTCCACTTGACAAAATGTTATGTTGACTAGCATAAATGGAGACGTCCAGGTGGGAAAAATCTGGGGACTATGTTACTATTTTTTTAACTCTTTAAAGTAAAAAAAATGTTAATGTTACTCAAAATTTGATGGCCACTTTGAGGAAGAAGTTTCAGGAAGATGAGATAACCTTTTCAAATAAAGTCAAGTGTTGGCTTTATTTTCAGGCTAAAATGCCACTGTCATTAAAAGCTCTATCCCAGCTGCCGTCCTAGGTTCCAGGATATTACAGCTGTAGATTCTTCAAAACTTACAAAGCACAACTTTTTCATTGTTTGAAGTGACAGAGGATTTGGGGTGCGTATTGTTGGGGTTAGGAAGATTGGGTCTCCTTTTCTTTTTAATGAAATCATGAACAACTTACTTGATTTCCTTGAGCCTCATTTTTTTTTACATATTTATTTGGAGAGAGAGAAAAAGCAGGGGAGGAACAGAGAGACAGAGTAGAGAAAGGCTCCCAAGCTGGTTCTGCACTGTCATTGCAGAGCCTGATGCAAGGCTCAAAGTCACAAACCACATCATGACCTGAGTAGAAACCAAGAGTTGGTCGCTTAACAGACCAAGCACCCAGGTGCCCCGAGCCTCAGTTTTATATAGCTATACATTGTGAATAATAATCCCAATTTAAAGATCTAGGAGAAATGGAAGGGTTAAATTATACAATAGATTTAGAGCACATGACACATTGTTAAGGTTGGTAATCAGAGATGGGTTTATGCTGAGATGAGGAAATAAAGACTGTCATCATGGAAGTAAAGTATTCTTAGGGGTAGAAGTGGAGTCTTCTCTTCTGGAGTAGGTTTCATACGGGTGAATACCTTTGTGGGAGTACACAGTCTTTCTTGGGATAATTGGGCACCAATAATTTTAAGGAATACATTTCCAGATCCTCAACTTTATGTATGCCTTCTTTATTCTAAAATTGATCTTCCCAAGAAAGTATGAGGGCCATTCACCTATTTGCTTGCTGTTCTTCTCCTGCTGGAAAACTATACATCTCAATGGATCATCACACAGAACATAAAAACTTCTAGACATATTCAAAATATTGTCATCCCTAAAGTACAAAAATAGACTTTTCTTGTTATCACTGTCTTATATATATTTCTGTCTTATATATATTCTGTTAGAATATAGCAGGGCTCCTAGGTGGCTCATACAGTTACGCGTCAGACTTCTGCTCAGGTCATGATCTCGTCCTTCCATGAATTCGAGCCCTGCATCAGATTCTGTGCTGATAGCCCAGAGCCTAGAGCCTGCTTCAGATTCTGTGTCTACCTCTCTTTCTCCCCCTTGCCCACTCATGCTCTCTGTCTCTGTCTCTCTCTCTCCCCAAAAAATAAACATGAAAAGGTCAGAGTATGGCATTGGAAAGGGTATTTTGACTTGAGTTGAAATGTTCTAAATTTTGATATGTTATAGGATGGGGAGTGTGACGTAATTTTCATACTGTGACCTTCACTCTTCCGTCCCCAGTCTATCTAAAAGAGCACCTGGCTGCTAAAAGGCAGGTCCTGAGAATCAAACAAAGAAAATTTAAGTGAAGAACTGAATGCAGTGGGCCTTATTTCATTCAGACCAAAAACTCAAGTCAAAACTTTGTGACTTTATCTTTTATATATCTGTCATCCATTAATTTATCTATATCAGTGAAAATCCAGAATGTGATGTTGTGAGGTTGAGGTATGTATGAACACTTTGTTTTAAATTTAAAAATAAAGTTAAACTTTTTCTAACAAAAGGATGGTTCTAATGGGCTGATTGTTTTGACATTGACCTTTTTATATATTAAGTCCTGCATTGCCCATTAGGTTAAATAGTACTCACATCTTTTTTAAAGCATAGTAATCAGGGAAATTGATGATAAGCACTATCTCATGGTAGCAATGAGTAGAATTCATCCATGAAATAGCAGGGAAAAAATACCTAGATCCATCTATCTCATTAAGAGATGCTATTCTAATGAACTTTTGTATTTTATGTTAAATATTATTAAAGTTTGTGATTTATTTATATTATTTTGATCAATTGTGTATTAATGATAATTATTGTAACTTGATTGAGAAGAAATTTTTGATTCTTAGAGCTTTATAGTCAGAGGAGTAAAATATTAAATACACTTTACATGCATAATTGTGTTTCAGACAAAGATGATAGGATAATCAATAAAAAACTTTTAAACATAAAAATGTATTAAAGGCTAAAATTCTTTGGGGAATATAGAACAGAAACAAATTCATGGAGGAAAAAAGAAACTGAAAATTTAATATTGCAAAGGAAATTCATGTCATCTACTGTTTTCATAATGATGGCAGCTTTCAAATCCTATCCAGTATTCAGATTTCATTAGATATATTTAATAGAATGATTTAACAATTTTATATTTAAACGTCAACATTTATAATGTATTTATTTTGTAATCTGTATCATAAGTATGAGCTTATGATGAAAATTTTAATGTCAACTTAAAAGTACGTGACAGAGTAAATTAGTTTTTCAAGTCTTAGTGGTACATGAGCAAAAATGTTTGAAGACAACTGCTGTAAATTATTTACTAAGAACCCAAAGGGCCACAGAAAATTATTTGCACTCTCCCTCCTGCTTGCTTCAATAGAATCAAACATGGCTTATACATCTATTTCTTTTTTCATTTAAATTTTTTCTTTAGACTTATATAGAAAAGTTTGTATTTTTTTTCTAGCTGCAGCTATTTAAAATAACATCAACACATCTTTTCATAATAGGAAAAAAATGTCGGTAAAATTGAGTACATGATGAAATTATCATAGCGCCACTGTAACCTGAGAAGTTATAAGGAACAGCATAAGAGCAATCTCTATATTTCTCTGTAATTCCCTTGGTCAGGTACCCATGTCTGTTTTTAAAAAAAATTTTTTAATGTTTATTTATTTTTGAGAGACAGAACATGAGTGTGAGAGGAGCAGAGAGAGAGGGAGACATAGAATCTGAAGCAGGTTCCAGGCTCTGAGCTGTTAGCACAGTGCCTGATGTGGGGCTTGAACTCATGAGCCGAAGTCAGACACTTAGCTGACTAAGCCACCCAGGCACCCCCTCATGTCTGTTAATACAAGGAAATATATTCTAGGTCATGCCAAAGAGCAGCTCCAGAGTAAAGTCTGTAGGAAAAGAAAATCTACTAGTTTTATGTCTTGATAGGTCCTCTGTTTTTGTGAACTATACATTTATGGAATTTTAATATTCATTGTCATCAATTCTTCCAAAATATGTTCGAACCATTTAAGGTTCCTAGTTATGTCTTGGGCTTTTTCCTCCCTACCCATTGTTACTGAACACTATATTAGAGAACCTCCCTATAACCTCTAGGTGAAGTTTAACAGAGTCTCTTTTCCCTGACTGAACCAAGCAGACTCTGTTCTTTATTCATTTTAGTACCACTAATAATTCTAAAACTTTATCAGACCCTAATTGTTCCCATAAGCCTGCTTCATTTACATCATTATCTAAAATTCTACTGTATCTCTTCATAGAACTATACTGTTTGTCACTTCTTTGCTTCATAATTTTATAAAGGGTTATACTTCACCCTCCTCCTAAAGAGGGGGAAATTAAAGAAAGAGGTCATTTCAAATATTTTAAAATATTTTTTATCTTTCATAATATTTAAGGCAGGAGACATTCAATAAATCCCTAATGATGCATTGCTTGATCCAATTTGCCATATTCCTTCACTGAACCTCCCTGTAGTTAATTACATCACTTCCTCTTTACCTATCAGAAACTTCTTAAAATGAATCATTTAAAATTAAACTACTATGGATTATAATTTATGTCTGCTGTCCATTAATAGCCGGGTTTTCAGAAAGATACTTTAAATCCAAATAATGTAATTAGAGATGCTTCAAATTGGAAGTAGTATTGCACAAAATCAAATCTAACTTCCTCATTTTCTGGATGAATTGGAGGCTTTATGATTCATAGCCCCAAGGTCACATAGCTGGTTAGCAAGGACTAGATTTAAGACTAGAACTCAGGCTGCTGACTCGAGATCAAGTGTTCTTGCTGTAATAACTTATTGTCTTTTATATTATAAACCAGAGCTGCTTTTTTTCATGACTGTGTTCTTGAACATATATATATACCTTTGCAGTCACTCATATACCCCCCAGTAATTTTGGCTTCTCTGTTAGTAATGCAAAACAAATTGTGGATTTGAAAACCTCACGGCATCATAATCAGTTTTAAGTAACACACATATGGAGCAAGTTCACTGTCATACCTTGAGAGTTGTAGTGAGCTTCCTTCCCTTTACTTCCTTTTCAATTTCCTTTAGCTTATGGAAGACCTCCAAACATAAATTGAGTCAGTGTCCTTTTATGCAATGTCTTTATTATGAAAGATCTAACCATCTTTCTTAAGGAAAATACCACATTTTAGACCAAGAGACCATCTTCCAAACAAAGTAACAAATCCCATATTATAACAGTTAGGGCATAGAACTATTTGACAGTTAAAGAAATAGCAGTGAATTTTATTGATGATGATAATATACAGAGTAAAGGAAAAAAAGAAGAAGAATGACATTCAACAGAACATTAATGTAAAAAGATTGCAAGAGACTTGTAATTGAAGTAAGAATATAAAATTTTAGACTAATATTGAAGGACTTGCAGTGGCCAGGCATAGCCTTAGCTGCCAAGTATGGTTCATGAAGTAGAGGGAAACCAGATATCTTTTGCTAGATGAAGAGTAGGTATGGACGGGATGGTGACAGATCCAGAGAGTGTAGTGAGACTAACTCTCACAGACTCCAGAGTAATTCTGCAGGCTGCATGTTAGTTTCTAGGGTGGCCTTTTATTCCCCGTGCTGAGGTGAAGGCCATGTTGTCTTTCTCTCATACCACTTCCCAGCAGCCTCTGATGAGCTCAGGGAGTTCTAATGTTTGTGCCGTTCAAAAAGGACTAGAGGCAATTACAGGAATGGATACTCCCTCTGACTATATTTTCCCAAATGTGTGTCTTCTTTACAAAATTTTAAGGTGCTATGTGAACACAATATCTGTTTGGATATAAAAATTACTTTATAAGAAGCAAATGGAAAGACTGTGAGACATGATAGGAAGGTAATCAAAATGAGACACCCTTTTTTTTAAATCTTCTTAAAAAATAAAAAAAAAAATAAAAAAAATCTTGCTCCCCGTCAACCGATGACACACGTTTCACACCTAAACTTGCCTCTCACCCCTGAAATGCTGGATCTTAGCAAAGCTTCAAGGTTAGGATGAAAGGAAAGCCAAATTCTCTTCCAATGCAATGATTTCAATAGCAGTTTTTTATCACTTGTTCATGTTACCACCTGCTCGGATATCTGGCATTCCCTAGAGAAAGTGGAGAGGCTCTTTAATTAGCAGTTTACAAGTCTTATTAGAGAAAATGAGTTGAAACTCTAAAAAAAAAGAGGAAAAAAATATGGAAATGGTTACTCAAGCTTCTGAACAAACAGAACTTCAATCTAATAGGGAGAAAGAATCTTTCCCAAGAGTGACCAAAATGAGTGGTTTAATATTGCAGAAAAAGAAAATACACTTTGAAGGCTTTGCTTAAAGGCAACTTCTTATTTATTTTTCACTTTTCCCAAGGGCCTCTTACTCAATGCTCATCTCTGATGTCAACAATTTTGACTATGGGGGGAGAAAAAGGCTCAAAGAACACACTCCTTTAGTTTGGGACATTATTTTTTCTTTTGAGAAAACTGAACTTACAAAGAAGGGGCAGAAAATCTAAATTCAGGTACAAAGGCAAAGGCTTATAAAGAAAATACACATTCTGTACACAGGGAACTAATTTAATAAGCAGTCTCTCCCTGCTAGCTTGCGATTAAACTAAATTGCCAGCCTAAACTTTTCTGTGCAGAATTTCAAATGTCAACACATTATATTGCGATTCCTCTTAATTTCTCACAAAGAAAATGCAAAATGAATTCATTATGCTGGAGTAAGTGGAAAAAATGATGAGTTTCTCCAGAAGAGTATGCAATGGGGAGAGATTGGGCAAGACGATTATATTGAGATATTTGAATAGCTGGCCATTAGCTAGAGCATCCCCATTACTCTGCTGATAATTATATCTCTTCTGCTATGACTTCCCAGTGGAATAATAGAATGTTCCCAGTGCAGGAGATAATGAAAAATACCATTCAGGTGGTACATATATGCCAGGAATAGAATGCAGTATTTCTTTCCTTCCTGGCTTTTGCTCTGCCTTAGCCCCCATCAGCCCCAACTGCCTGTACCTTGTCACTCTAATGGCACACACCTACGCAATATATGTTAATATGTGTTTGGTTGTTCTATGCTGTGTACAGGGAGAATAAATGTATCTTGAAAATGGAGATGGCAATGGAATATCATTCTTCCAACATAATTATCTCCTGTGTTTAGAAAGCCCAGTGTTTTGCTGAGTACATTTTTGTTAGCTATTATGTAAATGACTTTCAAAACCCACTATGGTGCAGAGTGAAGGCTTTGGATGGGATCTTATAAGGATAAAACTTTTTTTGTCTTTGTAAGAAAAATAATGGTTCCATGTTCTTCTAATTAATCCATCATTTTGCAGACACTTTTCATTTTAGCAATCAAGTGAAATTAAACAAACAAAAAGAGAAAAAACGAGATCAAAGAATAATACCCACTTATTTTCAATAACACTTTCCTTCCCTTTCTCCTGCCCTTCTCTCTCTCTCCCCCTCCCCCCTTTCCTTTCTCATTCTAACAATTCATAAAACCTCTTATGTGTTATTTCCACCTTATCATACTGTGGAATTTTTGTTGTTGCATATTTTCATTTTGGGGAAATCTTGCTGGGTACTATATGTCTTCACAAATTCATTAATTTTACAGAAAACTCAGTTTGCATCTCTTGCACCGTCCTTTGCTTTGCCACTGCTGTTTTAAATTCTGGATCCTTGCTTGAGAGTTTCATTTTGAAATTATGCGCAGACAAGAAAGTTCCACCCAAACAACTTATATTTGCATCCTGTAGAGGGCAGTGAAATGTTACAATGGTTTTACCCTTCATAAGGGTTAAATTCAGAACTGCTCATTTTTCTGAGTTTTGGCACTCACTGGAAACCAGGACCAAAAAAAAAACAAAAAAAAAAAACCAACAACAGCCAAATTACCCAAGGATACCATTTTTCTCCTATTAAAATTGTACTTATGTTTAGAGTCAGAGAGGTATACTTCATCATATGAATGTTTTCTGGTTAAAATATTTACCTAACAATGTATTCCGAATGCATAAAGGTGCAATGTGCATAGACAAGTGGCTATAACTCAAGCCATATGGAAACAAAGTATGTGTGTTCGTGGTGTCCTTGTTAGGATTCATACTCAGTATTTTGTTAATATCAACTCTAGTCAAAGGACTGATTCAAATAGTCAATGCTTGATGGTGATCTAATAAGAAATTAGGACTATTTTTAGTATGGAAGTTTTAATTTACAAATTCCAGTCACACACCCAAAAAACTAAAATCACATCTCATTATTATAATTTGCGTGTTTTATCATCAATGTCAAACATTACTAAGTAGCTTAAGGTAATCGTGAACAATGTCTTTTAATATTGAATAAATTATTTGTGCATAAATTAGGAAATGTCTAGTTCCAAAGAGAATTTAGGGTACTTTAGTCTGTTTATCTTTAAACTAAACAAAATTTGAATTTAGAATAACACAAAGTACATGGATCTGTGTGTGTGTGCGTGTGTGTGTATATATATATATATTTATATAATTATATAATATATAATTATATATATATTATATAATTATATATATATATAAATATATATATATTATATAATTATATAATTATATAATATATATATATATATAAATATATATATATTTATATATATATATATAAACACTTTATTTTTAAGGGTTCTCTATACCCAATGTGGGACTCAAACTCACAACCCCAAGATCAAGAGTCATATACTTACGGACTGAGCCAGCCAGGTGCCCCACATGGCTGTGTATGTTATGTATGTATGTATGAATATATATATACTGTGTTTACTAATTATGACATATAGTCAATATATGGTATGTTCTACATATCTTAACATTCATAAAGATCTTATTAATTATGTGATAGACTTACAAAATACTTTTTTTGAAAATATTTTATTTTAAGTAATCTCTACAAACAACATGGGGCTCAAACTTAACAACCCCAAGATCAAGAGTCACACACTCCACTGACTGAGCCAGCCAGGTGCCCCAAAATACTTTTGTAATCAATACCTAATGAAAAAAGCTATGATCTATCTAAATGCTTTCCCAAGTCTCAAATCTGTATGATGAAATCAATGTCACTAGTGATTGATTGAAATCTATATACCATACTCTGGTATGTATTTGGAAATAACCCCTAAGTTTAATAATAATGTAAATGACAACACAATCCTAGTTAGCTTTACTCTGGAAAGGACTACCTTAGTTTTTTCCTGTTTGTATTCTCCTTTCCCACTCCCAGTGACTTTTCATTACTTTCCAAATTATTTTCTTTTCTCTTTGAGATGTCAAACCCTATGATCAAGGTTTTGACCATTTGCACCTGAATTCTCCAGTTTCCTTACCATGTGTACGTTTTTGTTGTTGTTTAAACAGTTTACAATGATTCCATTCTAGACTCTCACTTCCTTAGCCTCCTGTTGTTTTTCCGAAATTTGAATTTACTGAATTCAGCTAGTTCTGGCAAAGGGTGAACTTCCTCACAGCCAGAGATGTAATCTCTCCTGCTTAGGAGCAAGGACTCCCCAAGGAAGATTTTCTTTCTCATTCTAATCTCAGGTGCTTGTATAAACTTTCTAAATTTGTTAGTTTAGGATAATCTAATAGTGTTTTTTGTAACCACTTGTCTATTTTTTTAAGTTAACTTCTTTTTCCAAGCTTTTGAATCAGAATTTTATGTTGACCTACAATTAGGTATGCTATTGCCCCTCTGCTCTAAGCTGTAATTGTGCCAGTTTGAATTCACATTGTGCTATAAACGTTCATACCTGAGGTGTTCCTGCCTTGAGGTTTGTCCCATGATGTGGGAGCCCACTCGTCTCTCACTAGTGTAGCCTGGAAGTGCAAGGATATTTCTTCTAGGGTAACCTTCAAGCAGTGAGTATATAAAAGCTCTCACTTCCCATCCTTTAGAGAGCCAAAGTTTGTGTGACATTTTATATGTTTTATAGGTATTCCCAACCCTTATGGTCCACAGTGGTCACTTCAGAGGCTTACGCTTAGATTGGCTTTCCCACTTTTCCTAATTAACAGTCCTTGATCCCTCACTCCTATTCCCTTGATCATCTCCTAAATAAACTACTCGCACAAAAGTCCTTTACTCAAAGTAAGATAGAGAGAGAGAAAGAGAGAGGGAATCCAAAGTAGGCTCCTCACTGTCAGCTTGAGCCCAAGTGACTTAGGGCTCCATCTCAGGAACTGTGAGTTAAAATCAGTTCATATTTCCATGCATGTTTTAGGATCTATTTGTTAATTTCTACAAAGAGTATGTTGGGCCTCTATTTAGAATTTCATTGAATCTATTGATAAATTTGGTAAGAATCAATATTATAGACGTATTGAGTTTCAAAACAAGGATAGGATTTAATTCTCTATTTGTTAAGTTATTATTTACTCTAATTTAGCAATGATTTATACCTTTTATTAGACAAGTTATGCACATATATATTTTTAATTTTTAGGTATTTCGAATGTTTGTAGATTTAAAAAATTATTTCCCTGTTTTTGCTGCTAAAATATAGAAATACAATTGATTTTTTATATTCATCTTTGTAAATGTTTTGCTAGACTGATAGAATCCTTAATATTTTTAACCAAAATAATAAACATCACTGTTTAAAGATAGTTTTACTTATAATTTTTTCCTTACCCACTTATTTTTCAAAGTAGAACCTCCACTGTAATGTTAAATAGAGGTATGAAGGGTACATCTTTGTGTTTTTCCAAATATTAGGGACAATGTATACAAATTTTTATCATTAAGTATGATGCAAAGCGTAAGTTATTTGTAAATGCTCTTGATTAGATTGTTGAATTTCCTTTTATGCCTAGCTTGCTGAGAATTTTCATTATAAATGTGGGAAATCTTGCCAGATACTTTTTCTGCATATATTGAGAAGATCATATAAATTTAATCATTTATTCTGTTAATGTTTTGAATTACATTGAATGATTTTCAAGTATTAAACCAACCAACCTTGCATTCCTCTGAGAAATTTCACCTAATCATGAGTTATCTCTTTATATTTCATTCCATTTTCTAATATTTAAAAAACATGCTTATATTATTTTTGGTCTGTATTTTTATTGTAATGTTTTTGTCTGGTTGTGGCTTCCAGATTGTGCTGACGTCAAAAAATGAGTAAGAATTTCCTCTTCCTTTATGTTTGCTGAAAGACTTCCTATAAAATAATATTATTTTGTCCTTAGATACATGTTAAATTTCAACAGACAAGCCATCAGAAACCTAGTTTTTCTTTATGGAAACTTTTTTTTATTATGAATTCATTTTCTTTAATACACAGAGCTGTTTAGATTTTCTATTTCTCCTTGACTCTCTTTGGTACTTTGTTTCTTTTTAATCCATTTCTTCCAAGTGGTGGAATTTATCGGCATAAAATTAACCATAAATTTCTTTATTATAATTTTAATACCTACAGAACCTTTAATGATACGTGTCTGCTCTTTCATTCCTACCATTGTTCATTTATGTTTTCTCTCTTTGTTTTCTAACCAATCTCAATAGGCAGTATAATTTTATTCATTTCTCTGCTGTGCTTTGCTTTCTACATCATTGATTTCTGCTTTCTTCTAATTAGTTTTTATCTTCTACTTACTCTGGATTTAATTTGCTCTTCTTTTTCTAGCTTCTTAATATAGAAGTTTACATCACTGATTTCAGTGCTTTATTCTTTTCTAATATAAATATTTGCATATAAAAATGTTAATCTAAACATTATTTTAACTGAATCACAAAAACTGGTATTTTGTTTTCATTCATTTTGTTATAATTATTTCAGAATGTTTTCTAATTTATTTTGTACTTCTTCTTTGACTTAGACTTTTTATAATTTTCACACACTAGGGATTCTCTAAGCATTAACAAAATGTTTGTAACATCATTACGTTTTGGTCAGAACACAATTTGTATTTCCTTGTTTTTTGCTATCTGTTCCTTTGACTAAGAATATAGTTTATCTTGTAGAATACTCCATGTATATTTGAAAAGTCTGACTTTGGCTTTTTTTTTTTTTTTTTGGTTCACTATAAATGTCCACTTAGGTCAAATTGTTTATTAGTGTTGTTCAAGTCTTCTATATTCTTACTCATTTTGCCTCTTTTTCTATCAATTATCAAAAGACAAGAGACACATGTTAAAATCTTCAAGTATAATTATGTATTTTGTATTTCTCCTTTAAATTATTTCAGATTCATTTAATTTGAAATTCTGTTATTAAATGCATAGACATTTAGGATTATTATGTTACCTTGATTAATTGATGCACTTATCATTATACATTTTTTATTACATGTTTTTTAAATGTTTATTTATATTTTAGAGAGAGAAAGAGAGAGAATGAGAATGAGAATGAGAATGAGAATGAGAATGGGGGAGGGGCAGAGAGAAAAAAGGACAGAGGATCTTTGAACCGGGCTCTGCCCTGACAGCAGAAAGCCTGATGCCAGGCTCAAACTCAAGAACCAAACAATGAGATCATGACTTGGACAGCAGTCAGACACTTAACCAACTGAGCCACCCAGGCACCCTTGGCTATACATCTTTTTTATTGGTTATTTTCCTTGTTTCAAAGATGACTTCATAATTCATTATTTGAGCTTTCTCACTTTCTTATGATTGTGATTTTCATGATATGTACTCCATACTATTACTTTCAAGCTAACTGTGTTTTCAAATTTAAAATATATATCTTGAAAATAACACACATTTTAGCATTACCTTTTTATGCAGTCTGAGAATTTCTTCCTTTTATTTTTATATTTAGTCTAATTGTTTTTAATGTAATCATCAATATGGCTTTGTCATCTTGCTGTTGGATTTCTATTAGTTCTTCTGTAGCTGTACTTTTTAGTTAGTTTTCTGCATTATGAAAATTTCAAATTCCACAAATAAGAAACCTATAATGAATCTTGGTTGTTTCACTGAATCAAAATTCTCTTCCAATAAATACCTTTCCTTTCACAGATAAATGCATTGTGAGAATCAGTTTAATAACTTATTAATAATGTCTCATAGTTATTTTAACTGTCTCTTAGCTTTATTCTAACTAGAAGTTTATCAACCACCTAAAATAATTCCATGAATAGAATCCCACAGGTATTTACCAAATCTCACACTAACCTTGTGCCTCAGAACAATCCAGTCAATAAATTAAACTTTTATGAAATCTGATTGCTATTGCAAGTCATACAAATTTGTCACCCATCTCATATTATTGTCATGTACTGTTTCTTATATTTTAAGAAGAGTATCTTGGGGCACCTGGGTGGCTCAGTTGGTTAAACTTCTGACTCAGTTTTTGGCTCAAGTCATGATCTCATGATTTGTAAGATTGAGCTCCTCATCAGTCTCTGCATTGACATCACAGAGCCTACTTGGGATTCCCTCTCTCTCTCTCTCTCTTTCTCTCTCTCTCTCTCTCTGGCTGCCCCTCTCCCACAAGTGCTCTCTCTCTCTCTCAAAATAAATATTTCTAAAAGTTAAAAAATTAAAATAAAAAAAAAAAAACAAATATGATGGATTTACACTACCTGATGTAAGGAATTATTAGAAGATAATAGTAATCAGGAGAGTGTGATATTTGCTAGATAATAAAATAAGTCAATAGAATAAAATAAAGAACAAAGAAATTGATCCATACTTAGACATTCAAATGATTCTCGACAAGGATATCACTGAAATCCTATGGAGAGTAGAGAAAGCACTTCTGTGGTAGCTGAGTAGTTAAAAGAGAAGGAATATAAATGGCCATAAGTACACGAAAATATTCTCAATGACATTAGTCACAAAGGAAATAAAAATTTAACACAAATATCTCTGTATACCCACTAGAAGGGCTAAAATTAAAGCGGTCACAATACTAAGAGTTAGGGAAGATGTGAAGCAATTAGAACTTTCAGATCTGGCTGATAGGAGTGTAAAATGGTATAATTATTTTGTGAATTGGTCAAGTATTTTCTTACAAAGTTAGATGTACATTAAACTTATAATCCAACCATTTTACTTATAGTCATTTACTCAAGAGAGATAAAACCGTATGTACACACACACACACACACACACACAATGTGTACAAGAATGTACATAGCAGCCTTGTTCAGAAATAGCTCCAAATGGAAAAAGCACAAATATTTTTTGACCATAGGATTGCTGAATAAAGTACAGTATAACCATAGAATAGAACACTACTCGGCAATACAAAGAAACAAACTGCTGGTCCATAAAACAAAATGGATGAACTTCAAGTTATTATGCAGACAGGTAAAAGGGTATGTTTACAGTGGAGAAACCAAACAACCACTACCTGAGACAGCTGATCAATTTGACATCATGATTAACCATTTGATAGTTTGCACCCTTGATATGATATACCAAAAATGTCACTTTACCTCTGTGGTCTTCCTCCCGAAAACTTATAATTCTAGTCTATGCATGAGAAAAACATCAGACAAATTTCAATTGCAGAACAGTGTACAGACTATCTTACCACTAACCTTAAAAAATGCCAAGGTCATCAAAAACAAGGAAAGTCTGAGAAACCGTCGTAACCAGAAACCTAAGAAGACATGATGACTAAGTTAATGTGGCATCCTGGGTAGGACATTAGATAAAAACTAAGGAAATCTGAATAAAGAATGGATTTCCCTTAATAATAATGTATCGGGGGCACCTGGTGGCTCAGTTGGTTAAGCGTCTGACATTGGCTCAGGTCATGATCTCGTGGTTGGGGGGTTGGAGCCCTGCGTTGGGCTCTGTGCTGACATCTCAAAGCCTGGAGACTGCTTCAGATTTTGTGTCTCCTTCTATCTCTGCCCCTTCCCCACTCGCACTCTGCCTCTTTCCCTCTCAAAAAAAATGAATAAAACATTAAAAAATATTTAAAAAGGGTATCAGTATTGGTTGTTTAATTGTAACAAATTTACCATATTAATGTTAGATATTAATCGGAGAGGAAACAGGGTATGGGATATATGAGAATTTTCTGTATTATCCTAATAGTTTTTCTTTAAATATAATACTGCTTTTTTAAAAAAGTCACTAAAAATATTGTGATAAATGAAAAAGCCCGAAACATGAATGCACACGCTGTATGATTTAATTTATATTACATTGTAGAACTGACAACACTAATCTCTGATGAAAGAAGGAATCAGAGTACTGATTGCCTTGTGGTAGGAGGGGTATAGATTAACTTTCCAGTCAAGGGAACTTTCTGGGGTAAAAAAAAATGTTCTATATCTTGACAGGGGTCAGGATGATATGTGATCATTTTTTAAAACTCATTGAATTGTGCACTTAAAACCTGTGCATTTAATGATATGTAAAATACACTTCGTTTTTTAATGAAAAATGTGCAGTTACTGAGAGGCAATAATGAAGTATTCAAAACCTATCTTTATTCTGCCCTCTTGTTTCTGATTTAGTTGTCGTCCATCTGAAATGAGAATGGGTGCTCTTTGCAGCTTTTTGCCTGGTGAGATCTTTGTACAAAAGCCACTGAGTAAGTACAAAGGCTCATTGTGACTGTGTAGGATGACTCATTGCCAAGTGAACTTTTAAATAGGGAACTTTACTTCCAAATCTTACCTTCCTTTGTTTCTTGATCTGAATACATGCAGACATTCTCTCCTTCCTTGTCCTATTTAAAATTCTCAAAAAAAGGAAAAAAAAGAATGAACTCTTTCTATAGTCAGGATAAAATGTTCTCCTGGTTATCATTCTAAAAATAATACTATTTACCCAAATTTCATTTATGATTACTTGTCACTCTGTTACTCAAGTGTCCTTACATTTGTTCACATTTTTGTTCATATGAAACAACTGTTGTGTTGAACTCCAAATCTCTTATCTTTACATGAGTGCTACAGATACACTTTCCTGTCATTTAGTTTCCATTCTCTTTAAAATTTTAAGTCCCTATTTAAGGGGAAAAAATTAAATGAAAGGAGACAAGAGGAGGAAGCAAATGAAGAGGGTAGGTAAGGAATGAAGATAAAACTTTGAAAGGTAAAAAGGAAATGCGACTTAACCAAGGTCTCTAAAACAGACACATAGAGCCATCTGTGAGCTATGTGCATAATGGTATTCCTTAACTTACCCATGCCTGCTGTTTCCCTTTAAGAGTTTTTCCCCCTGAATTGAATGCTATGTGGCAATGTTAAGGACATATTAATACAGGCTTATAATAATGAAAATATGGTATAAAATTTGAGAGTGGCATCTTTTAGAATTCCGATGAACTCCATGACTTAATTTTTACACATCATGATCTATACCTACTGTATTTTATAAACACGTGTTTTAATGTAAGATAAAGACTTTTGAGACTTAAAAAATCCAAGGCAAGCTACAAATATATTCCACAGGGTTCTGAACAGAGCTTGCTTATATAGGGTTTTAGTTTTTATTATATCCAGATTAAGATGTTTATTATACAGTACAAACATGGAATAGTAATTCACTGAGGGTTAGTATACTGCAACTATAATTAAAATTATTATGAAAATAATAGTTTCTCTTTACAGATCCCAAATGTATATATTGCTATTTATATAAGAAAATATCACCAATAACTTTAAATATAAGTTCCTGGAGGAGTGCAAAGTGCCATTTAATCAACAGTTTCTGTTAATAGAATGTCCAGCAACTGAGAACTTGCTGCATTTATTTTCTTACTAAGGATGTAATGAGTGTTTAAGATATCCATGGAACTGTCCTAAATAATGTTAGCTATAGGGACAGAACTCTAAGCCATGTGGAGATAGCCACACAACAAAGGGTCTGAGTCAAAGGGATTAAAGAATTTCAGGAAAACAGCAATTATCAGGGGCAGAAGAATCCTCTTCGGTAAGAATTCAATGAAGGTTGATCAAGTGCAATGAATAAGCACAGAACTACAAAGTGTCTTGTCAAAGGAAACGCGGTACAGCAAAGCTTCCAAGTATGGGATTGTCATGGAGGCAATGGATTAGAGGAAGTTCATCCAAGGGAATTGCATCCAATACAAGGTGAAGAACTAAAACATGGATTGGTCTCACAAAGGGACTGAAAAGACTAATTCTGGTCAATAGCCTCCAGCTAGTTATTGGAATGAAGATATGGAAACTATTCTGCCAATTATGAATGTCAAATTGTTGGGAAAGGGTAGAAAAGCCCAAGTGCTGAAGAGACCACAAAGAATAGCACACAGTAGATGCCCTAGCTTTCTCTAGATAGGGATAGAAAAAAATTTGAATAAGTAATCCCTAAGATACATGCCTTGAGACCATTTCTAATATGTATCATCATAGAAAGATAGGACTTCAGATGTTTTTGCCCAACAGTATCTTCATGGTTGCAGAAGTAACTCTATATCCTGAATACATTTGAATGGCCATGGAAAACTTCTTCACGAGGTGTGATTAAATCATAGGCTAATATTGCTAGATACTAAAGAAGGTATAGAATTAAGTAAAAAAAAATCAGATACCTTACTCTAAGGGTATTATTAGATAAATATTCACCACAGTACATGAATGTAATATATGATATGTGGCTGAAAGGTAAAGAGATCACAGGTAGTAAAGAGATCTTAAAAAACAAAACAAAACAAAACAAAACAAAAAAACCCAGAAAACAGAAAACAACCTGCCAGATGTAAGGGAAAGTGCCAGGGAAAAAGTCAGTAAACAGGCTTAATCCCCAAATCCAAGAATTTTTAAAAAAGGGCAGGGAAGGGCAGGAGAAAGGCATTTCTGACAAGAGAAATAGCATAAACAGAGGCTTACACTCCAGAAGCAATATATTCCAAATGTGAACTCTTGGGAGGTCTGACAGGAGACCTCACAGATCTGCAGTAGAAGGTTTTTACTGGAAAATAGGGACAAAAAATAACATGATCCAGGCATTATTCTAAGCCCCTTTTATATAAAACACAAAGACTTTAAATAATTTTCCCAAGGTCATGTAGCTAATAAGTAGTGGAATTCAGAGTTTACCACAAACTGGTTCCGAAATTTATCTCTTTTTAAAAAAAATTTTATCATGTTCATTTATCTTTGAAAGGCAGAGAGAGACAGAGCGTGAGTAGGCGAGGGCCAGAGAGAGAGGGAGACACAGAATCTGAAGCCGGCTCCAGGCTCTGAGCTGGCAGCACAGAGCCCGAGGTGGGGCTTGAACTCAGGAACTGCGAACCGCGAGATCATGACCTGAGCTAAGTCGGATGCTTAACTGACTGAGCCACCCAGGTGCCCCCAAAATTCATCTCTTAACCACTGTGTTATACCAAATCTTCATATTCATTAGGTAGAGTTTCAAATATGCAGTCTAACTTTAACAAGTTTTCCAGATCAATAGGAATATGGTAGAAGTTATTCATGACCCAGTGAGTAAATATTTCTTCAGTGAAAAGCCTTGCATACCCTTGCCTGCCTGGCTAGTGCACTCTGGTAGGGATCAAGCAAGAGTGGATCCTCTGAAAGATCAGAAAGGTAAAATTAACTCATCCCATTACCTCAGGAACAGCAATCCATCTCAAAAGAGGACCTGAGCCTCATTCAATCACCCTCCTTAAAAATGGGTACATCATCTTTGTTTCATTAGCTATTACCAAATTGAAGTCATAAGGAAGAGAATGGCCAATGAGGGTCTTTCCTTCAAATAATCTCAGCTTACATTTTCAAGGGAAAATTTTAAACAAGCAAAGAAACAAACAAAATTCTATTATTTTTGTCACATTTATTTAGCTCCAAAAGCTGTGGCATTAACACTCATAAAAGCATCTAATTTATCCCACAAATTGTAGAATGTGATTTGTCATGAAGGGAATTTACATGCAAAGAAGAGGTGTCAAATTGACTCAAGCTGCCTGGGAGAACCTTTATGTATAATTTCTTCTAGGTTTCTATTGGGGTATTTAACCTGCTTTGGGAAAATGCCACTCATACTTATTACTTCAGTCTTTCTTGCCAAAGAGGCTTCAGTTAATGCCCCAGCAGGGATTGCACCACGAGCCCCATTTTTCAAGGGCTTTCTAACTCAGTCATAAAAATTGGATCTGGGTTCAAACTTGTCCCAATTGTGGTGCACTTTCTAGCTTGTTTGTTATAACCAGATGTATTTAAATTTTGTTCAGCTGCTTTTGAAGGTGGAAGGAAAATGACATTTTCTGCTTTTCAGATGAATTTTGGCAATGCTGGGAATCTGAAGGGAGTCTGATTTTAAAATTAAACATGAACTTTTAGATTCTATTAGGTCCATACTTTTGATCTGGGGCCACTGCCTATGGGCATTTCTATTAACAAGCAAACAGAAAATAAAACCCAGTGGAAATCATGCGGTTAAAAAGGAGCCTATAATTCAGTTCCATCCCAAGCCTTATGCTAATATTCAGCCAATTGTAGAATGTCTTGACCTCTGAGGATGATGCATTCTGACTCTGTGGAACATCAGATTGGGAGTTTGGGCCCAGATACAATTTTGGTTAGAAATTGAGAGGCAGGCATAATGAGAAAGAGGAATTTTGATCACAAAAGAAATATACAGGAGGAAAAAAATTACTTTCAACCAATACACATGTTGACAGCCTACTGTGTGTTCAAAAAACTGACAAGAGGCTTCTTCAGATAGTGGGCATCCATATTGTGTTAGATGCAAACAATACAAATAATGAATGCAAACACGAAAAAGATGGCTAGAAACCAGAACATGTCAGGGAGTGCTGCAGACAAGTATCCAGGGACAGAAGGACTCACTTTTACTGTGGAAAAGATGCCATGGGGTGAGGAGACTCCCTGACACCTTTCTGTCTTTGTGCAGCAAGGGGAACTTGAACTAGCCTCTGGAGGATTTGGCAAAGAGAAGAAGGTGAACTGCATGAGGAGAGATACAGAGTGAGAATGAACCAGGCACTTTTAGAGGATCGTATTGGCAAGACCATAGGGCTAGACTGCAGAGAGTCTTATATGCAAGAATAAAGCTTATTGTTTGTTTGTTTGCTTGTTTGTTTATTTGAGAGAGAGAGAGATAGTGCGCAAGAGCCTGTATGCTTGCTTGTGAGAGGGGGAAGAGCAGAGAGGGGGAGAGAATCTTAGGCAGGCTCTATGCCCAGTGTGGAGTTGGAGCTCAATGTGAGTTTGAATCCCACAACCCTGGGACCATGATCTGAGCCAAAATATAGTTGGACACTTAACTGACTGAGCCACCCAGGCACCCCTGTTTGTTTATTTTTAATAAGGCTTACAAAATAAATGAAGGTTTTTTGAATGAAGGGATACTTAGAATGATTTAGAAGATCCAGATGGTTTTAGTAACTAGGAAGAATGGAGTTTAAACCTGGAGGAAGGGAGGCAGAAAAGTACATCAGTTAATAAGGATCTAAACTTTTGTGGTTATCAGAAAAGAAGAAAAAACTAACTTGAACTCAGTGTCTTGTTTTGTGTGAGGAATGGGAGGAAGAATATAAAGGAATAAGAGGCAAAATATAAAAAATGCCAAGGAGCATAGTGCCCTAAAGGCAATGGCTTTAAGCTAGGGTTCTTCTCTCTGGAACCTCAGGTGGGAGGTCTCTTCAGGCACAGAAACTTCAGCATAGTAATATATGTTAGGGGCAGAGTATATGTCCTCATTCTTGCTGTGTTTTCAAGCATACGGATCCTGGAAGACTGCCTCCTAAATAATTAAGCAATTTATGGTGCAGTTGAATTTGGTACTTAATTTCCATTCTCTTTTTCTTTACTATGAATGTGCCCAGGTTAAGAACAAACAGTAAAAACAACAATATCAACATTAACAACTTATTTTCTTAAATTCCTTTGCTAATAATGAGGCCAGTGAGATGATTTTTCCCCAGCCTATTTGAGGTATAATTGACAAATACAATTGTATATATTTAAGGTGTGGTAGTTTGATATATGAACACATTGCTGAAATGAACCGCTATCAAGTTCATTAACACATCTAGTGAAATTTAAATGAGAACCATTGGGTAAGATTTAAGGAAAGCTATTTAAAAGGAGTTGACTTCCTTGAAAGCAAGTGATCCTTTCCTGACATCTGCTTCTTCCAGCTTGTTGCCTTGAACGGAGGTATGGTGGCTGGAGATCCAGAAGCAATGTTATGTCATTAAAGAGGATTGGAAGTGGAAGCCATGCATAAGGACGACAAAGCAGAAATATAGAGGAGTCTCTATAACTCAAAACCCACTCTACCAGTACTGTGTTGCCTAACTCTGGGTTTTGTGTGATAATCTCCTTCAAGGAAAAGAAATCCCTCCTGTCATATTTGAGTTATTACCAGCACCTCATACATTCCTAATGGACAAACATTCATTAAGACTAGATAGAAATCTTGAGGGGCACCTGGGTGGTTCAGTCGGCAAAACATCTGACTTCAGTTCAGGTCATGATCTCATGGTTCACAGTTCCTGAGTTCAAGCCCCACCTTGGGCTCTGTGCTGACAGCTCAGAGCCTGGAGCCTGCTTCAGATTCTGTGTCTCCCTCTCTCTCTGCCTCTCCCCCACTCATGCTCTGTCTCTCAAAAATAAACAAACATTAATTTTTTTTGTAAAAAGAATAGAAATCTTGAAGATGTATAACTTTCTTGATTAGATGTGCTATGATTAAGAACTGTTGAGGAGGAGTAAGAGAAGCCTAAATTACTTTGTCCCCTGGATATTTACACATCAGTGTAAATAACCCAGAAACTGACCTGAAGACTGGCAGAACAAACTCTCCACAGCTAAATGTAGAGAAGAGGTCACACTGCAGAGGGTAGGAAGGGCAGAGAACTGTTCCAGAGCTAAACAGGGTCCAAGGGAAGGAAGGATGCCATAGGTATTGAGAATTAAGAGAAACAGGCTTTCATACCAGGGAGTCCACGTGGCAGAGATGAATCCCCTTAATATTTGCCTTTGAAAACCAGAGGAGCTGAATTTTGTGAGTTCTTTCAATCAGCAGGGCTTACCATCTGGGACTTTAAAAATCAGCAGTATCCTGGGAAACCTGGGACGGGGAGAAGAAATTGAGTCCCTGACCTGAAAGAGACAGCCCTGAGGAGATACAGCAAAGAAGCTTGTTTCAACTCAAGCCCAAAGTGACCCCAGACTGACCCACTAATAGCACAGGGACCAAATCCTGCCCACAGTAGGCAAAGAGAGCCACTGAAGATAACTGGATAAAAGCAAAACCTGCTCAGCCATAAGAGCAGAGAACATGCAACACCAGGTTCTGGTGAACAGGGCACATTGCACTGTAGGGCATTATAGGACCTCTTCTTCATAAGGCCACTACTTTCAAGAGTAGGAAACGTAATTGACTTTCCTAACACATAGAAAGAGACACAGACGGTTGGCCAAAATGAAGAGGCAGAGGAATATGTCGCAAGTGAAAGAACAGAACAAAATCAAAGTAAGAGAGCTAAACAAAATGGAGATAAGTAATATGTTTTATAGAGAATTTAAAGTAATGGTCATAAAGATACTCACTGGACTTGAGAAAAGAATGGAGGACCTACCTCAGTGAGACACTTCACAAAAAGATAGTAGACTTAAAAAAAACAGAGATGGAGAACTCAATAAATGAAACTTACAATACACAAGATGGAATAAGTAGTAGACTAGAAGAAGCAGAAGATTAAACTAGTGACCTAGAGGACAGAGTAATGGAAAGTAATCAAATTGAACATGAAAGAACAAAAACCATATAAAGTGAAAATAGACTTAGGGAACTCAGTGACACCATCAAGTGTAATAACGTTTGCATTATAGGGATCCCAAAGGAAGAACAGAGAAAAAAGGGGGGGCATAAAATATATTTTGAAGAAATAATAGCTGAAAACTAACTGAATCTAGGGAAGGAGACAGAAATCCAGATCCAGAAGGCACAGAGAGCCCACAACAAAATAAACCTAAGGAGATCCACTCTAATATACACAATAATTGAAATGGTAAAAAATGTAGTAAAAAAGAGAAATTTAAAGGCAGCAGGATGAAAACAGTTACATACAAGGGAAACCCCTTAAGGCTATTAGCTGAATTTTCAGCAGAAACTTTGCAGGCCAGAAGGGAGTGGCATGATATAATCAAAGTGCTATAAGAAAAAAAAAAAGGAAAAAAACCCACACACAACAAAAACCACATATGCAACTAAAAATACTCTATCCAGCCAGACGAGAAGGAAAGATAGTTTCCTAGACAAAAATAAGTTAAAGAATTTATGACCACTAAATCAGCCCTATGAGAAATGTTAAAGGGGACTCTGAGAAGAATGAAAAGACCATAAATGGGAGTAAGAAAAATAGGAAACACAAAAGCAGTAAAATTAAATATATCTATAAAAATCAGTCTAGGGTTTAAAAAAATAAAAGGATGTAAAGTATGAAAAGGAGAGGGGAGAAGAGTAAAAAATGGGTTCAAACTTAAGTGACCATCAACTTAATGTAGACTTCTAATTGCACAAGATTTATATATAAAACTAATGGTAACCACAAATCAAAGATAAAGGAATCTAAGCATATCACTAAAGAAAGGCAGAAAACTATGAGTGAAGAGAGCAAGAGAAGAAGGTAACAGGAAAGAACTACAAAACTATCATGAAACAAGTAATAGGATGGCAGTAAGTACATACCTATCCATAATTACTTTGAATGTAAATAGACTACACACTCCAATCAAAAGACATAAGGTGACAATGTAGATAAAAAAGCAAGATCCATCTATATGCTGCCTAGAAGAGACTCATTACAAACCTAAAGACACATGCAGTTTAAAAAAATGAAAGGGACAGAAAGCACTTATCATGCAAATGGTAGTGAAAAGAAAGCCAGGGTACCAATACTTACATTGTACAAAATAGACGGTAACAAGAGACAAAGTAAGACATTGTATAATAATAAAGGGAACAATCCAACAAGAAGATGTAACAATTGTAAATATTTATGCACCCAACTTGAAAGAACCCAAATGTATAGAACAGTTAATAACAAACATAAAGGAACTAATCAATAGTAGTACCATATTAGTAAGGGACTTTAATACACCACTTACATCAATGGATAGATCATCCAAATAGAATTTCCATAAGAAAATAGTTGCTTTGAATGACACATCGGAGCAGATGGATCTAACAGATATATTTAGAACTTTTCATCCTGAAAATGCAGAATACACATTCTTCTCAAGTGCACATGAAACATTCTCTAAGAATAGATCACATATTAGGTCACAAAACAACCTCAACAAACTCAAGATTGAAATCATACCATCCATCTTGCCTGATTACAACACTGTGAAGCTAGAAATAAACCACAAGAAAATATAGAAAGAACACAAATACATTAAGGTTAAATAACATGCTACTAAACAATGAATGGGTCAGCCAAGAAATCAAAGAGGAAACAAAAAGATACATGGAGACAAATGAAAATTAATACACAATGTTCCAAAATCTTTAGAATGCAGCAAAAGCTATTTTAAGAGGAAAGTTTATAGAATATGGGTCTACCTCAAGAAGGAAGAAAAATGTCAAATAAACAAGCTAACCTTACACCTAATGGAGCTAGGAAAAGAAGAACAAACAAAACCTAAAACCATTAGAAGGAAGTAAACTTTAAATATTAGAGTAGAAATAAATGAAATAGAAACTAAAAAATAATAGAGCAGATCAATGAAAGATCATCAAAGATCAACAAAATTGATAAACATTTAGCCAGACTCATCAATAAGAGAGAGGGAGAACTCAAATAAACAAAATTAGAAATAAGAGAAATAACAACCAACACCACAGAAAGGCAAAGGATTATAAGAGAATATTGTGAAAATTATATGCCAAAAATTTAGACAACATACAAAATATAAATAAATTCCTACAAACATACACCCTCCCAAAACTGAATCAGGAAGAAATAGAAAATTTAACAGATTTATTACCAGCAATGAAATTGAATCAGTAAACAAACAAACAAACAAAACAAAACAAAACTCCCAACAAACAGAAGTCCAAGACCAGATGGCTTTACAACTGAATTATAACAAACATTTGAAGAACAGTTAATACCTATTTGTCTCAAACTATTTCAAAAAATAGAAGAGGAAAGAAACCTTGCAAATTTATTCTATGAAGCCAGCATTATGTTGAAACAAAAACCAAATAAAGACACTACCAAAAAAAAAAAAAAAAGAGAGAGAGAGAGAGAGAGACAACTATAGGCCAATATTTGTGGTGAGCATAGATGCAAAATTCCTTAAAATATTAGCAAACTGAATTCAACAATACATTTAAAAAATCATTCACCACAATCAAGTGGATTTTATTACTGGGATGGTTCAATATCTGCAAATCAATCAACATGATACATCACATCAACAACAGAAAGGATAAAAACCATATGATCATTTTAACAGATGCAAAATAAAGCCATTGACAAAGTACAACATCCATTCTTTACAAAAAAACTTTCAAGAAAGGAGTGTAGAGGCAACATATCTCAAATTATTAAAGGCCACATGTGGAAAATCCCACAGCCAACATCATAGTCAATTCTGAGGAATGGAGAGCTTTTTCCTTAAGGTTAGGAACAAGACAAGGATGTCCAGTCTTACACCTTTATTCAGAATAGTACTGGAAGTCCTAGCCATATCAGTCAGACAAGAAAAAGAAATAAAAGACATCAAAACTGGTAAGGAAGAATAAAAACTTACACTATTTTCAGATGGCATGATACTCTTTGTAGAAAACCCTTAAGACTCCACCAAAAAACTACTAGAATTGATAAATGAATTCAGTAAGTTCATAGGATAAAAAAATCAATGTACAGAAATCCATTGCATTTATGTACACTAATAATGATGTAGCAGAAAGAGGAATGAAAATTAAAAAATTGGAGGTGACACAAACCAATGGAAAGACATTCCATGCTCATGGACTGGAAGAATAAATATTGTTAACATGTCTATACTACCCAAAGCAATCTACAGATTTAACACAATCCCTATCAAAATACCGATAGCATTTTTCACAGAACAAGAACAAGAGATCCTAAAATTTGTATGGAACCACCAATGAACCCAAATAGCCAAGGAAATCTTCAAAAAGAAGAATAAAACTAGAGGTATCATAATCCCACATTTCAAGATATACTACAAATATCAGTAATCAAAAAGGTATGGTATTTAAAAAAAAAGGAAGGAAAGAAGGAAGAAAGAAAAAAGAAGAAAAAAACGGTAGATACATAGATCAGTGGAACAGAATTGAGAGACCAGAAATAAACCCATGTTTATATTGTCACTTAATCTTTGACAAAAGAGGCAAGAATATGCAATTGGAAAAGGGCAGTCTATTCAACAAATGGTGTTGGGAAAACTGAACTGAAACCTGGAAAAGAAAGAAACTGGACCACTTTCTTACACCATACACAAAAATAAACTCAAAATGGATTAAGGAGCTAAACGTGAGACCTGGAACCATAAAAATCCTAAAAGAGAGGACTGGCAGCAATGTTTGTGACATTAGCTGTAACAACATTTTTCTAGAAATGTCTCCTGAAGCAAGGGAAACAAAAGTGAAAATACACTATTGGGACTACATCAAAATAGAAAGCTTCTGCACAGCAAACAATCAACAAAACTAAAAGGCAACTTACTGAACGGGAGAAAATATTTGCAAGTGACATAATGGATAAAGGGTTAGTATCCAAAATGTATAAAGAACTTACACAACTGAACACACACACACAAAAACAAATAATCCAATTCAAAAATGGGCAAAAGACATCAACAGACATTTCTCTAAAGAAGACATATAGATGGCCACAGACACATGAAAAGATATTCAATACCACTCATCATCAGGGAAATGCAAACCAAAACCACAATGAAATATCACCTCAGAATGGCTAAAATCAAAACCACAAGAAACAGTAAGTGTTAGTGTGGATGCATGAAAAAGGAGCCCTTGTGTACCCTTGGTGGGAATGCAAATTGGTATAGGCACTGTGGAAAACAGTATGGAGGTTCTTCAATAAATACAGAATTAGCACTAATTACTACCAGTAATTCCACTATAAATATGAAAACACTAATTTGAAAAGAGATATGCACCTGTATGTTTATAGCAGCATTATTTACAATAGCCAAATTATGGAAGAAGTCCAAATATTCATCCATAAATGAATGGATAAAGAAGATGTGGTGTACACACACACACACACACACACACACACACACACACACACAGAGCGATATTACTCAGCTATAAAAAAGAAAGAAATCTTGCCATTTGCAACAACATGGATGGACCTAAGGGTATAATGCTAAGTGAAATAAGTCAGTCAGAGAAAAACAAATACCATATTGTTTCACTCATATGTGAATTTGAGAAACAAAACACACAAAGAGAGAAACCAAAAAACACTCTTAACTATGGAGAACAAACAGATGGTTACCAAAGAGGAGCTGGAGGGGGGTGGGTGAAATAGGTGAAGGGGATTAAGAGTATACTTGTCACAGTGAGCACTAATAAATACAAGTGTTGAATCACTGTATTTGACACCTGAAACTAATATAACACTGCATATTATTTATATTGGAATTTTAAAACACTGCTTAGAAATAGATTAAATATACTAAAGTAAAAATGAAAAAATGATCTTGTTTTTAGATCAGGCAAACAATTGAAACTCAGTAAGTATTTAGGAAATATTTGATGAATATATCTGTGGATAGGTCAATAAATTAATAAATTTGTTATTTACTCAGTCCCAGTGTGATTAATTTCATCCATCTAATCTCTGATGTTTGGCATTGACACCTTTGCATCTCATCTCTCTATCGAATAGCAAAGAAAGAGAAAGGCTCACATCAGTGAAATATTATTTATTTTTAAGTCTTTAATATCTTGGTAGATTGGAAAGTTTAATTTATTGGATATAATCACCATATTAAGAGATCTTAGAGATACATAGATAAAAATTAATGCCTAGAAAAGCTAGGCAAGGTCTAATATGTAAAAAACAAACAAACAAATAAAAACTTACAAATTTATGACAGGAAAGGCCTTTACCAAATAGGAAATGAAAGGACTTAAATAGTGATCTCACAGAAAAAGAAATGGATTTAATAATATGGAATGGCATTCAGCCTCACAAACTATTAGACATCAGCAGAAAAGAAAAATAATTCCCTTCAACTTTCAATATTCAGAATAACAAACAACAAAAAGTTGGTCTGGAAGTGGGGAAACATTATCTCCTGTTGGTAGGAGTACAATTTGGTGTCACCAATTTGCTGTGCAGTTTTGCAGCTTCTACCAATACCCAATGTCCTGCAAATTCCATGCAAAGGACTTTATTATACAAATATATTTGCACAGATGCACAGGGATGCGTATATAATAATGTTTGTCATCAATGGTAAACATTTTTTAACAAACATGAAATACCCTATATTTTCACCAAGGAGCTCCCTAGAGCTAGTTGTTTTTCATAATATGAACATTTTCTTTATATAACAAAATACTAAGAAGACTATAAAAGTGGAAGTTCATGTGCTAAGATAGAAGGATCCACAAGATACATTAAGAAAAACAGTGAGCGACGTTTGTGTACTACACCTGTACCTTTGTATGCTTTTAATGCATGAAACAATCGTATTGGTTAGCATTCTTTATTTTCCTACGGTCACAGACTGAAATCTTGCTTTGGGCCAGTTATTTAGTAAAATTTTTCAACCAGAAGAGGGTATTAGAACGGTACAATGCAATTTACCCCCACTACTGAAGAAGGAAATTAAAGTTGTCATTTACACTGACACTGTTCTATCACTTTCTTATGAGGCCCATTGCAAAGTAGTATTTAATACCTGAGCCGGGAATCCAGTTCACAAGTAGATCCTAGTAATATGAGAAAGCAAGCTCTAGTTACTGATGAATACTTTATCTGGTTCATGGGAAAATTAAATTCTCCTTGCCCTTGGGCTGATCAGATCAGGCCCATGAGATGTTGTGTATCTTTTTCAGCCAAAACACCAGCAAGGTTATTGGTCATTAAATTACCCACCCTGTAGTCCAACACTGTTATTTGATTTAAAGATGTCCTACAGTTGTGAATCCCACAGACCTATTATCACTATATTTAAGGTTATTGCCTTTAATTTGTTTCAAATTTGCCAGCCCTTCTGCATTGCCCCTGGTACCTTATTTTCCTGCTGTACCAAAGTACAATAGAATTTTCCTTCCTCCTGTGCTGTCAGTTTGCTTATGTTACTTTGCTATAGTGCTAATGACTCCATATTTCATGACCTTAAGTGTTCTCACACCCTGTCCCCCGTTTCCTTGTTTTAGTACAGGATATCTATCTTTTGGAAGATCACTTTAAGTTTCAGTTGTGGACCTACTTCAGGTTAAATAGTTCATGACAGTGACAAATATGTACAATGATGGGTGACCTTGAAAATGACTGACATTTTAATTTTGCTTGGATATGATCTGAAATGCCAAAAGGCACAAATATGATCCGAAAATTTCACACAACCATGGAAAATTTTTTATTGTTTTTTTTTTCTATAGACAGATGTCTAAGAGATAAAGTAGCATAGTAGAGGAGACAGAAAAAAAGAAACAACAACAACAACAACAAAAACAGGCTTTAGAGTGAAGCAGGACTGGTTTTGAAACCCAGCACTGCTGCTACCTAACTGCATCACCTTGAAAAAACTACATAAATTCTATGGGCTTTAGTTTACTCTATAAAATAGGTGTAATGATGTATACTTACCAAGTGGTTCAACCTAGCATATAGCAGGTGTTGACTAAATTTAAATTTTAGTTTTTAAGTAGAAAGCAGATATTTTCTTTTAAAGATAAATTGGATAAATTGTTATTCTGGGGTCAGAGATTGTGAGAAACAGTTGAGAAAATCAGACTGTATGAGGTATATAAATAATAAAAAATTTTGAAATAGTCATGATTAATTGGCAAAATATAAGTATCATTTCAGCATACATTTGTTCTAGCATCAGCTTATGTTTTCCAAAGATAATTTGGGTAAACCAGCATGGGTGAAGGAAAAAAAAAATGAACATTTGACCTTCTCAATGAACCATATGGTAAAGAACAGGCAGTATTGGCAATATTTAAAGCTAGAATCTTGTTTGGCTCAACCATTGAGCAACTAACAAAACTTCTGTTTCATCATCTGTTAAAATGAAATGTTGAACAAGAAGTTCCCTTAGGTTCTTTGTAGTTTTATTATTCTATAATTTAATGATATGTGACCTTTCCTTTTTCACTACGGGCTCCTTCTCAATTCTTTCCTTGTTGTTGACAAATTTAACCAGTTTTGTTCATCTATATATACTTATGCAATCTCTATTTATTCATTCCCTTAGCAATATTATGAAATTTCTTATCAGCTCCTACTTTGCAGCTTTATTAAGGAGGGGCTTAGTCAGTAATGTGCTGGTAAATGTTTAACAATTAGGTTTCCACCAAAAAAAAAAAAAAGATTGAGAGAGAGGAGAGAGAACCTTGATTTGTAGCATTTGCGTATTTCTGTGGTGCAAATACTCCCACCATGGCTTATTGCAATCTATCAGTGTGACATTTCTGAAACTAGAGACTGAAGAGATAATTGGCCATTAACACACCACCGTATAGTACTTCCAGGTACAGATATAATAGACATAGGACATGGGTAACACAAAATGTAACAAAATAATTAGAAAGTAATACATTTTAAGTATTTATTACCCTTGTTTTTAGTGTAGTTTATTTCATTGTAAGTTAATATAAGTTCTAATAATGGCAGTGTTTAAATTAGCTTGTGAAATTCCTGAAAATGTAACAATTGGTTCTCTTGAGCTGATATGAACTGACTCCAGCAGTGGCACTTAGTTCTGAAATTGAATTCAAAAGAAACCCTGTTATTGGAAGATGCAAAATGTTATACCTTTTAGTTACTGGGACTTGGAAGGGTTAGCTGAGCTTCTGGAGGTTATGCCTCTAATTCCAGGGAAGGAAAAAGAAAACTGGTAAATTACATAATTTTGTGTCAACTATTTGCAATGATGGTTATGCTAGATATCATTGCTCAGTATTTTAATATATAGTTTTTTGTAAGTGTATGTGTCTACATTTGTATATATATATTATTCTTCAGTAGATGTTTTTATGAAATTTTAAAATTGCCCTATTGTCCATACATTTTAATCTCTTAGTAAGCTAAAAAGCAAAGGATTATAACAAAAAATTATAGTTTCTATCAATGAATGGAAATATTGATGTGCATTTCTAAAAGTAACCAGAAACAGTTGAAAGGAGTTGTATCTTTAAAGCTCCTATAAGCTGTCAGGAAAATGATTGTAATTAGGACAGTGGCCAAGATGATCAGGCTCTGTGTGATAAATTATTTGCTATTGGTGCCTAATTCTGAGGGTATCACCTCACCTGTTATGAAAAATCTGTATAGGTACAGATGGGCATTTTGAAGAACAAAACAGGCGATAAAACATTTAAACTCTGTGTCAGATCTAAAGGCAAGAATAAAATTAACATATAATTTGCATATCAGCAGTAGGTAAAGAGAGCAATGTTGATGGAAATAAAAGGAATAATACCAATATTACCTTAAAAGTTGATTTTGAAAAAACATGGAAATGGTCCATAGTTGGTATGATAAAATTGATATATTTCTCAAAGTTGCCTCTGAAATCAAACTGAAGCACACTTTAGTGATTGTGGTGTTTCCACAGGAAAAAGAGACAGGTTGATGTAGGCAAAAATGCGATGTAGGCAAAGTAGGTGTGGCAACTGGGGAAGGTATTGCTGATCTATCTGCAAAAAGCTACAGTTGGTTAATAGAACATACCCAGCAGCAAGATAAACAAGCAATTAACAAGGGTATTTCTCAAGAAATCAAGAATGTATAATCAGGAAGCTAACAGCAATTACCCAACTAAAAAATCATAATTTTGCTAATTTCTAAATTTAACTCAGTTTTTAGACCTAGTACCTTGATTGAAAGGGAGACAGGATTCCTAGAAAGGACATTGTAATACCACAGCAAATGTATGTGGTAATGATTATGGAGTTCTTACCAAAAAGGATCTATGGTCATTTACTCAAGTAAATGTTAGAAGGGACACTGATGGAAAGCACAAACACAAACATTTTTGAGATTGTTGATCAAAAGATATTATTTGTCATAAATACCCAGACACTTCATCATGCCCCCACTGCACTGTTATAGTTGAGTTGAATGAGGGCCTGGTAATAAATAGAATACTGGACTAGATTTGGCTCATAGGGGCTCCATTGTGTACATGGACCCACCAGTGGTCATTTCTCTGGTTCTCAAATGTATACTTGAAATGTATATTCCAACTTGGTTGTTGGGAGAACACTCATATTACATACTTGGCTTGCAGGATAAAGACTATCAAGGTGGTGGAGGTCATGTGACAACCTTTTATACTGCCCTTCCCTAAAGCAAGACAGTAAATCAAGGATAGATTACATCATTGTGGGAGATAATTGCCACCCTTAATGATCTAAAGTATGCCAAGTAGTGGTCCTCTTATATCTCTCTTTATTGCACAGTCTGGACCTTACAGAGGCCAGAAAGATCATAGAGGAGGATACTAAACCCAAAGTCAAACTCAATCATGTAGTAATCCCCAATGCAACTGCTGCACTTATCTTTGATCAGGTATAGTAAATCCTTGGTTTGCAAGCATAATTCATTCTGGAAACATGATTGTAATCCAAGGCACTTGTATATTAAAACAAATTTCAAGACCAATTGGCTCAGTTGTGATCATGCAACATTTGGCCTTCCGTACTACTCGTATTACAAGACATTGCTCATTTATCAAGTTAAAATTTATTAGAAATGTTTGCTTGTCTTGCTGAACACTCACAAAATAAGTTATTTGCAGTCCAAGGTTTTACTGTAGGTGGTATTCTGTCATTTAACTGGTGCATGCATTATTTTCTATTCCTACTAGAAAGATGGATCAGAAACATTTGGTATTCCTATGGGACAGAGAAAGTTTACATTTTAATAAAATTAAGTTTTATATGGGCTCCTGGGTGGTTCAGTTGATTAAACAACAGACTCTTGGTCTCAGCTCAGGTCATTTATCTCACAGTTCATGAGTTCAAGCTCCACATCATGCTCTGCACTGATGGTGTGGGGCCTGCTTGGGATTCTCTCTCTCTCCCTCTCTCTCTCTCTGCCCCTACCCTGCTTGCACTCTCTCTCTATAAATAAATAAATAAACTTAAAAAATAAAAAAAAAGTTTTATAAAACGTATAAGTATAAATAAATTTATAAAATAAATTTTATAAAATTAAATAAAATAAAATTTTAATAAAATTCTATATACAAAAACAGGTGTCAGGCTGATATTGCCCATCAGTTATAGTTTTCCAATTCTTGGTCTACTGACCATGAGGAATGGGAGGTAAATCCCGAGGGTTTGTATGCTCCATTTGTTGGTTTTTCAATGAAGAGTCTTTTATTTTTCTTCAACTAGAGGTTGGAGGGCAGGGAAGAGGACACAAACTATTAATGAGGGGGTCTAAGCCACTTTTTTAGACCCAGAGAATTCAGGGGAATCTGGATATTTACAACTTAAGAGTATGTTATTGCAAATGAACAGATGTCCTCTTCTCATCTCTCTTTCCCAAATAGGACCCTGACCTGGCATATCTGATTTTCAAGGTTTGCAAAATTATCTTCCTCTGGAGTTCTTTCACAATTCTGCTTAAGACCTGGGCCTTATTCTCAGCTTTCTTGACCCTCTTTCTGCAGGAAATGAGCCCTTTTATTGACTACCACAGAGGTCCTCTGACTTTCATCCTTAGCCTTTAGTAGATAATTAATTACCTTCCAATTTTCACTGATTTTCATCAAATCATATGTTCCCCCCAACAGCAGCCTTCAAATTCTATTTTGCTTAGAATTATTATCTCCCCCAAATTATTAACAGGATGATGCATTACTATATATAGCCTATGCATTTTTTTTCTATCACTATGCTATTCAATCTTAGCATCAATGAGATAATTTTTTAAATGTTTATTTATTTTTAGATGGAGAGAGTGGAGGGCAGAGAGAGTAGAAGACAGAGAATCTGAAGGAGGCTCTGCACTGACAGCAGAGAGCTCAATGCAGGGCTCTAACTCATGATCCATGAGGTAAATGACTTGAGCCAAAGTCCGAAGTGGGATGCTTAACCAGCTGAGCCACCCAGGTGCCCCAGCACCAATGAAATTATTGTAAATTTCAATGCTACTACATACAGAGACTATCGATGCTCTGTCTCTAATCAGTAACTGGATCTTCATTGCTAAACAGCTAGTGTGCGATTCTACACTAAAATTCCATTTTAAATCTACTTTCTTGGACTACTCTTACACCAACCATTACAGGTGAGGATTCCTTAGGAGAAAGACTCTGTGATGGAAAATTGAGTGCTTATTATAAGCACTCTCAGATCCATACAGTAAAGGCATTAAAGAAAGTGGGATTAAGCAGAAGGATAATTAGGGCCATAGTTAATTCATATCATAGGTCTCAGGCTATAGAGGAGTCTAAAGCTGGGATGGCCCTTCAGAATTGCCTTGACATGGAGCAAGATGCCAGACTTAAACTCCTCACTGACCAGTGATTGGATGTAAGATGTTCCTGGGAAGAGGATGAGACTTTGGTTGAAATGGCTCTCTTTGGCCTAGAGTAATTTCTGGGAGGTCTCAGACAGACTCTGTAAATCATCAACTGTCTCAGCAGCTGGGGCAATAAGTCCCGAAATTTGGGGTAGGGGATGAAAGCCTGGTGGTACAACACACTGTCCAGTACAGGTGAGTAATTCTGGAAGAAGTAGTAATGAAGATCTTTGTCATGTAAACAGATAGGGTTTCAAATATCAGGAAGAAGAGAGCTAATGAACAAAAGTCAAGAGACAAGAAATCATATAAGAGGACTGGCAAGTGGCCCATTCATGGGGTAGAACCATGATAAGACAATGCAATTGCAGTTGTGAAAATTGAGACTCTTCATATGTCCATACACAGAGGCCAGACTAAACAGTTTAAAGCATACAGTGTGTCTCTTTTCTCATACAGAGGTTTATAACCTAGTTGGCAGGTATCTTGAGATCAGGACTAGAACAAGGGTGAGGCAAATGAGCCACCTAAAGTGCAAAATTTAAGGAGGCACTCACTCTCAAACTCAACAGTCTGGTGCATAAATTTATAAATGTGACTCACTCTATCGACACCACTGAGATCACCAGGCTTTTTATCAAATGGTGCCTTGCCTTTCCTTCAAATTCCTTTGGGTCTAGCAATCCATTAGTTGGAACGATCATGCTTCCTACAGAAGGTGGAAAGGGGATTATTACTTCTTCTATCTAAATCACTCAGTTAATATTTCCTAGATCACAGGGGCGCCCAGGTGGCTCAGTCGGTTGAGTATATATATATATACTGAACCGACTTTGGCTCAGGTCATGATCTCACGTTTCGTGAGTTCGAGCCCCACATTGGGCTCTGTGCTGACAGCTCAGAGCCTGGAGCCTGCTTCAGATTCTGTGTCTCCCTCTCTTTCTCTGCCCCTCCCCTGCTCATGTTCTGTCTCTCTTTCTCTCTCTGTCTCTCAAAAATAAAGATTTTTAAAAATTATAAAAAAATAAAATAAATATTTTCTAGATCACACAATCTAGGGATATTGTCACCATTAGTAATGGGATGTCATCTTCTTTTCCGCTTCTTGTTCCCTTATTGCGATTTCCAATAGTCATGCAAAAGAACATCCTTTGAGCCCTACTAGGGCCAGCATAGTAATGATAGGTATCTTCATGCCAATTAAGAATACTAAAAACGTTTCTAGAAATTGTGTTAAATAATACCTGATAGAAAGCAACCTCCTTCTATGCATTCTCCAATATCTCATTATGTGAAAAAATTTGAAACTTGAAAAATAAGCCAACATTTGTAGTGGTAGATTTGTTCTTAATTTTCACGTTTTTATGACTTCAGTGCTTTGACTGAGGGATTTCCATGAACAAGATGATGAGAAACATGAAAATATCATCATATCACTGATTTTCAACTTTATCTACTTGATAGGATGCATCAGTTGAACATAGACATTAGCACATAGTTACTATGAGATACAGTACAAGAGAAGTTAAAGACATGTAGAGACAAAGAATGGACTAGGGTTAGGGTTGTTGACACAAGCATGTCATTCTGATGCCTTGAATTATTCATGCAAGCTTATTAAACATACTGAAGATACTGTATTGCTAATTTGATTTGAAGACCAAAAATAAGCCTGTGAACAGAATATGAACAGAAAAGAATGAAGATCAAATGGCACTCATTCTAAATCAACCTTATTCAGTGTCAACTAATTAACTAGCAAATCCTTAGATAAACTTTGTGATGCAAGTGCCCTCATATCACATGGCAGGAGGCTTGGTTTGGGGTAGGGTGGGGGATAAGGTAGATAGAGGCTGGAAGGGTTAGGCACATGGGCTCTAACACCCTTCCAGGGAGAAGCAGGGACCCCTGCTAACTTTAGATCTCTCAAACCAGTGTATATGTCAGAGAGACTATGCGAATCAATAGAATAAACATTGGCCAGCTTCCTGGGGCTCTCAATTTTTAGCATAAAAATTTAAGTGAGCTGAGAAGTAATTTTAAACATTTTTATATTACAACAGACACCAATATATTTTATGGAATAAATGCAAGATATGCATGAATTTATAAGATAAAACGGAGACTTCAAAGAAATTTCACACTTGCTATGGGCCACTTAAGTTTAGATTCCAGAGCCCTGGGCACACATATCACTTTCTTTGTGCTGATAGGGATGCACCATTGAAAAAGTTGGAGAATCTGTTCTGCAAAATAGGTTTGTTTTATGGATTCTTTCTGAGCCCATTGGCATTTGGAGGGGGCAAATGAAATTCTACCATTGGGTTGGATTATCTTATTAGTAAGGTTTCTAATAATGTCTAATAATGTTCCTGGAGACTTAGCAAAAGATTTGACATTTCTATCTTCTCCCCAAATTGATGGCAAAATAAACCCCAATCTTGGTGTGCCACTAAACCACTAATAAACCTAAAGTACCTGAGGAAAGAGGTATACCTGTCCACTCTGCCTGTGAAATAGGCCTAGGCCATTCCAGCTTTGAGGCAGCAGACTCAGGTCAAGGGCTGTGATTTAAAAGATTCTCTTTCAGGAAGAGTACAGACTTACCTAAGACTTTGTTACTTTCTAAACCAGGAGGTAAAGAGAATGTCTATTTCTTTTAATAGATAAGGTGTCAAGTCCTAGTTATAGGACAATAATTCTGTCTAGATCAGATATTGGCAAACTTGGCCCCACAGGTCATATCTGACCCACTGACTATTTTTATATGGCCCACAAGTTAAGAGTGGTTTTTACATTTTTAAATAGTTGAGAAAAATTCCAAAGAAAAATATTATTTCTTCACATGTGAAAGTTACATGAAATTCGAACTTCAGAGTCAATGTTTTATTGGAATAAAGCCACACCCATTTGGTTCTGTGTTGCCTTTGGTTTCCTTTGTGCTACAACAGGCAGGGTTGAATAGCTATAGCCTAAAATACTTAACTGTTTGTCAATTTTTGTATTAGAGCATTTTAACTTAATGTGTAGTCCTAGGACCAGCAGCATCAGTACCATCTGGGATATTATTGGAAATGTAGAATCTCAGGCATGATCCCACCTATCCTAAACCATATCTGGAATCTTGACAAGTTTCATTATTGATTCCTATGCACAATAAATTTTGGAATCACCAGCCCAGGTCACAAAGACCTTGAAGAGGTATGTGCTCCTTGAAGCTCCAATTGGCTAGAGAATAATGGAGGAGAAGCAAATCTTAGACCAGGACTACACAAGCTAATACTCCCCATGGTTGCTGAAAATGAAAATAAACTCCAGAGTCACTTTTTTTTTTTCCCAGAGAAAAGTGTTTTGATTAAACCAAGAGAATATAACATGAACAGCAGATATCAAGACAGAAATGATTCTTCTAAAACAGGATTTTATTCTCCCAAGACACTCCTTCACTGGAATAGGATGCTGTGAGACCACCCTGGATCCCAGAGTATCCTGGAATTATAGCTCCAGTGAAGCTGTTTATGCTAGAATACAGCTCTGATGAAGAGTGTCTGAACTCTTACTAGTCAGACATCGACCAAAGAGAGTTAAGGATTATATAGGATCTATTATACAGATTCAGTATTACATAGACTCTTGAGTTCTGTGCTCAAGAGAGCACCAAATTTCTTTCTTCCTTCTTTTTTTAAAAAAAAATTTATGTTTATTTTTGAGAGAGAGAGAGGGGTGGAGGGACAGAAAGAGAAGGAGACACAGAATCTGAAGCAGGCTCCAGGCTTTGAGCTGTGAGCACAGAGCCAGACACAGGGCTCAAACCTGAGAGATCATGACCTGAGCCAAAGTCGGACACATAACTGACTGAGCCACTCAGGCACCCCTTGTTTCTTTTTCATGTTAGTGTTCTCTTCAATCCCAACAAACGCATTCACAGGCATGCATGTGCGCATGCATGCACGCACACACACACACACACACACACACACACACACACACACATACACACACACACACACACAGAGCCTGTGGTTAATTTGAACACTCACTATAATTCCTTCTGACTTATATTTTGTGTGGAGAGAAAAATGGGAAAAAATCATTTTTATTAGCTGTAACCATCAAAAGGATAACAAAAATGAGATGTGCTGTTTTAGGAGAGAGCCAACCAAAGAAGACAGGTGTTATGTATATAGACTGAGATCCATCAAAAGCAAGGAAAGAAATTTGTACACTGGAATTTGGACTCTAGGTGTACATGATGCACTACTACATATGTCTTGTGTTTGCTGCTATGGGTGAACAAATCCATGCAGCAGGATATATGGAACTGCTTGATTTAACAGAGCCAAAAAAATCACACGCATTAACTCTGTGGTAAATGTTCACTGTAATGACAAATGTTCCTGATGGTTAGGATTTCGGAGTTTTCCCCCAGTTTCACTAGTCCTTTAGAAAGAAACTAGTATCATCTTGCTATTGATTTTTAAGTACAGACCTACTTAAACCCATATTTACATTGGGCACTGTGCTGAATACATTATAGACCTTAACTCATTTAATTCCTATAACATAATGCCAGGTAAGGTAGGCATCATTGCTCTATTATAGAGAGGAAGTGACTGAGCTCAGAAAGATTCAATAATGTGCTCAAGTCACATGGGTATTAGGAAAAGAGCCAGGCTGTAACACCACACTCTTTCTGTCTCATTATACAGCAAAACTGGTGGGTCTCCAAACAGAGATGTCACTGAATATCAAGAGATGCGTCACCTCTGCTCTCCCCATTGTTTCTAGTCAACTTGTACAAAGACTTCTTCAATTTTGGGACCTCTCCAAGCGCCATGATCATTTTGGAGCTAACTAAAACAGAATCTTAACACCAAATTAACAGTGGGAAGTTCTTGTCTGCCTTGCTTATGTACACCTAAGGTTGACATGCATCATTTACCTCCTTCTTCTAGACTGTAAGTAATAGACCTTTGCTTACAAAATGTTTAGGTGTGTATAAGGTCAAAACAAAGACTTACTGAATATTGGGTGAAAACACACACAAAAACAATCAATTACATATAAGGCTTACTCTGTTGCAGTTTTTACTAACATAAGATGCATGATGATAAACACTGTGGGAAATAAAAACGTTGCATGGGCAGTAATAAAATGGATTTTTGGGGGCACCTGTGTGGCTCAGTCAGTTAAGCATCCGCCTCTTGATTTTGGCTCAGATCATGATCTCATGGCTCATGAATTCGAGCCCCATCAGATCATGATCTGAGCCTAAATCAAGAGGTGGATGCTTAACTGACTGAGCCACCCAGGTGCCTCTCCTCTCTCTGCCCCTCCCCTGCTCATACTCTCTCTCTCTAAATAAATAAATAAATAAATAAATAAACTTTATTTTTAAGAAATTTTTTTTCAATACTAGATTGGGCTAAAAGTTTCAACCTATCTTCTCTATGTGATTCTTATAAAGATCAGAAATGAATGACTCCCTCACTCTTTCACTCTTACCCTGAATCATGAAAATTAACAAATTTTGTGGTTAAGGAACCTCCATTCTCATGCTATCCTAAGAATTAGAGCTAGGAAGACCCTTGTATCTTTTCTTGCTTCTTATGCAATAAGCATTTGTCTTTCCTAAAGCATGGTATTATAAATATGAGAATAAGAAAACAAAGTCATCATTATTCTGTTCAATGTGGATTGCATTGCCAAATATCTATCCCTTTAGAAAATGTATCAGCGGTGCCATGTCCTACAATGTATGCCAGTATAACCACAGGTCTCTGCAACCTGTTTCCAAGTTCCATGGAATGCCTTTAAATAATGATGACATAAAATTTTAGAAAAAAAATCATCAAGATGGTAAATTGAATCACAAATTAAACATAGAATGGCTCTGCTTATCCTACAAGATAAAAATCTGTCATCTACGTAAAGACACAAAATGGACAAACACAAATTGTGTTTCAGTTTCCTCGTAAAATGTGAAGATTGAATGAGACAATAGAAATAAAACATTTAGAATGTCTGGCACACAGTAAGTGCTCAGTAAATATTAGTAATGGTTTAATAATTATTAGTTGTATTCAAGGACTCACTTCATTTTGGTCAATAGTTTTTCATCAATTATTAATGACCTTCACTATTATACGGTGGCTTTAGAAAGTGGTAATTAGGCTGCTGTACGCTAACATGGAAATGACAGGCAAATATATTCATACCACTCAGATGTGAAAGTCAAGCCCCCTCATGGGGCCTTTCATGGGACATCTACCCTGAGGGCACAGAGTCAGTTTGAATGTCCTTCCCTCCCAGTGGGAGTACCATTTGGAGGACACAGTGGCCTGTCATCTCTTTCAGAGGAGCCACCACAGGAAGCCTGATTTGGGCTTAATGAACAGCCTTTGGGGAATTTCACATAAGTGGTCATTAATGTTTTGCATATTCGCAAGGTGAATCCATCCCATTCTTCAATAGGACTTTACCACAACAGACCCTGTGTTCACTGATCCATCCCACAGTACAAAAGGTAAAGGGGGAATGTAGGGGTACTGTGCAGCACGCAGAGGGTCAAATAGATAGATATTCAGAACTCAGATTGGATTATGGGCTACATGTTGATTATAGTGTTTGATTGGGGTGGGAGGTAGGAGGAAGCGTGATAGGTATGAATGTGTGAAAATTTCTCTGATTAACATACATTTATATATTCATATTTCAGAAAGACAATTCTAGAGGACAGTAATCTGCCTTAAGTTTACTTCCTCATGCATATTTGTTGTATTTAACGACATCTTTCTTGATCATAATGCTCCCATATCCTTCATGCATCATGTATATTTTTCCTTGATCACTATTTCATCTAGGCTTTCAAATTTATTTGCATAAAAGTCTGTAATACAGTCTCTTGTGATTTTTAAAAATCTATTTGTTTCAATGGTTGTGTACCCTTTCTCCTGTCTTATTCTTGTATGTTTTTGTTTTCTTCCTTCATTTCATAAATGAGCTAGTGGTTCGTCTATTTTGTTAAATTTTTCAAAAAAAAAAAACCCCAAGATTTTTATTTATCTGTTAGATCTATTTCTCTATTCTCTTCCTTAATTTCTTCTTTCATTTTTATTCTTTCCTTCTTTGTCCTTTCTTTGTGTTTGCTTTGTTGTTCTTTTTCTAGTTGTTTGAACTGGGAATTTATGTCATTTATGATCTTTCTTTCATTTTTACTGATAGTAGGGTTTAATGCTATGAATTTTCCTCTGATCTCTGCTCTAAATGCACCCCATATGTTCTGGTGTGCAGTATTTTCATTGCCATTCTTTTTCATAAAAATTTGTAATTTTGGTTTGTATTACCTGTTTTACTAAAGAGTTGATTCACAGAAAGCTTTAAAATTTTTCTGTGTGAAGGGTCTTTTGTTTTTGGTTTCACTGATGATAATTTCTAATTTTATTTCATTACTATCAGAATGTTGTTTATATTTCCACTTTATGGAAATGACAAACATTTCCTCCTTAACTCAGTTTATGACCGGTTTTTGTGAATGTGCCATGGGTGCATAAGCAGAAACTGTAGTCCTTTATTGGGGTATAAAGTTTAATATTTATTTATAAGATCTATCTTATTGATTACATTTTTAAAAACCTCTGTACCCTGACTGTCTACTTCATCTCTCTTATTCTAGAGTGATATACAAATGCATCTTATTATTAGTGTTTCTACTTGTCTCCTTGGATCTCCATACTTTTTATTTCATAAAGGTGGTCATTGTGTTCTTCGTGCATATATATCCATATATGTTATATCTTCACTGTTAATTGTGACTTTTAACACTTAAAAGTGTTCTTTTTCACATTTTATGGCTTGGGGTTTGAATTCTACTTTTTTTGATACCAGGATTGCTACTACTGCTCTGTTTCTGCTTCCCTGGTACACCTCTGTCTACTCCTTTATTTTCTGTATTTCTGACTTTCTTTAGTTTAGGTGTCTTTCTTCTATCGTGCCTATAGTAGGGTCTTGTTTTGTGAGCCAAATGGGAAATTTTTACCTTTTATTAGATCATTTGAGTCCATTCAAATTCACCAAAATGACTTTTTGGGTTTGATTTCAACCCTACCATAATATTTTGTTATTACATTTTTTATACTTACTGGGTTTTCTGTCTTTTGTTGGTGTCTATATTTTCCCATCACTTCTAAAATATTATGTTGTATTTAGGAAGGTTTGTATGTTTGTTCAAATGATAACCTTTGTATTTCTACTTTTCTTAAATGTTCTTATATATATGTATATATGTATATATACATATATATATATCTTATATATATGTTCTCATATTTTCTTATTTAATATTTTCCTATCTGATTTCTCAGTTTTTTCAGCATTCTTTAATACCTATCTATAGCCTAGCCTATTCACCAATGAACTTATTCTATTTTTTTGTTTTGTTTTTCCTTCCCATCTTTTCCCATTATTAAGTGCTTTATTCCTACTTTGTCACAACATTTAGGACTTTTACAATAATATATAACATTTTCCACAGTACACAGCATTTGTACATTAGTTGCCAACATCATCATGTTTTGTATTGTTTGGGGAGAAAATATTAGGAGGAAGGTAATGGACTACTGACTTTGGGTTAGTTACCCAGAAGTCCTTGTATTCATATATTGAAAATGTCTTACACCGCTTGCTACTTTAGGCCTTGTGTTGGTCAAAGTTTGTTATCAGCCCTGAGATCTGACAAGTCCTGGGATTCTAGCGGTTTTACTATACCTTGACCTTGTAAACATGTCCTTTAGTAAACTTTCCCCATATTACCTCTTTGAATATGTTGAAAAAAATAGTAGTGGCAAAGTCTACTATTAATGGGGTTTTACTCATTTTTCCTAGCAAGTTCTGGTGTAATGTTTGAGAGTGTTCATATTATACTATTTGGAGTATAGATACTTATATTGCTTGTATTTTTTATTGTGAATTTTACTCTTTAGCAGTTAAAAGTGATTTTTTTTTATCTTTTGAGGGTTCTTTGGTCACAGTTTAAACTTGTCTGATATTAAGATCATGACCTTTTGCTTTCTTAGTTTTTCTAGAAAGTTTTTGTCAATTTAAAAATTTTCAAGGCATCTGGGTGGCTCAGTTGGTTAAGCATCCTACTTCGGCTCAGGTCATGATCTCACAGTTCGTGGATTTGAGCCCCACATCAGCCTCTGTGCTGACAGCTCAGAGACTGGAGCCTGCTTTGCATTCTGTGTCTCCCTCTCTGCTCCTCCCCCATTCATGTTCTGTGTCTCTCTGTGTCTGCATCTATATTATGGATTTAATGGTGCTGGGATTTTGCTTTGTAATCAAATGATCACAGATAAAAGTCATTTTCTTTTTAAAGGTGAATTTAGGGGTGCCTGGGTGGCTCAATTGGTTAATCGTCTGACTCTTGATCTCAGCTCATGTCGTGATCTCACAGTTTGTGATTTTGAGCCCAGTGTTGGGCTCCATGCAGACAGTGTGGAGCCTTCTTGGGATCCTCTCTCTCCCTCTCTCTCTGCCACTCCCCTGATCTGCTCATTCTCTCCCTCTCTCCCTCTCTCTCTCAACAATAAATAAACTTAAAAAAAATGAAAGGTAAGTTTAACTAATTTGAATTTATTGATAAGATATACATTTATGGCCTTAATATTTATCTTTATATAACCCTTTTGTGTAGTTTCTTATGCTATTTTATTTTTTAAAGTTTATGTATTTTAAGAGAGAAAGAAAGAGTGTGAGGAAGTGTGAGCAGGGGAGGGGCAGAAAGAGAGGGAGAGAGAGGATCCCAAGCAGTCTCCACACTATCAGCACAGAGCCCAATGCAGGGCTTGAACTCCACAAATTGTGAGAGCTGAAACCAAGAGTGGGTCACTTAACTGAAAGCAACCCAGGCACCCCTCCCATGCTATTTTAAAAAATGTGTTCATGATTCAGATATTTAAGGAATTACAGAATTTAAGAAAAATTGTATTTTTTTTCTTGTTACCTTTATATTAACTTCAAAGTACCAGTCTATTAAATATTCACTATGGGCATCTCTCCTCATCTGCAAATCTCTCTAATTCTATTTTCTTGATTAGCATCTATTTTTGTATTTTAGATAAGCTTTTTACTTCAATTGATATGATTCTGTCTCCCAACTACTAGCTTTTTTTTTTAAATTTGTGTTATTTGTGTAGTTGTGGTATTCTCACACATAAAGCTTTGTTTTTTGTTCCATCACCCCATTCTCAGATTTGTTTCAGTTGTAGGTCCCCAGTTAACCATAGGCTTCCTACATGGCCAATACTTTTGCTACAGGCTTCCTAGTGATATCTTAATTGACTCTGTTTTTTGTTTTTTTTTTTTTTTACTTTAACGTTTTTTTTTTTTTCTTTTTTTTTTTTTTTTTTTGAGACAGGAAGAGACAGAGCATGAACAGGGGAGGGTCAGAGAGAGGGAGACACAGAATCTGAAACAGGCTCCAGGCTCTGAGCTGTCAGCACAGAGCCCGATGCGGGGCTCAACTCACGGACTGTGAGATCATGACCTGAGCCGAAGTCGGCCGCTTAACCGACTCAGCCACCCAGGCGCCCCTTAATTGACTCTGTTATTGAAGTAGAATCCTGAAGTTCACATTAGATGATCTTTCCTTAATTCTTGCATGTTACAAACCATTTGTTTCTTGATGTTATAATTGATTGACCTTTGATCTAGATATGAAATCCTTAGGTTACTTTCTAGCTTCAAAGAATTGGTATGTTTGGTCCCACTGTCTTCTTGTATCGACAGTAGCTTTGGAAAACTTATGGCCCGCCTTTCTTGCTTCTTTGTTTCTACTTATCATAAGTCAATTGCTTATTTCTCATGATGCCCTAGGATTCTTTTTCCATAGTCTAAGTTGTGTGCCTTTACTATGATGTGTTTCAAACTTGGTCATTCTGATTACTCACTGATGCAGGCTATATCTTTTAAGAAGTAGAAATAATAATTATTATTTTTTTTCAATATATGAAATGTATTGTCAAATTGGTTTCCATACAACACCCAGTGCTCATCCCAAAAGGTGCCCTCCTCAATACCCATCACCCACCCCCTCTCCCTCCCACCCCCCATCAACCCTCAGTTTGTTCTCAGTTTTTAAGAGTCTCTTATGCTTTGGCTCTCTCCTACTCTAACCTTTTTTTTTCCTTCCCCTCCCCCATGGGTTTCTGTTAAGTTTCTCAGGATCCACATAAGAGTGAAAACATATGGTATCTGTCTTTCTCTGTATGGCTTAAGAAATTATTATTTTTCAACTAAATGATAATTTTCTTGGGTTACATATTTCAATATTTTATTTTTATGAATTTTTTTGTTTTTTATTTTTCTTCTAAGGACTCCAAATGTATGTAGGTTGAATCTCCATTTAATGTCTTTTTTCCTTATAAATTCTTTTTTTTTAATTTCTATTTTATTTTGCTTGTATTTTCCATCTCTATATCCTGTGGATATTACTACATTTGTGTTCCTTTCTATTTTGCCTACATTATGTAATTTTTCATTTTTTTTTTCATTTTTTAATGTTTATTTTTGAGAGAGAGAGGGAGAGAGAGGGAGAGAGAGGGAGAGAGTGAGAGAGAGTGTGAGTTGGGGAGGGGCAGAGAGAGAGGGAAACACAGAATCCAAAGTAGGCTCCAGGCTCCAAGCTGTCAGCACAGAGCCCAGTGAAGGGCTCAAACTCACAAAACACAAGATCATAACTGGAGCTGAAGTCGAATGCTCAACTGACTGAGCCACCCAGGTGCCCTACATTTCTGTGATTTTTTTGAATTCTACTTACTTCCTGAACTATTTTAGCTCATAATATCCATCCCGTACTCTTTCCCCATCTGTTCCTTAATGTATTATTATTTTAATTATTTGTTTCAAAGCAGAGTTGGACATAGTGTCTTTCTTCATTGACGGTGAAATGTTTGGTTTTCATTTTTAACTACACTTGGCAACTGTTTTTTTTTGCTAGTTACCTTTTCCTATTTTCCTTGTCATGTCTTTCTGTCAGTCTTGTGTTTGTTTTTCTTTATTACCTTTACTGAAGGAAGTGAATTTATTCTGCACCAGATATTTTCAAGGGGCTCTTGTGGCAGTTGAAAGTTGAGAGCGTTTTCTGGTAGAATTGGGATCTTTCATAAGGCCTAGGTTTTTGTGTGCGAGTCTCTGTGACAGACAATTCTCCCATCTAATGGGGACAGGCAGCTGTTTTTTTGTTTGTTTGTTTTGTGTGTGTGTGTTTTTTTGCGGGGGGGAGGGGTTGTACCTTTAAGTAATCTCTTTTCCTCTGCACCAAATTATTTTATAAAACCCCAACTTGTCCATATGGTTCTTGGTTTGGTAAAATCATCTGTGCTTTCTGATTCTCCAGCACCAGCCAACACAGAAAATTGTACTATATCCTTTATATAACTAGCACCTCCAAAAAGCTAGTTATTACCTATTATATAATAATAATTATTATTATTACCATTATACTTATTATCTGTATATATAGTAATGCTGTCTGTTGCCCATTAAATTAATAAATTGATTTATTATCTTCCTGAAGGAGCTTATAATCAATCAATCTGGTGCTACAGTGCATATAAAGAGGAGCAAATGAAATATCTAAAAGTGAAATGGAATGATACCTGCAACAGGTGTCAGAGAAGTAAGGGTCTCCCTATTAGCTCATGCTCAGAACAGGAGAAATGAGACCATATTTAAGCCCTTAAAAAAGAAAAAAGAAAAAAAAACCCTGAAATAATACTGTTCCTTAGTGTGTCACTTTCTGCTGTACTTTCTGCTACATATATAGTGATGTATGTTATCTAACATCAATATCATATGCCATTTTTAGGTTAATATTTTATAATTAGTGCTCATTTACACTTAGCAATACATTTTATTGATTTCTTTGCTCACTGCTGTTGCTTAAGCTCCATTTTTTTTCTCTAGGATTCATCTATTTTACTTGTTGGAATGTATGCTCTGGTAATTCTTTCAGACTTGAATTATGGACACTGGAATATCCATGTCCTAAAAAAATCTGAAAATGTCTTTATTCTGTGCTAAAAAATTAATAATAGTGTTCAACATAATTTTCTCTAAGAATCTTGTGGAAAATGGACTTCATGCATCCAGTGTTACTGATGAGATTCTGAGGTCAAGCTATGTTGCTTTGTTTGAAATCCCATTTATATTTTTTCTTTTTCTTAAGACACCTCAGGGGCATTCTGTTTATCTTTGGATGTTTAGAATTTCACAATATTTCTATGTGCAGTCTTTTCTTTTTTTTTGTTTTGGTCACACAGTATGTGGTGGGCTCTTTCAATCTGGAAACACATCTTTTCTTCAGTCCTGTGAAATTAAAAAAATTTTGTCTTTGCCTATTTCCCCTCCATTTTCCTTTGATCTTTTCCTGGAACAGTATTGAACACATGTCCAAATTTCTTCCTATGTGCTTTTTTTTTTTTTTTTTAATTTTTTTTAACGTTTATTTTTGAGACAGAGAGAGACAGAGCATGAACGGGGGAGGGGCAGAGAGAGAGGGAGACACAGAACTGGAAGCAGGCTCCAGGCTCTGAGCCATCAGCCCAGAGCCTGACGCGGGGCTCAAACTCACGGTCCGTGAGATAGTGACCTGGGCTGAAGTCGGACGCTCAACCGACTGAGCCACCCAGGCGCCCCTCTTCCTATGTGCTTTTATGTGTTGGTCCTTTTATACTCCGTTGGAGTGGGGAAAACTCAATTCCACCTTGCTGCAAAATATTTTCCTTTTTAGCATATGAATAGTCCACTTTTCAACTTTTCACATTTTTTCTTCAAGAATTAAATTTTCAGTTTCCAAGTTTTCAAATTAAATCTTTTTCTTTAAAAAGTAGTCATAATATCCTCTTGTGTTTCTCAGAGATACATATAGTATCTCCTTTACTATCTTGTTTGTTTTATGCACTATTTCTGTTAGTATATATTCTTCCATTTGCTGTGTTTTCTGCCTTTCTTTCTTGATGTGGCTCTCCCCAGGTTATGCTTGGCTGTATGTTTATCTTTGTCTTAGGATCCGCTGTTATTTTTCCACTAATGCTGTGTCTGTTTGCATGGACTGTGTGGGCTATGGGCCAGGTCACAGCCCTGTGGTTTATCCTGATGTCTGAATAGAGTTACAGTGAAGAAAGGTGGTCTAGGTGTGGGAATACCCTATTCACCCAGAGCTTTAGCAGCCACTCAGCTATTGTCTTGCTTTCTGCCCTGTGAGCTCACAGTTATTGTGGTTGCCTGGGCCCAGGCACCACTGGTGTTGACTGCCTGGCCAAAAGTTTGAGGGTAAGGAGAGATGCAGAAGTTCTGAACGGTGCCATGCAAATGAATTCCTCTGCAATTGTTTTGGTCCCGATCTGATCCTGACACCACATTTTTAAAGCTACTTCAATTTTTTTGTAGCAGTCTGTAGTCTGGCTCAGGTTGCTTTCCATATTTTATGTATTATTCGTGGTTCCTCATCCAATGAAGATACCCCACCAGTATAGCTGTGGATTCATTTTCTAATGACGCTATGAATTGGTGACATAAAAGGAGGCTGTGCTATTGGCACCATCTGCCCTCTTGGATTTGCAGAGTAGCGATTAGATGTAACACTGTACATAGTGATAAGGAGACATTTCTAAAACTTTCTTGTTCATATCACTTGTTGGTATAATGATTCCTTCTAATTGTCAATCGAAAACAACCACCAACCCTTAAGGATTGATGTTTCAACCCTACAACCTAATCAACCTAATAGTGGCTTCTTGGATACAATTATTGCTCTTTATCGCTGAATTCACTGGGAGACCATTGGAAAATCAGGAGGCATGCCCAGCTAGAACAATAATCTTCCTTCCTTCTCCTTATTTAAATCCTCAACTACAAACATAAATCCTGTTTTGAGTGATCATGTTACAAATAATGAATAAATAATAAAAAATGTACCTTAAATCCCCCGTCCTTTAGAGCTCATCTCTCTCAATAAGCTTTCTCTAACCCATCAGACTACTTTAACTCCTCCAGCTTCCTGGAAGGGTTTCAAAGTCAAGGATGGGAATGCTTGTAGGGGAATGAAAGGTCATCATGTTTGTTAATCGAGACTTTCCAGCTGGCAATACTTGGGTTGTAGGTTTTGCCTCTTCAACGTGACGTTGGCACATAAGAATAAAGATTGTGTTAGGAATATTGATAAAACAGCATTCAGTGGGGAAATTTTTTGCATTTTCTATTTCACCAATATCTCCAGAAATAGGAGCACCCAACCCCACTTGTTGCATCCATTCGACTCTCTTTACCCCATCAGTCCTGCTATGTCTTACCTAACTCATTCTTTGAATATCTGCCGTGACTCTTGGGAACCTATTTCTCTGCTCTGTCATTCTAACTGCTATAAACTTTTCTTATTATCTGGTCCAAGCTGCTTCTTCCTTAGCTTCAGGCCATTGCACCTATTCTTGCCATCATCTGACACTGTGAATAATTTCAACCCTTCATTTATAATGCTACCTCGAAGGTATTTGCAGTCTGTGATCATGTCCCTCCTGAGCTTTCCTTCTCCACATCTCCAGCTTTCCCCAAACTCTCTTGCTAGTTTGTGGAGATTTGTTTTCATCCTTTATGTATTTCTCTAGGTTTCTTACTTCCTTCCAAAGAAAGTCAAATATTGCTGATGTTCCAGGTGCTGTGGCATGCAGGAGGGGAGGCATGCGACTATTATCCCTCCTCTCTGTGTGTGTCCTCTTTAGAGGAGAGCCTCAGAACTGATAATGGTGCCTCACATAAAAATAAGCATAATCCCAGTCAACTAACCCTGTTAATAAATCAGAGAAACCCGCCATTCACCGGCTGCTTCCACTGCTCCCAGGGTCTCTGTGATATAATAGGGCATAATTCACTCCTCACAAACACTTAATACCGCATTTCCGCCATTTACAATCTGATAATATTCAAATACTATTGCTGTATTATGCAGCTCACAATTGCAGATGCGATTCCATAACAGCCTCACACTTTGGCATGCATTATGTAAGTTGGTATAAAATTGCCTGTCTTAAAACTCTTCTTCAATTGCAACCCAATATCATCGTTTCACACACAGAGCTTCGGGAACATTAAAAATTTAGCTTCTTCCCTATTTAGCAGGTTCTGCAAAAGGGAGTAAAACAGACAAACAGATGTTCCCTCTTCTGAGTCCCCAGGAGGTCTGAGGCAGAGTAGAGAGACCCTGAAATGCAGACAACAGCAATGACACTGAAGATGCATTTATTCAGATTTTTAAAAAGAGAGAAATAGAGAAACCTTTCATTGTCTCCTCTGGAAAAGTAGGAATACTCTACGTGACATTGGTGAACGCTCCTCTAAACTAGAGGGGTTTTTCCATGTTATCACCTTATGGAATGGAATTTCCCCATCTCACAATTATTAATCAATTCCCCACATGGTTTCCTGAAAGGGGAAGTGACGTGTGCACTTTGTTATTACTAATAGTAGATGTTAGTAGCTCAGAGACGAGAGTGGCAAAAAACAGCCCGCCCCTTGCCACAATCTGCCCTGATGTCAAATCCTTTAACAAGAACAAAATTTTTCCATTTCCAGAACTCAGAATATGTGGCTGAACGTGAACACGCCCTCAGGGAGGGTGGTGTGGGGATTCTCATTCATCTTAAGTGGTGAGAGACAGATGTAAAACCATTTCTAATTGCAAGTTTTGTTGGAAGAAGATAGAAACAAAGGCTCCCGCTCTGAAGAAGGTGGGAAAGGCACACAAAATAGCATATAGCAAAGGGAAGATAATTCTTTAAGAAGACATTATCCTGGCAAGAAGTCTGTAGGAAGAAGGAAACAGAATATGGAATTTCTAGCCCTGGCTCTCTCTCCAAAGAGGTACAGGATTCTGGCCAAGTCACCTACACTTTTGGGCCTTAGTCTTCTTTATTGATTAGCTAGGGTTTGGGACTACGGGCTTGCCCCACCCTGACACACTAGGATGACTTTGCTGATGAGCAGACCAGAATATATTACACACATTAATGTCTTCAGGCTTAGATCAATGAGAACTTAAAAAGGAAAATTGTGAAGGTAACATAGGGAGATAACACATACAGACAGATGGTTTGCCAATTAGTCATTAAGATTTTTTTTCTTTTTTTTTCCTCCCCTCTTGCTTTGCTGTCCTTTGCCTTTGAAGATGACTGTGCTAATGCAGCCGACTCTCCACGTGTGGGTGTGGCTGAGAAGATGAAAGGGGCTCCAGGATGCCTTTCCTTTCCTTCCTAGACTTGGTGAGGAGGATCTGCCTTCTCTGCTCCTTCTTTGATTTATGCTTCTGGTTATTCGGAGACCAGTTAATCCTTAGTGACAGCAGCTGACCACTACCAGAAAACTTCAGAGAAATACTCCCAGCTACCATTTCTGGGAGGAGGGATTTGTCTGACAGTTAGGGGATGATTGCTATTGTAGGACTGCAGCTGCACATGAGACGAGGCGGGGAGAAGCTGCTGCTTCCTTCTCATGGCTTCTCTGAAGACCACGTGAGGGCAGGGGGATTGAACACTTTGAAGTTAAACCGAAAACACAACAGACAGAAACAAAATTGAGTGGGGTGAAAGATTTATTTTATTTTTTTGAAAATCTGTCTGATTTACCTGAAATTGTTGTACTGTCTAAGAATTTTTTTTTCTTAAAGTAAGCTCTACACCCAACATGGGGCTTGAACTCGGGAGGCTGAGATCAACAGTTCCATGCTCCACTGACTGAGCCAGCCAGGTGCCCCTACAAATATTTTTATAATTGGGTGTTTTCCCCATTTCTGGTCCTCAGTTTGCATACACACACACACACACACACACACACACACACACACACACACACTTGATTTACTGCGTTTAAAGATCTGAGTATACAAGCTAAAATGGTTCAAATCCTTCCATTTTAAATGTTTGTTTATTTATTTTGAGAGAGAGAAAGAGAGACAGACAGAATCTGAAACAGACTCTGAGCTCTCAGCACAGAGCCGGACACAGGACTTGATCTCACCACTGTGAGATCATCACCTGAGCCAGAATTAAGAGTCTGATGCTTAACTGGCTGAGTCACCCAGGCACCTCCAAATCCTTCCATTTTAATCTGCACTTTAGTTAGATAACAAATATGGTAGATTACTTCCAGAATACTTTGCTTAATATGCACATATTTTATAGTAGAAAGAGTCCTCATGATTCTAGCCTGGACTCTTACCTTGACTAGTTGTGATCTACAGGAGAATCACATTGTCCTCGGATCTTGGGTCTCTGATCTATAAAATAAGGAGAATGATGTATCTGGCCTCTGAGAGTCTCCTCAGTAGGAGGATTTGGCGTTGTACCATTAACAGGTTAGCTAAGTAAGAATGCCAAAGGAAAATAGAAAGCAAAGAAATATGACAGGATATGGAAGGATGCACTAACTATGCCAGAGGTTATGTCAGTGGTGGGGTCTAGATGTAAGCCTAATGTGATGGGGAATCAGATGGAAGGTGGTTGAGCATTGCCAACGTTTCTTCTGCATAAGTATGCTGAGGGTCAGCATTCTCTAACCTCTCATTGTTTTAAGTGAGAAGCAATTAGAAAAATGCTGTTTCATTATAAGTAGACATTAAAAACTGAACAGGCACACATATGAAGAAATCTTAAAACCTAAGATTTTTCTTAGAGGCAATGATTGATTTTAGATTTGGCCACTTAATGCTCCTGGAAACAGCACTTAAGAATGCCCCATAGAGGTGGCTGTTGGCTCAGTCATTTCAGCATCTGACTCTTGATTTCGGCTCAGATCACCATCTCCAGTTTGTTAGATTGAGCCCTGGTTGGGCTCCACACTGAGTGTGGAGCCTTCTCAGGATTCTCTCTCTCCTTTTCTCTCTGCTCCTCCTGCAACTCTCTCAAAATTAGTAAATAAACATTAAAACAAAAGAATGCAATGTAGGCAGTGTTGAAATTAAGATGTACAAGACATTTGGAGCTTGAAGCACTGTTTCATTTTAAAAATGTTGATTTCAAAGTTACCTAGTTTAAAAACATATGCAACTTTTTGTTGATTTAAAAAATATGTGTTTTCACAGACCTCTTTAGTACAGATAGAAATGAGGATACAGTGGCAATCTCAAACAAACTCTGACTAGATACAAACCAAGAAAATGCAGACGAATCAATAGAGGTGGAGAAGGATAGAGTCGATAAGGTTCCTCACAGCTCCAAGGGCAGATTCAAATGAAGGGTTGAACAATCCTTTGCTAAATCTAATAAAAATTAATGACAGTGTTTCCATTCTCCATACATTTATCAATTTACTTAATAAATAAGTAGCTGTTAGGGAAATGCGTTAGGTACTAAGGATATATCAGTGAACAAGATAGATACATGAGATTGACCCCTGTCCTCAAGAACCATATAATTTAACAGAGAACATAGTCAGTGAGCAAGTAATTTCAAGTATGATGAGAGTTATAAAAGGGCAAAGGGGCCAAACTAACTTAATCACAGAGACAGAGAAGCACCTTAAAGAATGTCGTTTCACCTGAAAACTTCCCAATGAATGGGACGAAGGCAGGCATTGGTCATTAATCCCTAGCTGCCAATGAGCACTTTCCCCTGGCTGGAGCTAGATGGCATGGCTAAGGGGAAATGGTAATAATCGTGATAATGGAGGGCAGATGTTCTGGGAAGAGTACAGTCCAGGAGGGAGAGCTTGAGGTGAGAAAGCAAACTGCGCAGAATAAACAAATTGAAAAATAATATAGATAAAGACTAGATAGAGAGATGTAGATATAGACATAATTAGAATATAAAAACTGAAGAATTAAAGTGGCATTCCTCTGAGTAGTGGTGGAACCCCCCGATTTTGCTGGATGTTATGGTGTAATTTAAGGGACCTTCTCTGACTGCTTTATGGATATTGGATTATAGAGGAAGTAAGGGGTATCAGAGTGCAGGCTCCAAAGAATTGATGTGAGATGTAAGTACTTTATACACATGAAAACAAAAATGTACTAAGAAAACCACAGACTAAAAAAAAGCCACTAACAACTGAGGATGAAGTCCAGACTGTGGAAGGGAGCTCTGTGATGAGGAGAGAGTCACTGTTTTTATGAGGAGTGTGTGCATGGAGGCCCAAGAAAATTTCTAATGAAGACATGAGAGATACTGGTGAAAAAGGGGGACTGGATCCCACTTCTGTGTTGGATGTCTTTATAGGTAGTCAAATTGCTAATCTATCCACCTCAGTAAAAGAAAAGTAAACTGGAGAGGGGAGGCAGGCAGGCAGAGGGTGAATTTAGCAACCTTGACTCATACCAGTTGGCTTGGCAAAGGTGAGTTAGCTCTGGTCAAGTGGACAGTGTAGGACACTGTGGAAGCAAGAGTTGAGGTGTCTGGCTTGAAGCCCATTCAGCAGAGCTGTCCTCTGAATGGACACTCCTAAGTTTCAAGAAGCAAGTGGGAACCTGGGACAGGTACAGCATTCAGCTTGGCTAGTGTCCTGATTGATCTGTGGGCACTTGCTTTGAACAGATGGGTCCCAGGAGTCTGAACAGCATGGACACCAGCTACACAGAGGCCATCATCAATGATGGGTCAAAGTTAGGCAGAAAAGCAGAGGACAACAGCAGAAAAGGATTAAAATTAGGCCCAGGATGATAAGGAACATTTGCCCTTACCCTCCATTGCTTTGTCCTTGTCCCTAATTCTTGAGGAGGTAGTCATTAAAAGAAGGACAACGGCAAAGAAGTGAAAAGTGCCAGCCAGTCCTCGAGTCAGTAGTAGCAGACGAAAACATTTAGAATCAGATAAGAGATGGAGCTTTTCGTATGGACTGACCAATTTTAATATTTGAAATCACTGTAAAGTGTTAGAATCTTCCCAGGATGTTGTTAAAAGGTAGAAAAGAGGAGGAGGGGATTCAACTTAGCACACTTTGAGGCAATGCTTGGAAGAAATGAAAACATTCCATCTTAGACTCAAGTGGAAAGAGATGCCTTGGTAAACAGGTTGGATAGAGTTCAGTGTGGCTGCTGCCCTGATCCCCAGGCCAGACTCTCCATCCCCACGACCTTGCCACAGTCTCGTGTCAACTTACTTTCAAGAGAGATAGATTTTTGAGGTCTTTCCTGAATAGCATCTGGGCCCAGAAAATGAACACCCTTCTCAAGGTAAAAAACAAATGTTCAGTGATACAACTTGGCCCAGAATGAAGGCACTATTTTACAATAAATGCAGAACAAATTTTGCTTCATTCTTCATTTGAGAATATGATGTTTGTTTTACCTTTATCATGAAAGGTGATGTAAAATCTTTGCCTCTAGAGAATAATAAAATAAAATGAAACAAAATAGTAAAATAAAATAAAAAAGTGAACAAAAGTAAAATAAAATGAAACTGTATTTAGTGTTTACAGTGATGACTTTTTCCCTTCCCCCTCTCCCTCTTATCATGGGTAAGAGTGGCAGTGGCCTGGCAAGTTGAGAGACCTGTGCACGTGTAGGGGTGAGGATGCTAAAATTGAGGGGAGGCTCTGGAGAATATTTGTATGTAAAAAGAGGTCTTTCTTAGAAAAGGCCTCAGAATTTCTCAGCACCTTTATGGCAGCTGAGGCTGCAGACATGGGTGGCTTTGCCTAGGAAGCAGGTGACAGATAAGAAAAAGGAGCCTAATAGTAGGTCTGAGTACATTTGACAATGTATAGCAATTTTGTTCTTTTACCAAAAGTTTTACTTCCTTGTTTTATATGCATTATTTTAATAACTGTAGGTGAAACAAATATTATTATTTCCTTTCCATGTTAGAAAATGGAAGCGCACATCTTTAAATCTGAAGTGGCAGTTCCAGAAGGACAAATTGAGCACCATATTTTCTCATCCTCATTCTTTTCCAGTACAGCTCAATTAATTCGTAATTTTTCCCCATGTGGAACAAGAATTTGAACCCAAATTCTCTGGATAATAGCCCTAATTCTCTATTTAAATGTTGAGAAATATCTCTAAGAAGTTGACTAATTGTCAAAAGGAGAAATTTTAAAAATCTACCAACTTGTGTATAATTGATGCTCTCACATATGCTGTCCTCATGTATTTAAACAACTTAAACATGGAATCATCTTGTTGATTTGACACATATTCCAGGTGGTAATTTTAATAATATTTTAGGACACCTTTCCCATGCACCGAAGAATTCACAGGCATTCTAAATATCATCCTCCAACTACTCTCCTCAGGAAAGTGATATACTGCCTCTAATGAGCCTGAACTCTGCGATCATTTAGAATATTTCGTTAAGCTCTATTTAGTACCAATAGATACGGCACACTCTGGGTGGCCAGTCTGGTCCCATCCCCTCAACCCAGTGGGGATGGGAATTTACACTTTGGTTCATGGAAGAGCCCTGTGTTCATCTTAAGGTCCTTGCTTCTGTTTAGAATTAAGAGTGGAATGATTTTTTCTCTACCGACTGTCAGATTGTCAAAATGCACTGAGTTTGTTTGGATTTGGGGTATTGGAGTGGTGGGGAGACCATCTGCTTTCTCTGACATGATGACTCCCCATCTTTTGCAAGTCGTAATTATTCAGTCCCTTGTACCCAGGCTTTCTCTGAGATGAGGCATTCAAAATGTCCAGCATTAAATGCTTTTCAAATAGAAAACAGGATTTTATGACCCTGCAACTGCAGGCTCAGTGGTTTTATGCTCCTTAGCCTTTGTGATAATGTGTGTCTGCTTCCCCCATGCAGGCTATGCTGTGGTTAGTGTTGATTCAGTAAAGAAATTTTTGTTTCGTTTCCACAGATATTGTGTCTGTGGAGGACAGATTGTATTTCCTGATAGAGCTTCCTGGTTTTAAAGCACACTTCACTAATCCCAGCTCTCATTTGTGATTTTCAGTATAAAACAAGGAAACTGATTATAAAAGAATCAGGAGAAATGAGGGAGGGGGATAGAGGGGGTATATATGCAGACAGCAACTGAGAAATGGAAGCATTTAAAAGCACTACATAGTATAAAATATATGTATGTATCAATTTAGTTAAAACGAGATATATATCTCCTGAAAGTCTCTGATCTTTTTTCTCCCAGACCATAGATTATGATCTGGCTTATTGCATAGATTTTAATAGAACATACTGTTACTGAAGTTAACTTTCTGGAAGATAGAAACTTGTAAATTTCTCCTTATACAGAGTTTTCCAGTTAGAAGGAGAATCATAACCTTTTTTGACCTTTAGAAAGCTGTCAGCCTTGTGTGCTTCATTGTTTGTAATACTTTGTATAAAAAAAATACCTTTGAAGGCAGGAGGTATGTTCTGACACGTGTCCTCTGAATCTCTGTAACACAGATCCTAGTTATAATGAGAACTCCTTGAAATTGCTCATCTGTGCCATTGTTGTGTTTGGCCCATTAAACCCTGAGCTCATGAAAGAAAGGAGTTACATCTAGTCTGTACTAGGTCAGGGGCATATACTTCCCTAAGAAAAGTGCTGGCTAGAAAGAAGTGATTGATTGGGTGTTTTGAAGTGTTTATATAAACACGTGAACTGGTTATATAGATATATTGCACCGGTGGCCTGAGGAGACAGTAATAGAAGTGGCCGTCTGGCAGCCTGCACTCTGTCTCAAATTTGCTTTTTTTTTGGAGGGATGGGGATACAGGGAGAGGTGACTTTTCCACAGAATGGAGTCTGCATGTACAAGATCATTTGTATTTAAAGCAAAGGAACCACAAGGGTAATTTGCAAAGTATTTACTATTTAGTGACCTGTTACTCCTTCACTTACCTAGTGATGTGGAAATAATGTTTCTAAATATTAAAGTGGTTGGTCAATTGCTTGATGATCTTAAAATAGACTTCCAGGTGAAACTGGAACCTTTGCAGTGTCCACTGTGGGCAAGTGGACTACCACTGCTCCCAGAAGGATGTAAAATTTGCAAAGTAGGTGATGAGGTGTGTTCCATGGGAGGAACCAATGTTCAGGTGAGATGGAACTGAGGGATGATTCTCTCTGACAAATATGATTCTCCTTGAGGCTATGGTACAGCAGAGAGTATCAGATGTGATAAAAAAAAAAAAAAGCCACACAAGGACTCCCAGGTATAAGGAGAAATGCTGTACATAGATAAATAAATTAAGGAGTCATTGTGAGTTGCATAATTTTAGTCTGGTAACTAGTGAGAGGTAATGGTGACCTTGAAGCAAGGTGCTAGCTGCATGGAACAGAAGCTGCATAGGAGATAGGAAGAATTAGAAGATCCTAGAAGGCAAGGTATCCAAATTTAGCCAGGGCTCATTCCCTGTTACCATGCGGGTAAAGATTCTCTGTTAGCTCTTTAGTAAGAAAAACAAAATTATATCAGAGGCTTTGCACATATGTTGTATGTGTAAGTATAAATATAAGACAAATATGTAGCAAAAGTAAGTGTTCTGTGAAAAACTGTGCTTTAAATGTATGTGATTTGGGATATATTATTAAAATATTTCTCAGGCTAAGGTGATGATGACTTATAATTCCAATTTTGAAAAATTTTCAGGATAAAATTATTTGTGGCATGGTATTTGTGTAGAACATGGGGGTGCTGATTACTCATGTGTTCATGTATTAGCATGGGCACAGTTGAACATTTTCAGAAAAACTTTGGCCTTGCTTCAAGTCCCCAGTTGGTCTATCTCTGTACAGAAATAAAAATGTCATTTAGTCATTACAAATATTTATTATCTAACTTTATTTTCTCAGAGACTATTAACTCTGCATTCCTCATTTATTAAGTTACAGTACACCCTTATTCATAAATTTGGTAGTTTCAGATTTTATGTTTGGTGACTACCTATGAAGATGTTTGCACCTCTGATTCTCAGCACTGATTTCCTCATGCATGTTACAATCATCTGGGATCCAAGCACCCGTGCCCTGTACGGACATATATCTGCTACATATACGTGTAAACACACCTATACACATATGTTCACAGATGCCCACATGAACACACACACACACACACACACACACACACACACCCCAGGGACACAACTTGAAAAAAATCTGGTTTCGTTCCACAGGTGGGGGCTAAACATTGGTATTTGAAAATGCCTCCCTATGGAATTCTAATTTGCAGCCAGGGTTGAAACCCACTGGTCTACAGCATGTAGTAATCTGCAGTTTTGCTGAGGCACAAAATTGAATTGCTTGTGCTTGGAGTAAGTGATTCAGTTGGTGAAGGAGGCTAGTCTGCCACTCAGCTTCCGCTCCTCCGGACAGCCTGGTTTTACTCTATTTGGGCTTGCACACACACTGACTTTTATAAAGCAAACAACAAAATTTTGCAAATAAAAGCCAACAAACAAAAGCAAGCCAAAATAGCACTTTGCTTCCTCTTTGTGGGAAATTGGCCAAACAGAAAGAAACAGTCACTCATGTCTCAGATGTAAGTCAAAAGATTGTGAAGAAGTCTAACAAAGCCCAGTAATAGAAGACTCGTTAATTATATTCTAATTAAGCAATCCTATATTACCTGTATCTTTCTTGTCTATAGTGTGATCCTTTTAGAGTTCTAAGTTAATGCAAAAAAAGACAAGGATTTATCTGGCTAGCTAGATACTAGATTTTATTGGCATCATGGTGAGTAGGAACTAAAACTGGTCCCAGCCTGGCTCAATAGTGAACATTCTAAATAAGGAAAGAATTATCTGGGGTTTTATGCCATAAATTTGCATGAATATGTATGTGTGTATATGCACACAAGCAAAAAACAAGAAAACAAATAAAATATCTCCTTTATATTGAAATCACTCCTTCCAGGGTGTGCGGTGACTTACAACCACGATAGCACTGATTTTTCCTTCATCCAAAACTAACAGATGTTTTTCTCACAGATCTTTTACTTATTATTATTAATCCCTTGCATTTTGAGACGCTGCACATGGACTCTAAAGGGTCTGAATGATACCATCTATTTTAGTAATGATATTATAAAATCTAAAGAAAGAAGATTGAGAATCATTTTGAGAGATTTTATTTTCTTGTTTTCTCTTTGTTTTAAAAAATTCAAATCTTATATTCTATCCATTAAAAGACCCTTTCTAAATACTGAATCCATACTTTGTGGTGGGATCCCACACACAATGGCACCTCCTTTCTCATTGCTAACCACTCATTAAATGGCTTTTTAACTGCTCGTGACCTTTGAACCATGGGAAACCTAGACAAGATAAACTGACTCATTGCTCATGTTTCCTTGGTTCATTTCTTGTCCTCTAGGCACTCTTTTATTCCATAAGTTTGGCACCCCCTAAATGGGCCAAATAAGTAGAAATCTGAACCAACATAAGCCTCTTCATAGATGTACCTTCTTCTATTTTGAAAAAGTCCTGTTCAACATGTTTATGAATTTAAGGTTCAACTATTGTTTTCACAGTTTTTAAAATGATGGACAAAAGATACTGCAGTGAGGTTTTGCTTCTAGAAACCTTACTCATTTAACTGAGCATCCAGCATGTGCATAGCTGTCTTCCACATGCCCATCAAACATGAGTTCTTCATCTATAGGAACCAGGAACTCTACAGACAACAGTTCTGCTCACTGATGCCCAGAGGTAAGGCCCTGGAAACAATTCCACTGAAGGAATGACATCAAGCTAGCACCCTTTGACCTCCTCATCATTTATTTGTCCAGAAGAGTGAGCAACAATCTCTGAGAAGTCTTGCATGGCACCCCTACTTACTAACAACATGATTGCCTTCTGCATTCTGCTTGCATTGAGTCTACATGTCATGTTTGAGTAGTCCTTGTCACTAAGGTCAATGAAACTCTTGACACCTCCATATCCTATCCTGTACATGCCATTGACTTTCCTACGGCCACATCCAGGTAAGGGTCACTGTAGACCTGATTATAAAAATGGCCCAAGGCATAAAACTTATGCTTGAATTAGGAACCTCATGTCTGATTGCATCCATTGGCAGTTCCAAAAGTATGTCTACACTCAGCATAGCCACAAGTGCTTCATTGCTTTGTGTCCAGGTTTATTTCCCAACTGCATTTCTTTGGGTAAATGGATTATGTCTTACCCCTATTTCTGGCTTTGATGACTTGCATATGCTTTAGATATAGTGGAAAATCCATGTATATTAATGAATAAATTCACAAAACAAAATTGTATTAAATTCACAGTCCTTCCTGGCTGCATTTTTTAAAACGTCACCCCCACCTCCATCCCCACTACACACACACTTTTTTTTTCCTGGATTGAGATTAGTTGTGTCTCATTCAATATTTCTGAAAATTTTCTTAGGATTTTCTCATTTTAATTTCCTCCAAGCTAGAAAAGCAGGGAACTACAATTTGTAGAATTTGTGTTAAGTTAAATGGGACACTCAGAGTTTGTGGGATTTATATCTCTAGAAATATATGCTTTTACCATATTGATCATAAAATTGAATGGGAACAACAGTATTTTCATCCACCTGAAATAGAGTAAAGAAAGCATCAGGAATTACATAGGAATGTAAGGGTTGAATATATCTAAATATCTAAAGAGACTAATTCAGAATAAAGAAGACAAGTGAAAATTCTGGTCTAATATATTTCTTAAATACAATTCTAAATGTACTTGATATTGTCCCTGGTCCCTACTCCCTGATAGAGGAATGAGTGAAGAGGATAGAATATCCTGTAAGTGATATTTAGTTAAGTTATTTTAATAGCAGTTTCATTACATCTAGCCATTGAAAAAGGTGGAAAGTGAGCCCCAGGGAACTGTAATGACTTGACAAAGGTCATTTTAGCAGTAAATGACATAGAAAAGAGTGGTTCCCAGAGACCTGACCTCTAAACTCTGCCTCACCATTCTCCTTTCCCCTGATAGTGCCATAAATGAATATGTTATTTTGATGGTGACAAAGCAATAGAAATACTTCTTATTTTATATTGAAAATGATGTTTTTCTTTACTCAGATAAAGAGATATGGCAATACCTCAGAAACACAAGTATTTGAGAGAGGTACCTGTCCTTATAGAAATATACATAGTAGCCTAACTGGCTGTACTATTTTTTTTTCTGTAATATAGGAATAAGACTTTTTTTTATAATTGAAGTATAGTTGACACAAAGTTACATTACTTTCAGATGTACAACATAATGATTAGACAAATCTATACATTATGCTATGCTTGCCACAAACACAGCTACCATCTGTCTTCATACAACACTATTACAATATCATTGACTATACTGCCTGTATTGTACCTTTCATCCCTTTGAATTTTTCATTCCATAACTGGAAGCCTGTACCTGTCACTCTGATCCACCCATTTTGCCCATCTCCCCACCCCTCTTCACTCTGGCAACCACTAGTTTGTTCTCTGTATTTGTGGGTCTGTTTCTGTTTTTGTTTGTTTGCTTGTTCGTTTGTTTTGCTTTTTATATTCCACATAAAAAGCTGTACTCTTGATGTGCCCTACTTAACCCAGATTTTTGCTTCTTAACAAAGCTATAAGGGTTTAGGTAGAGGTCCCATTTAAAAAGTTGGGGAGAAGAATGGGAGGAAGGGAGGAATGCAGGAAAGGAGGAGAAGAGAAGGAAAGAAAGAAAGAAAGAAAGAAAGAAAGAAAGAAAGAAAGAAAGAAAGAAAAGGAGGAAGGGAGGAAGGGAGGGAGGAAGGGAAGGAAGAAGGTAAGAAAGAAGGGAAGGAAGAAAGAAAGGAAGGAAGGAAGAAAAATGCTTGCAATATTTCTTTTCTTCAGTTAGGACCATAGGCTAAATGAGTCAATATACAATTTGTGTTTTCAAAAATGTTTTTAGCTCTAAACTATTCTGACCATTCATTGCCAAACAGTAAAAATCAAGATAAAAAGCATTTTCAGCTTTATCTTACTATGTGGTGAATCTGTGAAGTCCTCAAAGCATATTCCATAAGGAGAATAAAAGGCCAGATCTTACCTAGAAATACAAAAGGTGACAGTCATGCAGTATGATGCAAGAGGGAAACATACATAGAATCTGCCTATCTTTCTGTTAATCATTCTCATATTATACTTTGAATTATACTCATATTTCTTTGATGCCTTCAGGCCTCAATTTGGCTATTTTCTTTTTCTAAAAGGGGTCATATTTTAAACTTAAATGTATTCCTTTTTTAAAATAGCTAGCACCTTAACTGGGAATTCATTGGTCAAATAAAAATGAGAATTTGACATAAATTTAGGGAAATATGCCTACCCAGTTCACACTCAGCTCACAAGCAGTTAGCTCATGTGATAGAATGGAAAGGGACTTGGCGATAGGAAAAAAACTTATATGTCTCAGTGAAAGAACACTAACAAGTGGAAGTTCTGGTACACATGTCAGTAAGTGGAGGGAAAGAGTTCCTACCAAGCGGTTGGTGAGTTCCTATGAAGTAGGAGTCAAGTTGCCCTCTCTCTGAAAGGCTCTATTTGTGATGATGCAATAGCTTTCTTACTAAGATATTCACCTGAATGGTTATTTTTGAGTCTACTTGGAAGCACTCATTTAAAGGCATTTCTCCATGCTGTGGTATAGTTAAAACAAAACAGAATAATTAAAGAAAACCTACCAGACAAGATTGTCTTCAGGAAAACACTCTTCATGGACAGTTATAAATTAAGGAAGGCTACCAAGTCAGCTTCTAACACATTCTTGGCTATTGGAACTCAATTTATTTAATTTTCTCATGTATCTCCATAATAATATTGTTTCTGTTTTCAGAAATGCATCTAATTTCCTCATACTGTCTTTAAATAACTGTAATTGCAAAAATTCTAAATGTGAAGTAATAAATGCAGAGAATGGGGAAAATATCAGGTTTATTATGTTGTATATCATGTTGTATATCATGTTGTATATCATGTAATTCAGCTTTAAGGCACTGAGAATCACAAGACCAAGTGCAAAATAGAAACCTATCTAATCCAGTCATTTAAAATATGCTCTTTGACTAGTCAGCTTAACAAATTCAATTCATTAGTGCATCAACCAACAAAATTTGAGTACCATACTATCTTATAGTATAGAAGCGTGAAGAATAAAAGAGATAGTCTCAAACCATGGATGCTGTTTGCCATGTTCTTCTTGCCCTGTACCCTTGGGCTCATGGTGAGATTGTTCTTGGTCTCTTGTTAGTTGAGTAATGTGTCCAGTTCTTTCCAATAAGCTGTCAATGGAAAGAAGATATTTGAGTGCCTATTCTAGTCCCTCCAGACCTTTTATTTCCTCATTTAGTGTGAGGACAAAGCAGAGTATCCTATCCTCACACAATGGATATGTATCATGAGTAGGAAATAATATTTTTTTTAAACACTGAGATTTTTGTTATGGCAGTGTAACCTAACATCTGCTGAATAGACCAATAATCAACATCTAAAGAACTCTAAACAGAAAAAAGCTAATTGTATTTGTAATAAATGTATTACATATACATTCATATGTATATATATGTACACACATATATATATGGCATATATATGGCATATTTATGTTTATGGTTAGGCATATATATATTTATATAATATATGTAGTATATTTAAATATATACATGGTTCAGTAAATGTGTTTCCTAAGTTGATCAACAGTTAGGCTTAAATTAAAACCCTGCCTATCCTAATTTCTGGGCCAGGTGTTTGGTGGACAAGAAGATGTAATCTTCATTTATCAAAAACAAACATATCAACTGTATTAATTTCCTAGGGCTGCCGTAATTAATTGTCACAAAGTGGGTGGCTTTAGACAACTGGAATTTATTCCCTCACAGGTCTGGAGGCTAGAATTCTAAAATTAAGGCATCAGCAGGGTCATGCTCCCTATGAAGCCTGTAGGGCAGAATCCCTCCTTGCCTCTCCCTAACTTCTCTTGTCTCTTGACAATCCTTGTTGTTCCTTGGCATGTAGCCACATCACTCCAATCTCTGCCTGCATCTTCAAATGGTCTTCTTTTTTGTGGGCCTTACATGGTCTTTTTTACAATGACACTAGTCATTGGATTTAGGGCCAACCACATTCTGAGATTCTAGGTAGACAAGAATGATGGTGGCAGGTGGAGAACATTATCGGGCTCAATGCACCAGCACTGCTCTAAATATAGTTCTGAGTTTCAAATATTGTCTATATAATTACCAGGTCAGTGTCACAAACAAAAGACAATTATGCTATTGGATTTAGCATCTATTCTTTTTCATTGCTGATACTCTACATAGCTTAGAAAAGAAAATTGAGGAAAAAGACCAATTATTACTTGTCCTTGTCTTCTCCATAATTAATAGATATGAAATAAATATTTGCCAAATGAGCAAATTGATTTGATACATAAAATTGTTCCTGATCAAATGACAATTATATTTGTCAGACTGAATCCACAGAGTTACTGGTTTTATAAATCTGCTGCTATCTGGATAATTAGAAGATCTGTAATAAGTCTGATTTTTTTATATTGCCCTATGCTGTGTTATTTTTTTCTTTATGTGGTAAGTTCAGATGAATCTACAGTGCCGTATTTGAAAATAGTCATTATCCCTTCCAATACCATCATTACTAAATATGAACTATCTACCCAGTGTCAATGATGACAAATGGAAGGCGGGCAATTTGAACCCAGTTTTGAGAAATTCATGACCAGATTGCTTTAGGCCATTTCGAAGTACACACGACACAGTTTTGAGGGTGATAAATATCCAGAATACAACTCTCTTAGAGCATCACAGACCTGGAATTAATTTCAAGGATTAGGTTTACCAAAACAAGCTTCATTAAAGATAATTTGAATTAGGACCTGGGCTAAGGCATTATGTTGTCTGAGAAAAGTAAGTCTTTAAGGAATTAATGCTTTAGCTCATTTAGTTTATCTGACTAAATCTATTAGACCTTGAAGTAATGAGACTCAATGGTGAATGAATTTTGGTGAGAAGAAAGTTGGGAATTTAATGTACTTTTTGGTTATCAGAATTCTGCAATTTAGAACCCTTAGTTTCCAGTAGATGATAGTTTAGAGACAAAAGGAGCTTAGTCAGGGTACCTGAGAGGATGAGCTATATGCCCTGGAATAAAATTTCATTTTTATGGCAGTTTTGCTAAGGGCTGTCCTTAAAAGCTTCGTAAGTCTTGGTTTCCTTGGATCTTATTTATTGCCTAGAATAGTGCCATGTTGCACTCTCATTTAGCATGGCACATCAGAGTATATGATGAATTTTTTTTTCTGCCTTAAATCCCTGCAGAGCACAATGATAGAGACATAATGCATCCGCATACACATGCAAGGTAGTTTGAATTTAATGCATTTCATATCATTAAAGTTAACATTTCATGTATTATATTTCCTTTTAGAATACACTTGCATACATCCATATCCATATAGATATATGCACGCACACACACAAAATCCCATTATGTAGATCAATTTACATGATCACAATGTTCATATCCATAAAGCAGTGAACTTCCCAAATCAGATGCATGCATAAAAGCATTGATGCATAAAATTTCCATCTTGCAAGTACAGAGAAAGTTCTAGTAGGCATTTAGTGCCATGACAGGTCACTTAGGTTACAACTAGCTATATAGGACATGCTAATAAGATTTAACCTTCTTTGTCTGTTACTGAAGAGGGGGGAAGAGGGGAGGAGTGAGACCTTCTCATCTTTGAAGATATCAAAGAAAATTAAAAATAACCACTTTCCCTCTGATCCCTGTGGCTGAATGTTTTTGAGCTGCATAAATGAGGTACACACAAAAAGAATATATATTTAAGGGAACAATATGAGGTCTTAATCCATTCTCTACTGATCATAGCATAAATGACATTGATAAAACAGAATTTGATGGAGTGTGTGTATAGAATTACTTCTATCTCCATACTTGATGTGACTTTTCATCTAAAGTAAACTCCATAGAGATTAATATTTAAAATGGAAAACTAAAAACCTAAAGTGCCATGTGACAACACTTACGTAAAAATATATTAGACTTGTCATTTCTGTTAATTATTGTCATTTCAGCTAATTACTAGCCATTCCTGTTGGTTATTAGACGTGTCGTTTCCCCTTCCAAGCTGCCATCTAGCACCACCTCTGATTCTGGTTTCACTGCACACTCTTAGGCAACGGGTCAGGGGCCAGCCCAGTGGATCTGAACTCCAGAAGAACAATTCAGAATTGTTGTCAAAAGGCAGAGTGATCAGTGAAGAAATCCTTAACAATTCTTATCCTTCTGGCTTGTTAGGACAAGAGTCGAAGGAAGTGGCATCATTTGTTATAAATAAAACAACAGAAGCAAAAGGGGTTGTCTATGAACTAGAGATAATCCATGAAGAGTTTATCGATAGCTTAACCAAACTCCAGAAATCTCTTGAACTCAGCAACATTCACTTCCCCAGGGTTTTACGATCTATATTGGACAATAGACTGAGAGGTGTCAGCTGAAGGGTAGCTTAGGGAGAGCAGCCCGACACTGATTTTCAATAAAAAATCCTCCCTGTCTGAAATGCTATCAGTGGATGTTAGACAACTGTGTGTATGTGTTTTTAGGAAAGGGTTTATTTCCCCCCAGGTTTTCATAAAGTTTAATCTGATGATAGTAATAGAGAGATTAATCTAGGAATTGTATCAATGCAATGAAAATCAGGTATCACACGAAAGAAAACAAGGAAATGCAGACATTGTATTTAAAAGAAATGTCAATAGACTTAAACAAGCAATATGGACACTTGATTTCAGTATCTTTAGGGTTTATTTGGGAATCATGGCATGGTCCTCATGAATAAGGCAGGTTGTGCTAATTATAAAGAAAGTTCATGGCAACTTTATTGGATAGTTGGATAAATGCCCTCTCATTACATTTGGTTTTATACATAATCAAAATAAAATGGAAAACTGAAAGATTATTTTGGAATCTATTCAGTAGAAGTAGCCAAATTCATCAAATAAATTATTTTGCTGTAGAGGTTTTTCTCCAAAATAATCCAAAGACACTTCAATTTGCTGCTGTAAGCTCACCCACTCCAGAAATTCACCCACCCCAGAAAGGCTGCATTTGAGTTCCTAGCTCATTCATTTTCCACTAGATCCATCTCTGTTCATATCGTATCACTGGATTCCGCTCTACTCATTGGGCTAAAGTAGCCATCCCTCATCCCTTTGAAATGTTCATTCAGTTTTAGTGAGATGATAGCATTTCAGTCAAGACTACTGTTGCTAGTTAGAGTTCAAGGGCATCTGCCATACATACTGCAGTAAAAGGGAAGAAAGGGTGAGAAGTGCCTAAGATTTGAGACAGTCTAAGAAAGACTTGGGTATTCTAAATACATGCATGACATTCTCAGGCTTCATCAGATGCTTCCAAGTGGGGCAGTGACACTAGAACAAGGATGAAAGTCTAGCCATGCATTGGACTAACACCAGATGTTTCAGAATGCATCTTGTCCCACTAAAAATCTTGTCACCACAATGGCTGGCAGTTGAAATACATTGCAGAAGACCGAGATAGCAAATAGCCATTTGATCATTAAACAGTTAAAGTTGGTCTACCTTATACATCCCTAGACTGTCAGAACTCAAGTATTGAGATTTGGACACACACCATCAGTTTATGCGTTCTGCAAGATTAGAAAACCTAGAGCAGTCTGGTCAGAACAGGATTCCTAGGTACAGGAACAAATTAATCAAATGCTGACGAAATTTACAAAAGGTGCAAGAGGTTTTGAAGGCAGGAGAGCAATGTAATTGCTACAAGGCAAAGATACACAAATAACTTTAGGGAGCAAAAGATTACATGTAAGTAGAGGTAGATTTTTTCTTGGGGAAGAAAACAGGGTAATAGGAATAATACTTTCAGGGTTTATACTATACAAGGTAGGATCTACTAAATTAATGATGAAATCAAAAATTTATAGTTGGATTAAAGGCTAGTATGGTCATTATCATGCACAGACTGTCTGCCCTGTTCGGTGTAGACAGAACAAAAGGAACAGAGAGGGTTGGGGAATGATACAGGAATTGTATCCTAAACATAATTGTTAGATACTATTTAGGTAGTATCTAATCTGTCTCAGGGAACCGGAATAAACATCATGGCAAAAACATGAGAAATTCCCCTCTATATGAAAACAGCCACTAGGCACAATCGAGTTGTTTGTAACCTGTGCAAAAATTCCCCCTCAAGCTTGAGAACTTTGTTTCTATCTTCCTACCAAAAACCGGCAATAGGCTACAGGTATTTGCCTGGAGCAACTATGGGACAAATTGGAAAGGGAATAGAAAAATAACTCGCTGCACGTGAGTGTGCGCGCGTGCTTCGCCACAATCAATCACATTTTCTCTGACATTGCTTCATTTGTGGATTATTGCAAAAACACAGGAAGAATGTGAAAAGATAATGTTGTAAAGCCATCGGAATGAAATTGGTGGGAGGAACCCATTTCTCACTGTGTTCCCAAGCACCTCTGCACTCAGAATCCCAGCATTGTTTAAACCTCCATTCTATATAAGAAAGCTAATCAAATGACACTCAGGAAAATTGACTTGGGTTTTCAATCTAGTTTCAGATCTCTAGTGTACTTATTTCAAATGGCATTTGTTATTCTCTGCATATCCTTAGGAACATGCCCTGTCAAGAAATGCCATACAACTTCAAACCATGTTTTTTCCCACCTCTATAACTTTTTATGTATTCCCTTTTTACATTTTATTACAGCATAACATCTAAAAATGAAATAAAGATTATAGGCAATGCTTCAGGACCTAGAGTTCTATGCCTTGCCCTGAATATAAAACCGTGTTGATAGGAGCCGCTGTTATACCTCTGTAAATTGCTCAAATCTCCCCACTGACCATCACTGTAATTATTTCTGCTTGGAAATGAAAGGTTTGATCGGCAGAGGGGTCTTTTTTTATGTCTATCTTTTCTACCATTCATGTGAACTACACATTTCCCCTTGGTGGTGAATTACGGAGATTAAATCTGTATTTATTTATAATACTTATCTCGGGGAGGGGGGTAATCAAACAGGAATGAGGAGAAAAACAAGCAATCAATTTTTGTAACTTTTTAAAGGTAGCAGTATGAGAATTTGCTCTTCATTTTTCATGACTTTAATGAAATCAGACTAGTTGATGTAATTGTTCTCTCTGAAATTGTGTACTTTGTACAATATGGGGGAAGGGAGAGAGAGAAGACAGGAAACAGAGAGAGAAGGAGGGAGGGATGCAGGGACGGAGGGAGGGTGAGAGGTGTGGAAATTTCAAAGCAGACATGGAATGTTGCAGAGACAGGGTAACTTTATCCAAAAATGTCTGCACTAATACAAAAGTTTCGGTAGTCAGCTAATTTAAAGGCATTGAGTTGTGATAAATTTATGGGAAAGGCCCTTATAGATGATTTCCTGTAGGCTTCAAATGTTTATGGCAATATCTGTTCTCCATTCTTTGCCTCTGCTCCAACTTTTTAACATGGCTCTTCCTGTTGGCTTCTGGCTCTAGGTCAACATAAGGTTGATTAGTTCTTCTTTTCAACTGAACACCATTCTTTTTTATAGAACATCCCTTGTGACTTGACTTTTGTTTACAATTTTATAGAACCCAGCAAGCATTCAAAGATGGGAAGGTGTTCCAATGGTGTGGGGTAGGAGTAGTGGTATGTGTGTGGAGTCCTGACTCTGCCAGATACCAAGTACTTCCGTGTCCTCATCTATCTTCCTGTCTCTAAGGATTATTTGGAGGATCAAAATGAGTCAAAATTCTCTCCCCTACTTAGTAAGAAGGTACTCAAGAGGTTTTAGGGAAATAAATGTAATTAATAACAAGACAAAATCATAACTAATGGGAAATCAGGGCAAGGAGGACAAATAGAGAAAGTTAGAAGGTGTCCAAAGTTGTTTTTTTCTGTTTATAGGGCAAGGATAACTTCTGCTGTAATTGTGGTTGTATACTGTTAACTCCTACACCTTCCCCAAAGCCCCAGAGATCAGGATTTTTTCTTTTTTTCTTTTTTTTTTCCATCTTTCTTTCTACCATTTCCCCCATCTTCCTTTCCTTACCTCATTCTTTCCTTTAGTTTTTTGTTCTTTAAGTTTATTTATTTATTTTGAGAAACAAAGAAAGCATTCACACATTCCTGTGCAGAGGGGAGGGGCAGAAAGAGAGGGAGAGAATCCCAAGCAAGCTCTGTGTGAAGCAGGGCAGTGCTCCACAGGGGGCTCCTTCTCACCATCAACACTGAGATCATGACAGGAACAGAAATCAAAAGTCCAAACCTTAACCAACCGAGCCACCAGGCACACCTCCCCTTTTTTTAAGTTTATTTATTTTGAGGGGGGAGGGAGGTGTAGAGAGAGAGGGAGTCAGCCTTTTCTTTCTCTCTCTGTCTATTCCTTTCTGCCTCTGTCTCTCACTCTCCCTTTATTTCCTTACCTTTCTCTCCTTCCTTCTGTCCTTCTTTTCTTTCCTTTTTTTCTCTTTTCTTTTTCTTTATCTACACTAGATTTGATAAGCCCCATGAAAGGGCAGTGACCTCAGCATACATTTCCTGGAGAAAAAGACCCCTTTGAGTATGGAGGTCCTAGACTAATGAGATCCAGGATGCAATATGGTGAGATGCTTTCTCCAGCATTCAACTCTCAGGGGAGGGGTGAATAAGTCTATCTGAATAGTTCCCTGTTTTTAAAGAAAATAAGAATGGAAAGGCTCTAAGTATGATCCCAGAGGATGTGCATACCCTGGAACTGAGATTATATAGATTTCTTCTCTTAGCAGAGGTTCTGAGGAAACCCAACCTTTGCACATATATTTCACTTTGATGTGTAATCTCCGAGTCTTTTAGACTATGTGCACACTTGCCAAGTTAGAGAGTGGGGTTAAAAACAAAATAACTGACTGCTTGTTAGAATCATTGAATTTAGATGCCATCTTGCTCCATTTTACAGATGAGGAGACTAAGTCAACTTGCCCAATGCCACAGACTTAGTTGGATGCGGAACTAACACTAGAATCTTTCTGTCTGCATGCTGAGATGAGTACCACTATAGTTATGTAAGTAGAACTGACCTCACTGGATATACACTCAGATGAGTCCACTAGTAGACATCTATGGAACACCACTAATTACCAGTGAGAGAGCCTTAGAACATTAGTGGACAGAATGTACCAGCTTAATTTGACTCTGGTCATGCTAAGTCACTCTTGGTTTTAGTAAACCAAGAATGCTTTAGCAATGACCAGAATTCTAAGAGCATCCAAGATAAAAGCAAAAGCCCTTGTCTGATAGGAGAAAAAGGGTGTTAAGAAAATTGTTAGTGTGAAATTTAGAAAGAGCACCTGCCAGCACACTGATTTCCCCATGCTTTAGTTGACTTCAGGTTTAAGAATTGTTTTTGATATGCATATCACTGCCTCTTGTTCAAGTTAATTTGTTTAAACATTCATGAAGGGGAAGGTTTTTTAATAGAAATGTGCCAAATGTTTTTTTTTTTTCCAATTACAGACAAACTGGGGTGTTTGCTGATCCATGAACAATGTGAATACTCAATTGTGGAGAGTTTTACTGCCTAGTAACAAAGTTTTTTTTTTTTGTTTTGTTTTTTTGTTTTCTTATTTTTGCCCTCTCTGTTAAATGCCAAAATCTGTAAGGAAAATGATGGCAAATGATTTAGCATCAGCTTCCTCACGAATGGCTTGTTTTGAATAAGGCAGACGTTTGACTGTGGCTTTGTTAGATTGGAAAGCAAAAACAAAACAATTGTGTATAGGCGAGAGGCAGTGGAGGAAATGATTCTGTGGGCTGACAAAATCAGTGAGGATGCAGGGAGATGAGCAGCAGGGTTGGTGCTGTTAGGTTCATTTTATGATCCATTAGGTTTAGGGCAGTGTTGTCGGAAGTTGGGTCAGAGACTCCAGGGAGAGTTTGTCATCAAAAGCATATCAGCTGACCTATCAGGGATTGGTGATCAAGAAACGGTTGGTGGACAGGTGAAGGTTCTGTGAGATCTGGCCGATTTCTGTTCTGCTCTTGTCTTCTCCCCAACCCCTAGTGGAAGCTCAGTTGATATCTTTTTTCAACTGATATTTTTGAATGAATAAGTGAATGCATGCAGGCAGTAAACAACAAAAGGATGCTTTAGCAGACTAGCATTTACATATAGAACATACAGTTGCAAATAACCTGCGTACCCAATTGGGAAGACTGAGGTTCACAAACAGGATGGCTCTGCAAAGAATTAGGCAATGGTTTGTGCTAGTGGAACTAAGGTATAATGAAATAATTTAATTATAATTAGATTGTAAGAATTTAGTTTTTATGGATAGAAGGATCATGAATAAGATGTACTTGGTTTTGAGCTGCTGTGCTTCTAAGTTACTGACTAGGTTTGTTAGATTCCCTCCACCTAAAAACTGGATCAAGTTCAGAGCCCAAGATTAAACAGAAGTGGGGAATTGACACCAATGCAGAACTATAGAGGAACTGAGAAATGATTTCGATCCCCTTTTTTTTGGAACTTTGGGACACAAAGGAAAACCACTTGACAGATGTTTCTTCCAAATTACCAGCAGAAAAAGGCATCTTTGGTGTCCTGCCAGAACCACAAGTTTCTCAATCAAAATTCCTTCCACCTTGGAATTTCTATTGATTTCATCAGCTAGGAAAAACTATGGTCCAATTGAGCCTCATCACCACATTCTATATCTTCTGCCATTTTCTGGATGCTGCTATCTCTGATACTGATAACATTTAAGTCTGTGCCACTGAAGTCTCACAACCAGCAGAGGAAGACTTGGCTGTTGTTAACCAGCTATCTTTGATGACAGGTCATTACTACTTCCCTTATTAGGAGATGATTGGCAGAATCTGCAGGAGATGCCCTTTGTCTTCATCCTCAGGGAAAGAATGACTTTCTGTGGTATTTGCTTTTGTTAGAGGGTCTCAGATAGGAGTCCCTTCTCTCCTTCTTTAGACCTTTCAGGAAGCAGCCTCAGAATTACAGGCCTTCTCTGAAGACTAGGTCAGAGGAGAGGTCATTGGTATTTTTATGTTCTAATGTGTAAAATTCCAGGTTGGGAAAATATTCTGGGTACACATAGATGTGGGAAATTTACACGGAGTTCAGGTCAAATTCTTGAGGAGATTGAGGACAGGTGAAGGTAGGATGATGCTGGTTGATGGTTTGTATTCATGTCAGTCTGGATAATGTTGAGACTTGAAACTGAAACATAGATTGAGTCAGGTTTCAGAGAATCCAGTAAAGTTAGGAAGGACTTATGGAAGCCCAGTTGCATGTTGTTGTGTTAAATGATAACAATAGAACTTCAGGAAAATGTTGTGTGTCTCTTTGGGAGTTAGTGCTCTCTTTCCACAGAATATTTAGCATTAACAGAAGTTATTAGAAAGCTTTGCTGAGCACATTTGAACATATCAAACAATAGCTCTGCTTTTGCCTAATTCTTGAACCTTGAAAAAGAGAGTTTTAGCAAAAGACAAAGAAATGGAAAGGAAATGGAGATAAACTATAGTTAATAATAGTCACAGATAATGAAAAAATCATGGAGTAGTGACCCAAAGTGACTTTGAGTTATGAGAATGTATAGGTAGGTGTGTAAGTCAGCAGTTTGTAAAGGAGAGCCTGAGAAACATTAGAATTTACACAATGTTTTTGTTGTGGTTTTATGGGGGAAGGTTAAATTACGACATTTTCAATCTTGGCCTCTCCTCTAGATCTTTGGATCTATAATATACTCATTATGTTTGTGATAATGTTTTCCAACCTCTAATTGGAACACACGGTCCAGCACTAACCATCAGAATATTTAAACTAGGGCATACCTAGATGCGGTCTTCATTTCTTGGTACCTATCTTGCTCTCAACTGGCAATGAAAGTGATGGTTGCAAATAAAGTAGATCCAATGCAATACCTCAGAATTTTTTTAATTGACCTAATATCTGAAAAATCTGTTTTGACAAAATACAGATCACTCTTAATAGAAGATTCCTCCATTCTGATAAGTTTTATGCCATGGGCAGTCTAAATTCCTCCATATTTTCACTTGAAATATTTAGTAAGATACCCATTTTTACAAGTTTTTCAAGGAGATTTTTCCATTAAAGAATGAAAAATGAAAAGTCATAATTCAAGGTCAGTATAGATGGTGAATAGTGGCTACCCTTAGTATCTGCCATTCCTAGGTTAGAAATGATGTTATAAGATGCAGTAGCACATTCAGTGTATGGAAGTTCCTGATTTATAACAAGTAAGCAGTCAGCCATTCTATTTATATGGCTGATCTTGTTGAAAAAAGATCTCAGAGGTACATGGGTGGCTCAGTCGGTTAAGTGTCCTACTTGAGCTCAAGTCATGATCTCAAGATTTGTGAGTTTGAGCTATGCCTTGGGCTGTCTGCTTACAGCACAGAGCCTGTTTTGGATCCTCTATCCCCCTCTCTGTTTCTGCCCTATCCCCTACCCTCCGCTGATATTCTCTCTCTCTCTCTCTCTCTCTCTCTCTCTCTCTCTTTCTTTCTCAAAATAAATACATAAACTTTAAAAAAGTTAAAATTAAAAAAAAATCTCAAATCATCAATTAAGACCAAACAAATGAATTTAAGTTTATTCTTTAGTTTTATTTGAAACGTATTCATAGGAGCACTGGTGTTCAAAGGAGATGCCTAGGGGCTAATACAGACTTAAGGAAAAGAAATATAACTGGTAATCAGGTGGGGTGGGGCACATGGCCTCTGCCTTCTTTATTCAAAGTAGCTTGACTTTCATTTGTTTTGGATAACAGCATTTTTCATATTATCCTTACTTAAAATATTGCTATCTTGCCAATATGGAAGTTTTTCATCTAGAGAAAAAAAGTGCAGAGTTTATACATGGGAGAGTTCTTAATGTTCTTTATAAACACAGAAGTGAACTTGGTGACTACTAAAGGTCTCTTCCAGGCCTATCAATCTTTAGCTCAAGACCTTTAAGACTTTAACAGTTGGACTGAAAAGCCTTGATGGGTGAGTGTACCTTCCTTTCTGGGTAAAAAAGATACCAGTACTTAAGCCAACATGTTCTACTCATAAATTTTTACTAAGTCTTCCCAGGAAATCCTCAAAACTGAACCAATCAGAGTTCATCTTCTCAATCCCTCTGCTCAAACTAGGGAACAGTCTTTGAGAAATACCATTCCTGTAACTTTGAGGGACACCAACAAGCAATATTCTCTAACTGGAACTTTGGCTCTACCCTGCCAATCCTCATCAGCTTCTCTCATTTCTTTCAGAAATTTCCTGAAAAGTCACCAGCCTGGCAGGTACACTGACTACCAAACATGACCTCAAACCCTGTCATCAAAACCTTTATACACTAATCAGAAAATTCAAGTGATTATTGATAAAACCTATCAACTTTCTTCCTCTACAATTGTGAATATAGCTCAGTATCAATTCTTATCTGCTCTCTTTCAGTTTCAGAAGATAAAATATCTCTCCTCTTCTTCAATGCCACTTCCTCTCATCACACTGAATCTCATCCTCACCAATTTTCTGTAAGGTGTCACTCAATCAAAAATTTACTTCACTCCCATGATTCTGAATCTTTTCCATCTATACATGTCTTCAAGAATATTCCATCTTCATTCTGCATTTGACTCCATGTTTCCTCCTAATAAGTTTACTTATGCATCAATTAAAATTGCGTGTGTGTGTGTGTGTGTGTGTGTGTGTTAAATTCTATAGAAGATGTTTGTACCAGTATTTTTAGATGCAATAACCGAAACATAACTAGGATTAGAATGGAGAGATAAAGGTGTTTTATTATTTTACATGCCCAAAATTCTGGAAGTGTGGAAGTTGGAAGTTCCAGGGCTAATAACCAAGAGTATAAATTCTCTCTTCCATTTTCAAGATGTCAGCTTTTATCCTCAGACTTGCCCTCCTGGTTACAGGATAGCTGCTACAGCTCCAGAAATCATAGCCTTTGATGACTCCATCCAAAGGCTAGAAGATGAGGAGAGAGCATGACCCTTTCTGTATCTCTCACTTAAAAATTTCATAGAAGTCCACAGCATGTTTCCCCTTACATCTCATTGGTCAGGATCACCACTGTACAGGATTCATCCCTGGGGCTGAGTATGGGCCCAGAGCCCCTAAAGTTTATGATCACTTGATATCTAAAATTAATAAATTAGAGTTCCGTAAGCAAGAAAAGGCAGGGGTGGAGGATGAGTGCCAAAGTATTCTTTAAACCACACATTCAGTCAATTAGAATGCCAGACTTGAGCATCGTTGTTGGGTGCAGTTTTGCTTGTGCTGCTCATACAGCCTTGATTCTGTTGAAGTCTCCAATAGGACATTTCATTATTTTTTGTTAGTTGGTCTTTGGATTAAAGAGAAAATAAGTAGGTATTGGTATGTGTATGTTTGCGGGTAGAGAAGTGAACTGAGGAGAGTAGAGAAAATCCAATACAATTCATAAATGCATGACTATGTTTCTGGACTGAATTCTTGTTTATAGCACTTGACTCCTTCTTATACTTGTTAGGAAATCTGCTATTTGAATAACCATATGTCTGTTGGTCCAGAAATAGAAGAAACTAGAACAAAGGATCAGGTTGGAATTCAGGCTGGAATAAGCATTCAGTATTACTGTAACTCATAGTGCTTTCGATTTATACACAGCTGTGACTATAAACAATTTCAACAAAGTACAGAGATGGCTCTCTATTTATACCTATGGTCCCTCAGGCTAAGGACTTATAATGACTTTTCAATGATATTATGGACTATTAGAAAACTTAAGAGGGTCTCACAGTGAATGGTAGGCTCTGCTGGAGGCAAATTTGCAAGTAAGTCAAGTTTGATACTTAACTATTCTGAGAACATGTTTACATAGGTTTGCTAAATAATCTCTCACTTTTTCTCTCAGTCTTTATTCTTAGTTCTTATTCTGGCATAACCTCATCTTCCTTCTCTCCCTTGGCCTTTCCACTCATTTTTTCTTGTGTCCCTCCTTTTCCTTATTATCTGGACTTCCTTTTTCTCCATCATTCTTTCTTTCTTGACTCCTGATCTATCCTTTGCTTCTTCTCTTCCTTTTTCCTTTAACCTTAGGAGTCAACTGGAGTGAATATTTATCCCTATTGGACATATTTATATGATTCGGGGTCCATCCCTGTTTAGTGTGCATTTCAGCTTCTGGTAGCATCAAGGTAAACTGCAATAAGCAAAGTCCTTGTTTGGTCAGGTTTGACTATGTAGACAAACAATCTAGATAAATAATTCTCAACCTCGGCTCACAAAAACACCCTTTTTCTCCTTTGTAGTGTGTTTTCAGGCTTTAAATTTTTTATGTTCCTGCTTTAACACTTCACTTCACAATGCCTCCATAAAAAAGTAATGCCTTTTCTCTTTTGTTAAAAGAGGAATATCCTCCCAAACAGCTATCTCTCAAGATGTGTTGAAATCCCAAGAGGAATCATGTTTTACATTTAAAAAATTGCTTTCTCATGTAATATCTTGTTAGATAATCCCCCAAATCAAGTGAAGTAGGCAGGGAGGCAAAGCTGCTTCAGAGAAGTTTGGTCAACAATGTAATAGGCCAATTAAGGACAGAACCTAGATCTCTCTCAGTCTTTACAGGACTGATGGTTATGAATTTGCATTAGAATAATTTTATATAAAGTACAAAGATACAAAGACAGTGAATATGCAATAAACACATATGATTGTCTTCTCTTTATTTTCAAGGAGAAGTAATATTTGTAATTACTCATTCCATGGAAACTGGAATTACTTCCCCTGGGTGACAGACACACCCTTATCTCTACAGGTCCAGCTGCATTTCTCTGTCCTTTAGTCCATTTTATTCAGATGCTTGATGTGGTATCAGGACCAACCCATGAATGAGCATTGGTTTACTTTTTTCCTTCCTCTCTTTCTTCTTTCTTTCTTTCCTCTATTCTCTTTCTCTCTACCTCCTTCCTTTCCTCCCTCTCTCTTTCCTTCTCCTTCTCTCTCCTTGTCCCTGTCTCTGTTTTCTATTTCTTTGTACCACTCCCACTACTAAGAAGTGATGTGAAATTCCAGATTCCCTACATTAACATTTTCTTTGCTTTCATTCTTTGTTTCCCCTTTACATCCAAAAACGTAATGCCAATTGTTAGAAAATATAATTTGCTGTGTCTCACACTATTATTTATAATCTACTCGAGCATTTTCTTCACACTCTTAATATCCTCAGTGTCGGAGAGAATTACAGCTGGAAAGCTGACTGCAGACCTTTGTGTAATGAGAGGAGAGAAGAACATTGTTTTCACAGGCAGATTTTCTGTTGTGTGGTGGAGTTTCATGATTGTCCTACAATAGTTACACATTTCTTTATTCATTTACAGTTATTTTTGCCAAAAAAGAGACTTGATGATTGAGTTTTTCTTTTCTTTCCTCATAGGAATAAGAAGATAAAAATGTTTCAGTAGATCAGTTTAAAGGAGAGAAATGTTACAAAGATATTTGCAAAGATATCCACTAGATGGTGATTCCCAGCATGGTTAGTTCTGTAATATGGCTCTGAACAAATATGGCTTGTTCTGTACATTTGACTCCAACTTTTCCTAGTTCCTGGATTCTCTCTCCCCACCCCCGCTGTCTCCCTCCCTCATTCTCTCACACTTCTCTATCTACACACACACACACACACACACATACACACACACACACAACACACACATACTACATGAAGGTGAACTTTTGGAAGAGAAATAAATAAAGTCCATATCTTTCCTTCAAAATTCAGCAATCATCTTAGTCTCTGTTCTGGAAACTCTGTTTTTTTTTTAATTTTAAATTTTTGCCAAAGATAAGATTTATGATCTTACTAGGAGTCAATACACAGCTAGACAGAGAGGCTCCTGTGTGGCTCAGTTGGTTGAGCCTCTGACTTTGGCTCAGGTCATGATCTCCACAGTTCATGAGTTTGAGCCCCGCGTCAGGCTTTGTGCTGACAGCTCAAAGCCTGGAGCCTGCTTCGGATTCTGTGTCTCCCTCTCTCTCTCTGCCCCTACCCTGCTTGCACTCTGTCTTTCTCTGTCTCAAAAATATATAAACATTAAAAAAAAGAGCTATACAGAAAAGTGAATTAGAAAAAAAATTTTTTTGTCAATAGTATGGTGAATGGGAAAGGAAGTGAGGAAAGCACAGAAGATGAAGACAAGGTAGATAGAAAAATTAGTTACTCCTAGGCAAGCAACATGCCATCTGGTGACCTGGAGATGAGAGAATCCCAGTGGAATTTAATATTAAGACCTTGAGTCCTTTGTCAGGCTCACAACTCTCTCTCTCTCTCTCTCTCTTTCTCTCTCTCTCTCTTTCTCTCTCTCTCTCTCTCTCTCTCTCTCTCTCTCTCTCTCACACACACACACACACACACACACACATACCCGCCTTCCTTCTGTCCCCTTGTCCTACTCTTCCTGAAAAAAGCATACAGGTACTTTACCTTTAGAGAATTTCTGTGCTAACCAGCATAGGAAAATAAACAATAACAATGATAAACTAGACACAATTACAAACATTTTTGGATTTTATGTATGATCAAACTTTCTTTTTTTTAAATATTTTTTTCAATGTTTATTTATTTTTGAGAGAGAGAGAGAGAGACAGAGTATGAGCAGGCGAGGGGCATAGAAAGAGGGAGACACAGAATCTGAAGCAGGCTCCTGGCTCTGAGCTGTCAGCACAGAGCCAGATGCAGGGCTTGAACCCACAAACTGCGAGATCACAACCTGAGCCGAAGTCGGACTCTTAACCAACTGAGCCACCCAGGTGCCCCAGGATGATCAAACTTCTAATGTGCATTTTATAATCCTCTGTAATTCATCCACTCATGCAACTAAATGATACCCTTACATACCACTTCTATAAAATATGTCATGGTCCTAGTGGAATCCCTTTGATTTTCTCATAAATATTTTCTTAATGTTGGGCTCCATATTCAATTAACATATCAGTCCATCATTTAGAATCTTGTTTTGTTTTGTTTGCTTGTCTTTTTAATTATAACCAAGCACAATATATTTTTCCATAAGAAATGGACTGAGTAGTATAAAATAAACCACTGACTTCATGAAACATACCTTCCTTGGACTGCAGGCAAACCAAATTCAGCAATCTCATCAATGCTCAATACTAACCAACTAAGATATACTCTCTTAATTTCCTAGGATTGCTGTGACCAAACACCACAAACTGGATGGCTGAATTAAAACAAGAGAAATTGATTCTCTCACATTTCTGGAGGCTAGACATTTGAAATCAAAGTGTCAGCATGGCTTGTTTCTTCTTGGGGGATGAGATGGAGAATCTTTACCGTGCCTGCATCCTAGTTTCTTGGGGTTTCTGACAACCCTCAGCATTCTTTGGTTTATAGATGCATCACTCCAATCTTTGCCTCTGTCTTCACCTGATGTTTTCTCTATGTGTGTCTTTGCCACGTTGCACAAATGTTGCATTAGCACACATTAGAACATGGTGTTTCCTCTATGCATGTTTGTACATTAGGAAGAACACATCATATTGGATTTAGGACCCACTTTAATCCAGTATGACCTCATCCTAACTAATTACATCTGTGAAGAGCCTATTTCCAAATAAGGTCACATTCTGTGGTTTCAGGCTGACATGAATTTGCTGGTACACTATTCAATCCACAACAGATGGTAATCAAGGGCCCTTCTACTTACTTGAAAGGCAAACTAAAACAAAATGGTGTCCTTGAATATTTTATTCCACTATCTACTTAGTCTATATTTTACTCTTCTGGAGAAGAGTGACGTTTACTTGTACTTTTAGGGTGACACAAGTCACATCATTGACAGCTACTTTACCATATCAAGTTCCTTCCTTGAAAATCAGCACAAGAAGTCAGAGTCACATGCCCAGTGCCTGGGGTTCTGACAATAAAATGTACTCTTTGTTTTGATTTATAATTGTGTATTTGCAATTTATGTAACTAGACTGAACAACATCTAAAATGAACTTTAGAGAGTTGAGTATCTCTTATTCTATTTAGTAAATAAAGAGCTAGGAGTTAAAAATGAGGCATATCAGTTGAAATTGGTGACAAAGTCATTCGACAAATATAAAAGCATAGATGTTACACACACACACACCAGGAAATAGGGTCATCTTCATAGTTCATATTATTTTATTTCAAGAGAAAATATTTTATATTCAAATTACATAGTTTTATACCTGTTTAAAAAACAAACATGGTCACTCTTAGTCCTTTACATCTCAATTCTTGTCATCGCATATTTTTAGTCAATCAAGTTAAAATTTTGTATCAAACTTGTCCTTCCTCCCACCCTACAATGCTCTTGTAGTTTTATTTTGTTTCATAATAAATTGTGAATATGGCTTAGAGGCAGCCTAGAATAGCAATTAAGCAGTTATAAACATTTTCTGATTGATTCTGGAAACAGGTGGATGGAATTCAAATCCAGTCCCCACCAGTGTATGAATTTGGGTCAAGTACTTGACCTCTTTGTGCCTTAGTTTCCTTATTTACAAGATGTGGATGGTGAAAAGAGTACATTCTTTATAAGAATATTATGAGGATTAAATGAGTTAATATCACTAAAGCTCTTATGCATTATAGAGTATTTGTTGAATAACTAAATGTCTGCTAGAGCAGAGGCTCGTTGATGATGGTTCTGTGTCTTGCATCTCTATTATTCTCTATGGCACTAAACACAGTGCTCTGCATTTAATATATATGCAACCCAATATCTATTTGAATAAAATATAATTGAATTGAGGTGAATTAACTTCCTCTAGCAAAATTCCTCTCCCTACATATGGATTGATTTGAGTTAGGGAGAAGAGGTATATTTGTCCCTCTAGAGGTTTGCAGAGCTCTATGAAGTTAGGAACCTAACTGATCAGCGCTCATTGAGCATAGCACTGCACATTTTGCAAAGGTGTTTTGCAAGTATCTTTCCCAACTTCTCTTGTCCAAGCTAAATAACCCAGCTCAAAACTTATCTTCTCTTAGGGCCTTTTACATTAACCTCAGAAACATATCCCTTACTCTGTATTCCTCAACACTATTCTAGTGTTCCATAAGAATATGATTTATAAAGTTACCATAGTTTATAAAACTGGAAGGCATGGTAGAAGTTTCCAGGCCAGTGGTTGTTGCCAATGGTGCAGATCACAGTCCACTTGGAATTTAGATTTGTCTTTTAATACACATGACTGGGGCCTATCATCAGAAATTTGGATTATATAAGACAGTAGGGTATTGGTTTCATATTTAAGGTCTGAAGTCAGATAGGATTTGATACATATCATGACCCCTTCTGTTTGTCATCAGAGTGACTCAGACAGTGCTTGTCAAACTTTAATGTGTACACTAATCACCAGAGATGCTCTTGAAAGTGCAGATTCTGATTCAGCAGGTCTGTGATAGGGCCCAGAATTTTTCATTCCCAACAAACCTCATCTTATGATGGTCCAGAGAATGACGCTTTCAATATAAAGAACCTAGAACGTCATTGCTTAATATATCAAAATCTCAATTTTCTCCTACATCAAATAGAGCTGTTATAAAAATTAAAGATATAAGATATACAAGGTAGCTCTATCACATAGCCCTGTACAGTAAATGTTAGACATTTAATATTATTATTATTAAGGCCAACTTCATGGGATTGGGCCTGTGCAGTTGCACAGAGCTCTGTCTTAAAGGGGCTCTGTATTTGGTTTAATGCTCCTGTCATCATCTTGAATTTCTTAATAATTTTATCTTTGAACTTGTATTTTATAAGTGAAGTTCAGTGGGGCATTAGGGCATGCATGTGAGCAGAGTATATACTTGAAATATGCATTATTACCAACATCACTTGCCAACCATTTACATTTAAAATTTACAAGTTACCAGGAGCTCAGAATTCTGATGGACTCAAAGTGAATTTGAATTCAGTAAGACTCAAAAGTACAAGGTAAATTTGTTACATCTATGGCTAAGTAAGGCCACACTTTCCCCAAGAGATCATGCTTTCCATTTGAACCAGACTTTGCTTTGAATGAGGAATGAAGACAATTGCAGCCTAAGAATCATGAACATTCCAGGATCTCTATTATATCCTTTCTTACTCAAGTTACTTCCCTGTGTGTTAGCTAACCGCTTACACTGAAAATACACCTTAGAAGGAAAGGAAAAGATAAGGCAACCCACAGTTCTTTTCTTTTCAATTATTTCTTACTTATCATTAAGCTGAAGGTAGAGTATTGAATGGGTAGAACATATGAATATCAAAAAGTGAAATGCATCGCCGCCCGTAATCCCCCCTGCAGACTCTCTGCTCAAGTTTGAGAGCAGAGAGTGTCGGGAGCTGAACACAGAGAAAAGGAGCCCCAAAGCACGGCCACTGAAAGGCAGCCCCCAGCAGCCTGGACCCTCGGATCCAATCTCACAGTCAACAAAGACATGCTTCCTGTGTCCCAGATCCTACCAAGTGAGCAGAAGAAATCTTGAATAGCGTCCTGTCCCCAAGGGAGTGGGTGGCTGCAGCCATGAGTCCAGCAAGTGTCAGACATGGAGATTAAAGGTGCACCTCCAGGAGTGGCCGGACCTGAAGCTGCAGCAGTGGCAGGCAAGGGGGACCAGCATCTACCCGGTGCGCAGGGAGCTCTGCTCGAAGTGTTTTGAAGAGCTGATCCAGGCGGTCATAGTCAACTGTGCAGAGAGGGGACTGCCTTCGCTGTGAGTCCAGGATGACATCTGCATGACCATGGCCGCCTACCAAGGTCTTGTATGAGAGCAGTGTGGCATGTGGCACGAGGAAGGAGCCGCAGGCCCGACAGGGGAGGTCAGACATGGAGAGGAAAGGTGCAGACTTAGAAACGGAAAAGAAGTTTGGAGAAGCAAACGAAGGAGCAGAAGGCCAAGTGTAAGGCCACTGAGAAGCGGGAGAGCGAAAGGAAACAGGTGAAGAAGCACAAAGAGGAGATTCCATCCTTCAAGCTAAGCAGACAAATCCCCAGCTGAAGGTCCACGGGGGAAGGCATTATTGCACCAAAGAAGCAAAAATTTCCATATGGGTCTCAGCAAGCACTGTTACCCCATCATAAGCCTCTTGTAATAAAAAAGCTAGTTTCCTGAAAAAAGAAAGTGAAATGCAAATAATTTAGTTTTGTGTAGGACCCACTGTTCTGGTAAGACCAAAATATAGATGGGTATATGAGCTTAGATTATGAATTGTGCAAGTTTGGTGATTCCACACCCAAGTGCCTTTGTACATGCATTTAATTTTTTTTTGATGTTTATTTATTTCTGAGACAGAGAGAGACAGAGCATGAGCAGGGGAAGGGCAGAGAGAGAGGAAGATGCAGAATCCGAAGCAGGCTCCAGGCTCTGAGCTGTGAGCACACAGCCCAACGCGGGGCTCGAACTCACGAACCGTGAGATCATGACCTGAGCCAAAGTTGGACGCTCAACTGACTGAGCCACCCAGGCGCCCCATGTACATGCATTTAAAGCTGGCATTCTGCAATAGAAAGATGAACAGTAAAAGTCATGCAAATAATTTAAATTTAATTTTTCACTAATTAGGATGACATTAAATAGCAAATTAAACACACCATGACAGGTTGAAGGAGAGACCATGGAGTAAAGAGAAAAGCTTTATATTTGATTATCTTTAATGGATACTTTTTGCTCTGCTTTTTGAACTGGGGTCCCTCTAGTTTCATTTTATACTGAGCCCCAGAGATTCTGTAGCTGACTCTGCCATCATTATTAGAATCACTATCAACAGGTCTGGGTGGGGCTTCAGGTTGAAAATCCTAAATAAAACTAGAAATAATTTTGCAAAATTATATAGATCGGGAAATCTATCTATAGTTGAACACAATTCCCACCCTACAATTTACTGATAAAACTAAGAATATTTTTTACTTTGCACAAATATTGTATTCTGAAGAATGTCTGATTGTTTTATGTTGTGTGCAGATTCTCCTTCAGGAAGAAAATATCAGCATAAAGCTTGTTCCTTCTTGTATCATCTAGAATCGGTCCCTTTCTTCTCTGAATGCATGTGTTATTTCAGCTGGCCACACCTGCGACATAGCCCATACTCTCACCTGCATTATGATGACACATCATACCTCAGCTCCCCAACTATACTGAGCCTTGGAGGCCTTCCTTGTAGCTCCCTTCACACTGGAAAGAAGATTTCCACACAACACAGTCCTTTCCTGATGACTGAATGAGTGAATAGGCTAAGTAATTGAACGGACTGTGAACCCATTTGAATAATTACCAAAGGAAGAGGGGTCAGATTCTGAGGTATTATGTTAAATTCCAGTTTTGACTGCATTTATGCTTTCACCAGAGAGAAAGCAGCCATGTGTCAGTTATCATACAGTGTTGCCTTCATCTTTCTGGAATGAGGCTGTTTGATTCCACTATTCCAATTTATTATTGTGAGATAAATAATAGTTCTTATAATTGAAAGTGAGCGGGAAGACATTGGACACAGTTTCTAAAGGTAAGAACTGCCTACATTGGTCCTCAACTGATGCAGCGTCTGCCCTATGTAGACATCTTTAAATCCATATTCTATTTATATAGTCCAATCCCAAGCAGCTAAGACTTCTACCCCATATATTGCACTGCACAATTGACTCTCTGCCTTGTGTGTGTGTATGTGGGGGAGGGGGGAGTTTGCTCTCCTCTGGTGCTTCATGTATCATCTGGTGCCAGAGGCTGTGAGAATACAACATTGATGGACCAATGGGCTGATCCAATATGGCAAATCCTATATTCCTGCTTGGGTACAAATGAATAATCTCATATAGTTCTGCACACATTCAACAAAATGATGAAAGGGAGAAAAAAACAAATGGAATTTCCTGATCATTGCATTCCACTTTATTTCTCTGTTCTAACTTTGTAAGTGAATTCAATGTCTGTAGAAGGCAATTGATGGCTCTAAAAGAAAAGGAAAGAAAAATGTTAAAGCCCCAAACCACAATTTGAGCACTGTTAAGCTAGGTTTTCTTCTCCTGCTGGAATTCTAAGCTGGGCTCCTCATCTTGCAGCCTTCAATGGTCATCCCTGCATTTCAGGGCTAAGGGATTGTAGATTCTGTAGGACAGGCCTACAGCCCTAGGTCTGCTGCCTCTCATTAGTAGGAGGAGCACGGAAATGAGTACAAAGAAAGGAATAATTGATTAGGCATGTGTGAAAGAAAAAAGTGGTGCTTCACTTTTTCTCCAATCTCTCCAATATGTCTTCTAAGGGATCATGCTCCATGCCAATCATTTCACCTTGTCCACAGCTCACACTATACATACTCTCAGCTTCTAACTTTCTAGAATGCCCTACAATTTAATTTTTCTGCCTATCTAATTCTTGTGCTATATATTCTCTGTGACCTACCTCCAGTATGAAGTCTTCCTTAATCAACCCAGACCACAATATTCCTCTGTCACCGTGAGTCTGAAAGATTTATTATATATTTCTTGTTTGTCATCATGTTGCTCTGTGCCCTAATTTTTATTTTGCACAAATATATATTTCTTTCTATTAAATAAGTTAATTAAGGGAAGGTTTGGCACTTAATCTTTTTATCAGCTATAGTTCCTGGTAGTACGTTTTACATAATAAGTTTTACATAATACCTTTTACATAATAAGTTCCTAATTAATGTTTATTAATTAAAATTACTGTTATCCTTAAAATAAGTATATGTAGGCCATCTCTTCATATGCACACACACAAATACATATATACATATATACACACACACATATATACATATATATATATACACACACACATATACATACACACATATATATATAGTGATATATATGTATATATATAGTGATTTTTCTAAGTGAGTAATTTTCTCCATAGTCAATTGATTTTCTTTATTTTGATACTTATACACTGGCTAGAAATAGCAGAACAGAACCTATATTTCCAAGGGCGGAGGTCCACCAAGCACTATCCAATTACCAGAGCTGCCCACTTTTTTCCCCCATTGAGCATCGAGGGCCAGGAAGTCTGATTTCAACTTGATTATATCTAGGTGAAGAAAGGAGGAAGGAGGATAACCCATCCATCACAGCCCAATCAGCCAATTTAAAAGATCAGGGCATATTAACCAGACAAGAATGAGCAGGACAAATGTGCAAAAGGGCCAATGGGCATAAACAATATATGCAACGCAAGGAGGCAATACTGCAGAAAGAGCTCAAAAATAATTGAATGCGAACACTATACATAAATCCAGATGAGATTCAAGCTGTGACCTTGAGGTGAAAAGGCTCCTTAAACGGCAACCAAAGCTTTCTATTCTAAGGGGATTAAATCTCTGAAAATCATTCTCTTTCTCTGCATTCATGTTTCACACTTTGTCGTGCTCACATAAAAAGGGCAGATATACCAGCAATTCGGTGTTTACTTTCTTGTGTTTCTTTTCTTCCCAGATAGCTGGTATCGGCTTTACCACAGATCAGAGTGGGTGAGCCTTTTTCACCTTCTGATTATGGCTTGTAATTGTCAATACCAGGTTAGCAAGCTTTCTAATGGAAATTACCAGTGCACGGAAGAATGATAAAGCAATCTGCTCAGGTGAGAGAAGTATAGGCTCCGGAGCTCAAGTCATCTTTTCTAGGGCTTACAATAATTATGAGAGCAAATTTAATAAACTTTTGCATGAAACTTGTAACAGAATATCCCTAGATTCTATTGTTGCCATTGCACTGCAAACTTGAGAATACTCGCATTAGAACTAAAATGTTCAAACACAGGCTAGGCAAGGTTTTATCTTGACTGCTTTTCTATGGCCTCTGTGTAACATTTGAATCCAACTCCTAAGACAGGGATGCCTGTAGCATTTAGAAGTTTGATTTTTCCTTTCTCACCAGACAGGTGGCAATGATCACAGAGCTCAAACTTATTTAGAATGGCAGCTACCACAACAGACAGTGGTTTCTTAGTTCAGAGCGTGGAAGGATTAAAGCTGGATTAGGAGGAGGAAGGATGTATTCCCAACGGGCGATATTTATAACAAGGAGAAGGCTTTTTTCCACCTCCCCTACAAGAATAACAAGGAGGAAAAATGAATCCCTGCAATGATTCTCAAAATGGCAAGATGTGGGCAGGACTTAAGAAATACACCTTTCTAATTCCCAGGCAATTTATTGTGTGTATGCCTAAGTATCCAATTAGCAGGCACAGATGCCATTTTGCATTAAAAAATATAGGGTTTTACAACTGCAAACCAGCTGTGCCCATAAATTTCACCAATCACTTTGCAAAGGTCTACCGAGAATTTAGACTTGAACCTCATGGAATTTATTTTCTTCTGTGTTAAAATAATCAAAGATTGATTGGCATTTTTGTCTAGTGAAATATTTTCCTCAAAGAAGAGTCAGAAATCACCATGCATGTAGAGTAATAAGCCTCATGAAAATCAACAGAGATAGGTTATTTCTGACCCATGAAAAGCCCACATTTTAAAACAGCTCTGGCCAATGGAAATTTTTGAAATGATTGAAATGTTCTATATTTCTGCTGTCCATTTCAGTAGCCCTTTGGCCCATGTGGTGACTGAGCCCTTGAAATGTGGCTAATTTAAGAAATTAATTTAAGAAATGTGGGACTGCATTCTTAATTTTACTTAATTTTAACTAGTTCAAATTTAAATAACCACCTGAGTGGTTCCAACAGCACCATTCAAATCATTCGTGTTGTTAATATGTCAATACATTAACAAAGATAGTCTGAAATCAAATAGACACCTGCTGCTTAAAAGCCATGTGATAGCCACATGAGTTAAAATGGTTCACCTGTTAACCATTTTTTCATCTGGCAGATGCCAATAATAATGGTTCTTCCAGTATTGTTGGGTTGTTAAATGCACATATATAAATTATTTGACCTCTTGCCGGAAACAAAGTAGGTCTTTAATCAATGTTTTTGCATTTTACTCGTCTCTCCCTCCTTTCTTTTATCCTTTCTTTCCTTCATTTATTAGATAAGAAAAAAGGACACCCCCCCAAAAAAGCAGCAAATAGACAATAACCTTAATAAGGAATATTGTTATATCTGTCACTTCCTCAAGTGCATTGTTCTAAATGGGGGTTTTATGTGAAAGTCTGGTAAAGCATAACTGCCTCCTGTCTCCCAGCCCCTCTCACAGCCTCTGCATTTACATGCACATACTTCTTCATGCCGCATACATTCCATTTAGTTCTCCATTTACCTATCGGATTTGGTGGTTCTCAATCAATTTTTATCAGGTTAGAGAAATCTAAACAGATTGAAATGATCCTCTCTGTCATTATCAAGATCTCAGGGTTAAGCACAAACTCACTGAACAGCATCTGTTCAGGACATGGCTGAGGTCAGCTTGCTCTTCTTCTGCCTTAACTTGCTACTCATTACACAGGACTTACAGGGAAGAGTGGGCAGCCCAATAGGAGAACATTGATTGAAATCAGATACAGAAAGGTCAAGAAATAAAGAGAATACCAAAAATAAAAATAAAATATTTTTATGGATAGTATCTGATATTTGCATAATCATTTTTATGTATTCACAGAATTTTCATATTTCTTATTGTCAATTTCTTTTATCAGCACTTAGAAGGAGATCCTACAAACTATTTTCCCTGTTTCATAGGTACATAAACTAATACCAAAAAAAATTAAGTAGAATGCTCAGGGTTTCTCATGAGGGTGGCCAAGAGAAGACTTCAACTCAGTTACATTTTTTTTCTACTGCATTTTTCTCTCCAATGGCCTTATATTTTTTTTTTAATTTTTTTTTAACATTTATTTATTTTTGAGACAGAGAGAGACAGAGCATGAACGGGGGAGGGTCAGAGAGAGGGAGACACAGAATCTGAAACAGGCTCCAGGATCTGAGCTGTCAGCACAGAGCCCGACATGGGGCTCGAACCCACGGACCGTGAGATCATGACCTGAGCTGAAGTTGGCTGCTTAACCGACTGAGCCACCCAGGCACCCCTCCAATGGCCTTATATTTAATTGTGCAGGTAATGCAAAGAAACAGAATTCATTTAGTCTCCAGATAGGTAGAGACCTTCTACCGAGCTCAAGCCAAAGAGTATTTATATATCAGGATGCAGACCCTTGCTTTTAAAGTTTGTTTATTGTTTTATTTTTCTTTTCCAATCGTCATTAAAATGTACCACTGATATCCTGTGTGCTGACCATTGTGATGTTTCTAAGAAAGGTGTTGGGGAGGAGTACACTGTATGTGCATAGTGTGATGGCGGCTGGCGGTCAATAGTGAGAAAACTGTATACTTCTCAACATGTTTTATGTGGCTGGGAACATTTACATTAAGGTCCATTAAGTTGCCAAAATGGAGAATCACAGCTGAGGGATGCTTAGTGAAGTGCACTGGTGTTTGGCAGGGGGAATGGAATTGATAAACCTACATGTGGTTGGTCTGCCAGCTGGTGGGTGGTCTCAGCCTTTTTGCTGGAACACTATCCAATTCATTTCAACAAATATTTATTGAGTAACAAGATGGTGCAAGGCACCAGAGACAGTGCAGATGGGGTGGCAAGGCAGCACAAACCATGGCTCCGGTCTTGGAAGGGTTTCCAACAACAATAGATCTCAATATCTAGCAACGATGGCATGATTACCATATGCTAAACATTGTTCTAAAAGTTCAACATGTATTGGCCACTGTAATTTTTATTTTATTTTTTAATGTTTACTTATTTATCTTGAAAGGGAGGGAGAGCGAGCATATGTGAGTTGCAGAGGTGCAGAGAGAGAGAGAGAGAGAGAGAGAGGGAGAGAGAGAATTCCAAGCAGGCTCTGTGCTGTCAGCAGAGCCTACTACTGGGCTCTATCTCATGAACCATGAGATCATGTCCTGAGCCGATATCAGGAATCGGGAGCTTAACCAACTGAGCCACTCAGGCATTGCAACCACTGTAATGTTTGTAACAACTCTATGAGATAGGTGTTGTGATCTGTTTGATCAATGTGGACACTTGATTGGTAGTTTTGCTAGCTTTCAAAATGTCTCCTTTTTTGAGCATACAGCAGAGTTACATTCACTGCTGCCTTGGAGTTGGCCATATGGTCATGTGTCTTGCTTTAGTCAAAGAAACACGAGCAGCAGTGATGTGTGTCACTACTTGGGGAAGTGTTTAAAAGCTGCCACACAGTTCCTCTGCTGCCATGGTACCCATTGACCTTCCACATGATGGAGACTCCATCAGCCTAGTCTGTGAGCAAGGACGAATGAGAGCCGGGATGTCACTGATATAAAATAGACATGAAGTAGGGTGTCATTTAAGCCTCTGAGGTTTTAAAGTTGTTTATTATGGCAGCATAATCTAGCACAGACTGGCTAATGAAACGTAAGAGTAAGAACAAGAGATGTATGAAGTTAATTGACAAAAAAGATACCACATGATTAGGTCCTAAGGAAAAAATAGCAATAATAAAAGCAGCTACCATTTATTAAATTCTTAGCAAGGTCCTAAGCTCATTACACACATTCTCTCTAGTTCATAAAACAAACCTACAACACTGTAATCCACATTTTATGGACAAGAAGCAGAAGCTTGGGTTCACTGAACTACTTAAGATGACATAAGAGATACAGAACTATGAATAAAATCAGGTCTTTTCTGTCTTCAAAACTCACACTGCCTATAGACGGGACCTCAGCCAGCAGCATACTTCAACTCCCTCCACTATGGAGTTGAAATAATTACAAGCATCTTTCCTTTTCTCCTTCTTCCCTTCTTATCTTCCCTGCCCCGTTTTGTCATTTTATCTCTTCATCCTCTCTTGTCCTTGAATTCTTTCCTCTTTTACCCCATTTCTTGTCTCCTAATTCCTGGCTTCTCATTTTCTCCGGATATCTATTGTGCATTTTGTGTGTGTGTGTGCCCATGTAGGGGATGTGGGATTTTCCTCAAGATTGCCTCTGCATTGCTAAGCCCAGTGGGTAGAGGCCAGGGATGCTAGTAAGTATGTCAAAGTGCACAGGACCTCCTCCCCACAATGACAAAATAATCCAGCCCATGTGTCAATAGTGCTGACTTGGAAAAACCCTGCTCCATATGATCAGAAGATGCATCACTAGCTCCTTTTCACATCTGAATCTGCGACCTCCTGCCATACTTCGTCTTTTGGTTAATCAAAACTCGATTTCACCTCTTCCACAGGAGGAAGTAACTTTTTTTTGTTTCTTTCTTCCCAAGTCCTCAGTCTCAGGGGTTCCCTGCTTATGTCTAGACACTTTCTGTGATTCTGGGTAGGGGTTGGTGTGTGGGATTTCAAATCCTAGTTCAATCCTTCTAATGAGATCATAGTATTCAGTAGCATCTTAGGATTTTAAATCTCCACTGACATTCCTGCATTTCCAAAAATTAGATCCATGGAAAACTATGTCAGAAGAATGTTCATATTCAATGGACCAACAAATTTCCAAATATGTTATATTTGGAAAATTCTATAATGGAATTAAAAAGATTACTATAGGGCTTTTATGGGCATTTAATATGCATTATGTCTTGAGAATCTACAAATTGGAGATAACATATGAGTGTTTCTTCAATATATTTTATCACAGAACGTTTTTCCCAAAGATCATCTCTTTGGACTTTGCTTTGTAGCACATAATTTGCAAATTGTGACTCCTCCAACTTGCTCATTTGACTGAGGTCCAGAAAGTGAAATGACTGATTCCAGTTTAAAGGGCTAAATCTTGACAGTGCTGGAATCTGAAGCTAGGAGTGCTGACCCTAATTCGTTGTTCTTTTCAATACATGTCAGATAATAAAATCGTGTATCAATCCCAGGGCATCCCTACATTGCAAGCATTTCTATTTCACTCAATTATTTCTTTAAAATAAAAATATATACACATTGACATAAGAATAACTATGCTATGCTCTTCGTGTATTTTTCTCATGTAATATTTAGGTTTATAACTAGTGTTACAAATGTTTGTTAAGAGGTTTGTGCATGCCTAAAACATCTATAGTTTTGTTGAGACTTCCTACATATTATCAACTGAGGAAGAATTATACTACGCTGACGAATTTACCTAGTTCGATGAACCCATAATATTTTATATTAATATAAGAATTTTTTGAGAATCTCTTATAGTAGAGTGTACCTTATTTCACTAAACATTCTACTCTCACACTTTTTCCTTTATGATGTTCTGGATCATTAAACACAGGTTATTATCTTGTCTTGGGTCCATTGAAAGCAGAACTTAAGACAAAGAATAAAGGTGAAGGAAAGAGGAAGGGAGGCGAGGAAAGATGGAAGCAGTGTAATGTTATGTGTTCTTATGAGGCCACCACTGTATAGTTAGCTGCAAACTAAACTCTACCTTTTTTACTCATTTCTAGTTTCCTACATTAGCCAACATGCATTGCTTAATTTGGTAGATTTCTAATCTTCAAATTTTCTCAAGATGTACCACTTTATTTCCAAATTCAAATACCAAGTTTTCAGATTTCCCCTGATTTGTCCATAACTGGACTTCAGTTGAACCTATTCTGAAATTTCTAAGAAATATATGACTTCAACCGTACATTATGCGCCATGTTTTATAACAGGATTTCCTTTAGACATGTCTGATGTTTCTACCAGATTATAGAAACCCTATCTGGGCAAATATATTGCCTTTTCTTTTTATTAAAAATTTTTTAAGTTTATTTATTTATTTATTTATTTATTTATTTATTTATTTATTTATTTTTGAGAGAGAGACAGAGGGAGTGAGCGGAGAGGGCCAGAGAGAGAGCGGGAGAGCGAGAATTCCAAGCAGGCTCCACACTGTCAGCACAGTGACTGATGCTAGGCTCTAATTTACAAACCATGAGATCATGACCTGAGCTGAATGCTTAACTGGCTGAGCCACCCAGGTGCCCTACATATGTTGCCTTTTAAAACTCTTTGTATCTCTCAAAGCATCCTACACAGGACCTTGCACATTGCTGATTCTCAGTACAATTTTGCTGAATAATTGTTTGTTTAACTTTGTTTATATTTTCTTTCAATATACAAACCTACAGGCTTTCTTTTTCCAAACCTGACCTTTTTCCCCCTATTTTCTCCGGAAGTTCCTAACCCCTTTTGACATAAGGCAATTGAAGAAAATGCAAGTAAGAAAATTGTTTTCCTTACATAAAGCTTTAACAATGTTGCTGAAAGGCATAACGTGAAGTAGTTACAAGTACAGCAGGCCAACATTTCTAGTCTTTGCACTGAGGCTAATTAGCTAAGCAACCTTGAGAAAGTCATCTTACCTTTCTAAAGCTTCATTTCCTTATCTTTAAAATGAGCTATAGTGTTTTCTATATGAGCTACTACATAGGATTGTTTCAAAGAACAAACACTATCACATAAATACATTTTGGAGGTGCAGAGCACCATATAATTGCAAACACTATCATGAATAGAAAATAATAGTGTCTCTGAGTAGGGCAGGGCTTTGAAAACATTTAGTCCTGTCCTCTTCTGTTAGTGTTGAGTAAACTGAATACCAGGAGGTTATAGAACTTGTTCAAAGTCACAAAACTGGTTGATGCCAGAGCCAAAAATGAACCTAAGGATTGAATCATTCATCATTTTTATTTCTGTTGAAATTCTACTCCCAGATTTCCAGCTCACCTGATCTCTCTAGATTATCAAATCGTTTCTTTCCTCTATCCCCAATGCATTCACTTTCCATGGTTCAAGATTATTTTTTCTGATCCCTTGAAGAGGTCAGAATCACTGTGTTTCACATTTATGTGGGCTCTTTTATCCTTCTATAATTCTAGGCTTCTAAAATTTGACTTCAAACTGGAGTCCTAGCCAGGTCTCTGACTGGCTATGTGTTCACATTGGCTGGCATCTTCTAGCCTGTCCCTACGAAGCCAATCTGCTTTGAAGATCATACACAGACTCCTTGATTTTTCTGACTTGAAAACTTGCCCTCTCACTTCACGTGAATTATTCTTTCCAGATGGAGGGTATCTCCCACCTCTGTGCACATTTGTACAACAAAGCTAATTCTCCGGGGACATTCTTTGGTAATTTGTCACTCAGGTATTCCCAGAGGTGGAAGATTAGTTCCAAGTTCTTTTAATTGCGTAATACCATCCATGGTAAAATCAAGTACAATTCTTTCAAAAAATTCTGGCCTTCTGTAACCCAGACAAGATTTTTAAAAATGTAATATTGTACTTTATTATTACCACTGGTGTTACTCTTAGTTTCGAGAACATGAAAAGTAGGTTCATTCATTAACACAACTCAATTTGTATTTTTTCTCATTCTTGAAGAGGATGTTATATTAGTTGCTTTTGCATCTTATCAATCTATTATTTTCTTTGACAGTGAAAAAAAAAGTCAGAAAATCCAAGCACTTTCTGTTGGCAGTAGTCAGATGAAACTCATCTATACGAAATGGAATGAAAAACTGTTTGATGAGCTAGACTTGAGGCAGGAGGACAGGCCTCATATATCTCATTGTTTTATTTGCCTTCCTTGGTCCTCCAATAACTATTCCCAATTTTGTTTTGCATCATCTATTTTCCCAAAATATACTCCTTAGGCTTTTATATTTATAGGTCCTTCTTTCCTTTTCATTCCTTTGATGCTCTTCCCCCCCCCCCTTTTTCTTCCTTCTCCAATTATTCTACAGAGGTTTTTATTGACTTTAGCCTTTGATAGCTCTATGTATTTGAAAGCAGCCATTCACCACCTCCTCTGGAGAAGTACCAATAAAGTGCAAAACCATTATCACAAAACTGTTTCTCAAAGTTTTGTCACATCCCAGACAGTTTCATGAAGATATGCTGAAAGGATTTGTTTTGTTTGTTTCTGCTTTAGGGATTGCTAAGGGCAACAGGCGATCCGGGAAAGGGATTGTAAATCATGGATTATTGTGACACATCTTATTTGTTTCTGGGGTATTTTCTTTTCTTTGGGCCAAAAAATTCAAAGTTTTGTGCAAAAGTATTTTCTAATGTCCTGTGCCATGTCAGAAAAATAGTGCATGCTTTGTTGCTGGAAATCTTGAAAACTCTCCAAATGATTTTTAAATGATTTTCATTTCTAGGTCAGTAAGAACTACATTAAGTAGCAACAGATTTTGACATTAAAGAGTTTATAGAGTATTTTTGTAAGAACAATTTTCAGATGCCTCTTGTGAAGTGGAGAGAAGGACCTGGAATCAACCTAGGTAGGTCATGTAAATATACTGACTCTAAGGGGGGATACTCATTGTTAAGTCTCTACTTAGAAAAATCTGAGGTATTATATGATAGGTCACTGGCAGTCCTCTGTATAATTTTAGTCTTTTCTGGTCAGAAGTATCAATAGTTTAGAGATTCAGTTATTGGGATATCTGTAGTGATGAAAAATATGTGGATTTATTTTGAATGGAAGATGAATTTTGAGTTTTGAAAATCTTGATTGAGGAGTCTGATGATGTCCATGCTGGGCATTGGTCCATGCATCAAGTCTGGAGCTCAAGAAGGAGATCAAGACCAAAAGCATAGTCTTTCCCTACATTTTACTAAAATATATGCATCGAGCTCCTAAATGAGGGCCACCTTGTGGTGGGCCCCTGGGACACAGTAGTAAAAAACAAAAACAAAAACAATAAAAACAAACCAAAAAAAAACCCCAAAAATAAAAACAACAAAAACCAAAACCAAGAAACAGTTCTTGACCTCAGGGAGTTTGACACAGGTAGGAGAATTTTAAGCAATCCCTGTGAAGGGAGCTGGAGGAGGAGTCATAGAGACAGGAAAAAGAGAGAGAGAGACAGAGACAGAGACAGAGACAGAGACAGAGATAAAACTGACATGGAATCCATAGAAAAGAGTATGATGAACAATTTTCCAAGTGTATCCAACTTGGATAGGGCATTTTAGGAAGGTGAATATTAAAAGGAAGGTATTGAAGTCAGTGAAATTAGGAAGAAATATTTTATTTTGTGGTAATTCATTTTTTTTTTTGTCTATACTGGGAGAATCCTATCCACAACAAAAATGGTAAGAACTCACCATTCTCCAAAAGATATTTATAGTACAGGTTATTTTTTTATGAATTTACAGATTTGCTTTTCTGAATGACTTGGTGTTTATTCATGAATATACATTTTATCCTATACTATCTTGCACATTTATTGATCATTAAATATTCCACAAGGCTTTCTGACTGATTGATGAAAATGAAATGAATATCCATCCCTCCCCATTTAGCACAGTTATCTTCTGACAGTATAAATTCAATAAAGATGTACCAAGGACTTCTTAACAATGTCCCACACACCAGTCATGATGCAAACACTGAGAGAAGGGTACAGATGTGTTAATTAATACACATGAAAAGTAAATAACAATTCAAGGCAATATACTAGGCAATTCAGGAGGGTTCTTATTAGATTCATTGGTTCTTTCATGCATTAAACCCATTATTCATTCCATGTATATGTATTAATATGACCTCTACATTTTCTTCTAAATCTAAGCATCTCTGATCATATAGTTTGATGACTTCAAATCCATGCACTGACCTAGGTTTGCCTTGATTTTTTTTTTCTTTTTTTGTGATATGTGTGATCTAAATAGCCTTAAGGAAAGAGGTTAGAGGACATAATTTTTCTTTCTATATCCCCTAAAACTCTTGGCAACATGTTATGAGAGTAGGTAATTTTCTCTGGTTAACTACTTGCTAAATGAGATAAGTATAAATATGTACATAAACATACACAAACAGATATATGTAAATATATGTGTCCACTAAATGAAGGGTCAGTCTCTCACCAATATTTTGTATTTTGCCCTAGATTCAGTTACTTATCCATAGCAGTCTCTTGCTAAATGACAGAATGAAGTATCATCCAGGGCATTTTGATATACACAGTTTAATATAGCTGTTCTAATGTGACCATTTTTATACAGGGGATTTATTTGCAGACCTTTTTTTTTTTTTTTTTGTCCCCATCAAAATGTAAATTCACTGTCCTCTGTATCTCTTTGTTTGTATTTACTAACGAAGGTATGTAAATGAAGTCTCTGATTAACAATCCATTCTTGATCTCAGTTCCAACACAATGCCCATCCCAAAGGCAAAGTGGGCAAAGGAACTTTACTTTATTCATTGTGCATTCATTTCTGTTGCGTTTGTGTCCATTTCCTGACTATTAAAAACTCTCCATACTTCAGTACAAATTACAGAAGAAGCTAATCTGATTGGCCTATTTAATTAGTATTAACCTTATTGGGTAGAGTCATTTATGACTGAATACACTATTCTTCACCATGTAGTATCTACCCAGTTCCTTTGACTCACAGGGACATCTGATCCTGATTCAATCAGTAGTGCTTGAAGAACACTTCAGTATCTATTTTCCCAAGCACTGGTCTGTGGATATGGCATGTTCAGAAAGAAAGAGATAGTGGGTATAGTGTGCTGACCATAGGCGCTAATTTTCTGAGACAGCTCCAGTTTGCCTCTGCTCTTCTGCTATCCCAGCCTTCTAGCTCCCTGATTCTTTCTCTAGAGTGGTAATGTAGGTATTCTCCCCTTCATGGCATGGCTGCCATCTTGCTACATGTACAGTTTCAAGGATGTTTCTGTCTAACATGATCCATGAGAAGAAACACAAACACAATCATCACCTTCCAGCAGGGACGCAATTCAAAGACATCTTGGTTTACTTTATCCACAGGGAATATTACAGGCTCCTTTAAATGCTGTTTGTGTTGGAATCCACAGTCTCCATATGTTGTACATTTCTCTTCTAATTCCATCATAATCCCACCCAGATGTTACCAGATCATCTGTAAGCTGTGGACTACATAGTAAATCTAGCTACCAATACATCTTTTGTGTAGTAAAAAGAGAATAATTAGAACACATACAAACACATATGAACAATCACAGATAAAAGCATTATTTGTCAGTTATACTGCATATCAAAATACCTTAGCTGGTATTATTTTTCCCAAGGCATTGTATAGTCTTTGGTCTTAGTCCAGAATTCCAGTTGGCCAGACCTCTTAGTCTAATGGTATGAGATGAACACTTGGTCATCAGGAATCCAAGGCCTATGTGGTCTTGCCTGTGAATGTAGTTGTAGACTGCTATTAATTTTCATCATTGATAATGATTATATAAGAGCCTCCAAAGGGGATTCAGTAAGTCCCAAATTTGCCAGGTACCAAGATTCATTTCTAATATTTCTGCATAGCACCATAGCACTTTTTTAAAAACCTGTTTCTGTGAAATTAACGAGTTTTGAGATGGCTAGTATGAAGTTTCAATTTCCAACTTACTGAAATATTTGTCTTTTCCCAGGGTTGAATTATTTTTCTTTTGGCTTTTGTCACTATAGTAAACCAGAAAACAAAGATTTTGAGTTATTCTTTTAAGAATGATCATGAGGGCACCTGGGTGCGTCAATCGGTTAAGCATCTGACTCTTGATTTCTGCTCAGCTCACGATCTCACACTTCATGCGATCAAGCTCTGCATCAGGCTCAGTGCTGACAGTGCAGAACCTGCTTGGGATTCTCTCTCTTCCTCTCTCCTTGCTGCTTCCCTGCTTGCGTGTATGCTCTTCCTCAAAATAAATAAATATACTAAAAAAAAATAAGAATAATCATGAGAGATTCAAGTGGACAGCTCCAAACCATGGTCTCAGGTTTCATGTTGTTACCATGTAACACCAAATATTAGATGGTGTTTCAGAGATCAGATCACAAGTTGGAAGACAAGCTCATCTGGGAAGAAGTGCTCATCTACTCAGTAAGTAATCCCCCAACAGTTTTTGTTGTGTTTTGTTTTAAATTTTATGTTTTATAATGATAGTACCTGTGTATGATAGGCTACATGACTAGTGAATCCCATTTAGATCAAGCCACTTTACATCTGGAGCAAATACTGTTGTTTGCCAATGCCAATGCTCATTTTCCTATCTCACTTTCTCAAAAGAATTCCATGTTTGTGCAACTACCTGCCCCTTAAGGAAGATTACGCTATTATAAGTTCTTTAAGCATTGTAATTTGATTACACTTGCTAGTGATTGGTTTAGGGGTGAACATATGACCTAATAGGTAGCTCTGTTGAGCAGCTTCTGACGAAAAATAAAATTCCCTTACTCTTAAAAAAAAAAAAAAGATAAGAAACAGATGAGGTTTCCTTCTGCTAGATGTTATTTTCTTGTCATTTGATATATGTAACTTCAGCAGGCCTTTGAAATTTAAAGGGAGGTAGCTGGCTTCCCTTAGAAGAAAATGCCAAAGTTGTGCCAGCAGACCTAGAGGACAAGTACACTGCCCTACTGGGGATGTGCCCAAAATGTGGGCAAACACAGAGGAAGAAATAACTAACTTTCCCTCGGGGAGCTGTAAAATTTTCAAGAAAAGGTGGTTTTTAAAAATAAGGATTCATAGATAAATAGTAGTTCATCAAGAGCAAGTATGGCAGAAAGAGGTGATCAAGGTAGAATAAATAGAATATGCAGAGGCACAAGGCATGTCAGTAGAGGGAAACTTTCCATAGGTTATTCAGGGGAGATAGTCAGGAAATGAAGCTAGAAAAAGTTGATCAAGGCCAGATAGTGGGGGTCATTTTCCAAGTTGCTTTAAAGAGTATGAAATTCAAATGCAACTGATAAGGAACAGCTAAAAGTGCTTAAAGATTACCCATTCATGTTCACTTTTGGAAAGTTTTTTGGGAGGATGGATAGAAAAGTGTAGATTTATGTAGCACGGAAAACCATCAGCAGGCAGTTAAAGTAGTAAAACAGGTGAGAGACGTGACAGAGCTAATAAAAGACATTGGTTTCACTTAATTGACTGACCCTTTCCTTTCAGGGAACTTCATACCCTACATTTGAAACCTGGCTTCATTTCACCAATTTCCAAGGCAGGTCTTTTCATAAAACGTGCGCAAGTATTTTATGTTTTCAACCTAGCACCACTAACAACTCTAATTTTGATGTCCTTTCCCCAGTCTTAAAGAACAGCATCAATTTTCTTTATGTTGTTTTCCCTCTTTCCTAAATTACATGGAAAACTTCTGCCAAAGGCATAAAATCATCATTAGAAAAAAATCCAGTCGGCCCATCTGTTGTAGAAGTGCCACCTTCCCTACAGACTGCTAACACATTTTTCTCCCTCACTAGCAGTCAATGTTGCTTCTAAATTCCCCCAATAGAGTCTTTGAGATAATCTCAAATTCTTCCCCAACCTTTGTGGTCTCACTCTTTAAAACATGAATGAGATTTAGGGCTGGTAGATGGAAAGGACATCTCATCACATCAATATTTCTTTCAAATTTGGCATGACTTAGTCTCTTAGATTCTCAAAATATACATCCTGTCTTCTTTATCCTGAACCTTGCATGAAATTCACTCTCCACATAGGCTGATCCAGTGGGTGTTGATGACAGTGCCTATATCAGTCTCAGGCAAGAGGAACCTTGAGCCTGGACCCTGGTGTTAGAGAATACTTTTCTGACCCTCCTCTCTCCTGTGCCTCCATTCAGTGGGAGGCACCCATGAAGCCGTGCAGATGAAGCTTCACTTAGACCCCGTATTCCTCTTCTAGACCATGCCGTCTGTATCTGGGACCTTGGAGTCCTTTGCCAAATCAGTCTCAAGCTCACTTCTAAGGGCTGTGCAAGCGTTCTTCCCAAGTCTTACCTCTGAGGAAGTAGCCCATGTACTCATTCCTAGGGTCAAGGGAAAGCTACAAGAAAATTCTTTACAACCAGTGTAGATGGAGTTTGATGTGCAGTCTCAACTGATTACATGTGTATATACTTGCATTGCTGGACAGAGCCAGTGATAGGAAGGGAAAAGGATGGTCGCCTCTCCCCAAATTGCCATGTTTCTGGTCCAGGACATTGAAGAGTCAAAGAATTCTAAATTCAAAAGTGCCCTTCCAGGTTGTAATGAAAGTATGTATTTTAAAGTAGGAAGTTCAAATATAATTTAATGATTTGTTGACTTGACTTTTGGAATTTAAATATTTAAACATATGTTATGTGGATCTCCATTTGTACTGTTGCCCCAGGAACTGCACACATTAGGATGAACAGATTATGAGGTATGAGTTGATGGATCCTCGCTAGCTTCCTTGTTTGAAAATATTCCTCTACAGCCAGTTGCTGTGACTTAAATCCAACCATCATTGTTCCTTATTCAAATGCAAGTTCACTTGAGGGGATCACTTCTGTGGGCTTGGCGTTTCCAAATTCTGTCCAGATGGTAGGTTTGAAGAACAAATTTTAGTAAGTGGAAATGGAAATGCTGTGGATATAGACAACAACCATGTGGGTCTGAGATAAACTTGGGGAAACTATAAAGGAAGAGTTGATCAAGGGAACACACAGAGTGACCATGCACAGTTTAGTGAGCTTCCTAAAGAGCTGGTTCCCACAGGCTTGAGAAGTTCAACTCCATCAGATCACCATCCCCAGCCACTGAGTTTCATGTGCACTTTGTCATATTCTGCTGTGGCTTGGTCAGGAGCTAGTGCTTTTCTTGGATTCGTGGAAAGGTAAAGCAGATGGGTCAGGGAGTGCTGCACTCAGGGCCATCTCTGATCCTCGCAGGTGTCATGGCCTTAGAAATATAACTCTGCCTCCATCTCCTCTTCTCCCATGATGGAGATAACATTTCCTGACAAGCCTCACTCAGAAAGTATTTTCTGATTGGTTTGACCTGGTTTTTGTTTGTTTGATTTCTTTTGTTTTTGTGAAACTTAGATAAGAATGAATCTAAAGAGTTCTATAAAAGAAAATGCATTGTATACGAATAGACTGTTAACCTTATTTTGTGCCTGGTTTTGCCTTGCTTTCCTTATTATTGTAGAGTTTGTGTGTATGAGTGTGTGTGTGTATATGTTTCTTTCATGTATGTGCAGATGAGGTAACTTTGGATTTCTAATCCCACTAAAGACGGAATGCAACAGGAGCACTACAAACCAATGGGTTCAAGTTGCAGTAACTGCTGTGGTTTGACTCAAGGAGGGACAACTTGGGCCACCTACTTCCACCATTCCTAAGTGGATAGTGCACAGGAACAGAATTAAAAGAGTTCATCAAAAGCCAATTCCCTAATCCTACTTCCCTGACAAGCTGGAGGTTAGATAGAGCCCTAAGGCAATGGATGGTTTCAGGGCCAGAGAAAATTTGGGGGGGGGGGTGGGATGTCACTTTGAGATGGTTGGAAGATAAGGGGTGTTACCCATAAGGTGCTTTTTAAGGCTCTGCTTTGTCTAATTAAAAATGATTCTAAAATCAGATAATTTTCCAGATACTGCTTATAATAAATATCACAGTTGAGTGCTTATTCTGTACATAATAGGTAGCACATATTGAGCACTTAGCATGTGCCAGGCATGTATTAAACAAAACATCATCCTCTTTTGGCTTCATAACAATACCAGGAGTTAGGTAAAATTTCTATGCTTATATATTAGTAAGGATCGGGCAAGAAAACAGATCCCATGAAAGAATGATTTTAATGTGGAAGGAGGAAATGCATTTAGAGGTAATGCCTAAATGAGGACTAAGTAGCTGGGGATGCTGTTTGGAAAGATGTCAGCAAAGCAAACTGCCGGAGCCAAAGCGTGCTATTTCGATTCTAACCAAGAGTCATATTTGCAAGTGAAAAACAGCAGCAACGGAAACAACAAAACATTGAACACCTATATGTGCCAAGACAAAGCCAACAATCTTTATACGAGGTCAAAATATAAAATAAACACAATTTAAGCTTCTGATATGAAAGGCAGATGTTCAAACACATATTGTAATAAGGTGTAGTAAGTGCCTAATAGTGGGATGTGCAAGGAAGGGGCTGAGTAATGGGGCTGGAGATGGCTTCATAGGAGAGGTGACAATGGATCTGGATTTTGAGGGGTACATAGGATAATAGTCACACATCATAGAAAGGTAGTCACAGAAATTATTTGTGGCATAAGCTACATTTAAAAGAAGATTTGGGGCGCCCGGTGGCTCAGTCGTTTAAGTGTCCGACTCGATTTCGGCTGAGGTTCGTGAGTTTGAGTCCAGCATTTGGCTCTGTGCCAAGCCTGTTTGGGATCCTCTCTCTTCCTCTTTTCTGCCCCTCTAATGCACGCGTGCACTCTCTCTCTTTCTCTCTTTCTCTCTCTCTCTCTCAAAAATAAATACATGAGCTTAAAAAAAAAAAAGAAAATGATTAGGGGTGCCTGGCTGACTCAGTAGGTGGAATGTGTGACTCTTGATCTTAGTTTTCTGAGTTCAGGCCCCACACTGGGTGTAGAGATTACTTAAAAATAAAACTGTTTTTTTAAAAAAGAAAATGATTAGACAAAAATTACCTCATTCTTACATATCTTATTGGCAAAATTACTTTTTAATAGAATAAGATGTTTATTCTTCATTCTATCAGCTATAGTATTTTATGAGTCAAAGACTGTTAAAATTATAAAAAGAACATATGAAACAGAAGGTTGTTTTTGATTTCCTCCAACTACTCCTTTAAATATCCTTTTCTTCATTCTTCAGACCCTCTTCCCTTAGAATATACAACACCACGTAAGATGATGTCATTCACAGATGAATACATCTCAAGCACTGAATAATGTTCACTATTTCTGCTCAGGTGACATCTCTGATATCAGAACAAGTGGTGGGAAAAAAATTGGGATGCTGCTTGTCACCATTCAGATCTTAAGAGTCAGGGAAGCTATACACACCCTGGAAGGATAAATGAAGTCAAAGAGCATGAGAAAACAGGAAGTTGAGAAGTCCTGTAACAGGAAGCTGTAAAATGCTACCCAAACTGATGAACAGAGAAATCCAGCAGAGAGAGAAGCAGAAATGCTGCTCTTGACTTTACTCTAATATAAATCATTTGGTTCGGGGCTTTGTTGGTATTTCAGTCTCTCGTGTACATGCTATGCTGGGGAACCTCTGGTAGCATCTGGTTAGAAAGGTGCAGTTGTCAGTGCATTTCGACTCTTTGGAAATGCGAAGTGATGAAATATCAAAGTCAATATTTTTGCCAATCTTCCCTGCCCTTTGCAATCTCACATCTCTCCAGGGGCCTGAAATCTGCCGGTCCTGGAGCGGATCCATGTGTGACTGCCAACAAAGCCTCTCAGAGGAGAGGCTGGGTGTTTGATTCCACGTTGGGCAGAAAAACATGCTCCCCTGTGTTCTCTCCAGTAAGTGGAGGAAACTCCAAAGGCAGGCGCAAAAGGTTCTGCAGCAACGAAGCAAAAGGTTCCGTCCTGATTGTATTTTCTTACTTTATTTTGTTTTTCCTTCTCTACTTTTATTTTCCTTTATGAGAAAACTGAATGTAAAATGAATGTTTTGAAGAAAATGATAAAAGAATTATTTAGTGCTTGAAGCATTGTTGCAGAGGAAATTCTGCAATATTCAGTGGAGTGAAATTTGCCCCCGCTGACATCACTTTTAGTAGAATTTTGATCCTTTCACTTTACTCTAAGTTTTCTACTAAAGCTTGGTTATCCTACTGTGATCTTTGACCAGATATGGTCTCAGGAAATTTTCAATTCTCTCTTACTGGTTCAATTCTCTCTTACAATTCTTTCTACCGTTTTTGCTTTCCCCTCCATGTCTACTTTTGTTCTCTATATTTGAAATATTAACCATTCCTAAAAGTGCCAGGGTCCTTACTGTTTTCTGCACTCTGAGTTCCTTTTGTGAGCTGGAAGGAGGTTGGATCTGTAATGTAGAACTCTGGTTGTCTGTGATCATGGAGGTTGATTTTGAGTCTAGATCTGAAAATGATGAATAAACTGCATATTGCCACTCAGGAATTGTGCTAAGTATACATGTTCTGAGGACAAATCCTTGGGATTCTGGTCTTGTATGTGTATTTGGGAGCTCAGGAATCTGATTTCTAACATGTACCCTGAATGATTCTGATATAGGTGATGCATACATCAAGAATGCTTCAAATTCCTTAGTAAGTGACCCAAGGTCCTTCACAATTGACTGTTGAATGCAAGGCTAGTTCTCAAAATTTCAAACTGTGCCAAAGGGGTTCAGACCAATTTCCCACCCTCTTTTGCTCCCTATGCTTTCCTTACTTTCCTCAAGTTATTTGATTATATCACTTGGTATGGTGTTTGGATATTTTAGTGTAGACATTCTTTAGAATCAGAAACCCTTTCTTCTCCATCTTCATGACTTTAGCTTCATAACCTTATGGAAGCCAGTTTACATTTCTATTCTGCAGCTTCCTTGTGTAACGTGGAGATAATTTAGGTCACCACATGAATTTAGGGCCCGCTTCATGGAAGCAACCTCTGCAGTCACACATGACCTCCCACTTAGAAGGGCTCATACCTTGTTTAATGCTTGTGTTTTGCAGCCTTGAAGTTCATAGTGATATTTGAACAAGGAGTCTTGCATTTTAATTTTGCACTGAGCCTTGCACATAAGTGTAGCTGATACTGTATATATTGAATGAGATAATTAGGTAATGTTGAAATAATTTCTACACATCCTTAGTTGTTCTTGTCATTCTTGCATGTCTCCATATCCTGACTTGGATCTTGTTAGGTGGAACCAGCCCTTATTTGAGAATGTCACTTTATGGATGTTCAGAGAAGGAAAATGCTGAGTGATTACGAATATTCACACTCAGAGCTTTCCAATATTAACCCGAGGCAGTTCTGCCTCCTCTGAGGTGACTAAACACATTTATCTGTGGTTAAAGTTCTCTAGGATCCAGAATCAATGCGGTTGTCTAGTCCCTGCCTTCAGGATGGTTTTCTTGTACTCATCATTAGACTGATAATTACTTATATCTGCTTTGTGATTTCAAGAACTTTTTTATTCCCTGGGACTCCTAAAGTCAAAATAACTATAAACTCCTCAACTCAAATTATCAAATATGGGATTATACAAATAAAGAAGGAAATTAAAAAATTAGTTTCCAAGTTCCTCTTTTAAAGATTAATTATCAGAGTTTATAGTATCACCCAGTACTTCCTGTGGTCTAAATAATGTTGAACTTGAAACCATGTATTGCTATTAATTTACTGGACATAGGCAGGATAGAGAAATGCATTCCACAACACTAGGAGATCCTATCAAATAGACTTAAAAAAGATGTAACACCCAATACAATTATTGACCTACTTTGCATGTTGATTCAAGCAAACTATTAAGACAATGTGATTGATATAAAGCTAGACATATAAATCAACAGATCAGAATGAAAAGTCCAGAGGTGGGTCAACCCATGTAGGATCAAATTATTTTTGACATAGCTGACAGAGTAATGCAATAGGTAAATGAAAGCTTTATTCAACAAATTGTGCTGGAACAGTTGGGTTACCCATATGGAAGAAACTAAATCTTGACCCCTACCTCACACGACATTAAAAATTTAACTTAAAATGGATGAGAGGTCTAAATGTAAAAGTTAAAACTCTAAATTTCCTCATACGAAACATAAGAGAAAATCATTGCAATCATTGGATAAGCAAAGATTTCTTAGGATGCAAAAACCATGAACCATAAAAGAAAAAGTGAATAAATCGGACTTCATACAAATTAAAGACTTCTGTTCTTTGAAAAACCCAATTATTAAAATGAAAGAAAAAGCTATAAAATTGTGTCAGTTACATTTTTCTAACCTCCAAAAAAAGAAGACAAACCCTTAAAATATTGTGCAGGATATGTGAATAGATACTTCAGAAGAGGTGTTGTGAATAACCAACAAGCACGGTGATCTCATCATTACTAATCAAATCAGAGAAATACAAATTAAACCATAATGAGATACCACTACACAAACACTAGAATTACTAAAATTAAAAAGACTGCCTATATGATGGTCAGGGTGTGCAGCAAATGAACTTTTATATTTTTTGGTGGGAATTTAAGAAGGCACAAGCACTAAGGAAAACTGGCAATTTTTCATAAATTTAAAATACACACTTGACATGTACCTCAGTATGAGGTATCTACCTGAGAGAAATAAAAACATCTCCAAACAAAGACTTGTTCTCAAATTTTCCTGGTAGTTTTATTTATAATAAGCCTCCAACCTAAACTTCCATCCGTAGGTAAACACATAAACAAAATGTTGTACCTCCACATAATGGAACATAGCAATGACACAGCAAACCACTAATACATAAAACAACATGGCTGTATCTTAAAAATAGCATGCTGAGTTAAAGAAGTCAGGTATGAAAATGTATATGCTATGTATATGTTTACATTTATATGAATTTTTAGAAAATGAAAATTGAGTGCAAGTAGATCTGTATTTTCCCGGTGCAGGGCGTGAAGGGGGAGGAGTGGATGAGTTTGAAGGTGCCTGGGAATATTTGGGAGTGTTTGGAAATGTTCTATAAATTAATTGTATTGGTAGTTAAATATGTGTGTATAGTTTTTAAAAGTTACCAAAATGTACACTTAACATGGATTTTATTGTGTCTACATTTTACCTTAAATAAGTTAAATTGGATTTCCTATGATAGAGAAGTAGTATTCAAACTGATTGAGTTGATTGACTATAAGTCCAAGTCAATTTTTTTAAATGTTTATTTTTGAGAGAGACAGAGAGGGAGAGAAAGAGAGAACAAGTCAGGGAGGGGCAGAGAGAGAGGGAGACAGAGGATCCTAAGCAGACTCCATGCCCAATGCAGGACTCGAACTCATGATACCGTGATATCATGACCTGAGTTGAAGTTGGACGCTTAACTGACTGAGCCACACAGATGCCCCTTTTTGTTCTTTTATATAAAGCATACACTGTGTCGATTCAATCTTCTACTTAGGGATGACTGTACCATACTGGCCTTAAGGAAAGTTTAAAACTATTTATGAATTTAGTCAAGAACAAACAGTTTAATGAGACTTAAGGCTAGGGAATAGTACAATAAATTTGTCATTGAAATTCAGGTGTGTGTGTGTGTGCGCACACGCATATGTGTCTGTGTGTTTTCTAGTCATATCAGGAATTGGGTAATGGGAGAGGGCTTAGGCAAATTACAGACTGGAAATGGGCTAGTGCTAGAGAAAGAAAATCACAAAAAAAGATGGAAGTATCCTGCACCAATTGAAGATTAATTTGGATTAAAGAGGGCAATTTGAAGAGCCTAATTTCATCCATTCTATAGCCATTTGCATTGTATTATTAATGTTCTAACTAATGAAATCAATCCCTGGGTGTTATTTGACTTGGTAAATGAAAAGTCTGATTGGAGTGGGGGTAATTTTGTAACTGTAGTTTTTGGTGGAGAATGCAGATATGAATGGAATGATACATGCTGTGGAACTCAGAATTTCTTGTTGAGTGAAGGTAAAAAAATATGTTATAGACAGTAGTAGAAGAAGATAGATTATCAGGTTGCTGGTGTTCAATTTTGCCTACTAATAACTTTATATACATACTCATACATTTCCATTTAATTGATCTCTAACTAATATTTCTCAAAATGCTCTCTGTATTGCACCTGCAGAGAATCACATGTGGAGTAAAACTATTATAATTCCAGACAGTCCCTAAAGCATATTGTGCTGAAACCTCTGTGAGTTTTCTGGCTGAAAGTCAACAAGCCCCAGTAACTGATTGGTGGGTACCCGAAAGTTTGGAAAACCCTGGTTAAGACTGCAACATTTAAATACTGAAGGTATTTTGTAAAGTTCTGCAGCCCATAAATCAAATCCTAGTTTTGGTCTTTTAATTCATACAATTTCCTGTAAAAAGAAGTGTGAAAAAAAAGATAAAGGAACCCCAGGAAGAATACCTGAGGAGTCTACATGGCAAAAGAATGACATTATAATTGTTTAATCTTGAGGCATGAAATGACCTCAGGAAAGGGTAACTGAGAGTATTATGGTTCCTGAAGCTGCAAAACAATGTGAATGGGGAACTAGAAATACAAATATCACAAAAATATAATATAACATAATACTTATAAATAGAAGATAATATATAATACGGTAAAAGTATAATATATATACAAATATAAAATATAATGTATGTATTTTAAATACAATACATAAATGCTCATTAAAATAAAAAAATAAGGGTGCCTGGGTGAATCAGTTGGTTGAGTCTGTGGCTCTTGATTTTGGCTCAGGTAATGACCTTGAGTTCTTGAGATTGAGCCCAGCATTAGAATCTGTGCTGATAGTGTGGAGCCTGCTTGGGATTCTCTCCCTCTCTCTCTCTCTCTCTCCCTCCCCCCTTCTCTCTTTGCCCCTTTCCTGCTCTTGCTCTCTCTCAAAATAAATAAACATGAAAAAAATTAAATATTAAAAATAAAACTCATCCAACGATTCCTTCATGAGCAGCACTACTCGTTAATTCATTCCTTGTTTCAGCCATTCTTTGTTATATATTCACTGTCTACTCTAAGGCACTACTGACACTCTAAGATTAGTACTGTGAGAAGTTTTTTAAAAGATGCTATAACCAGTGGAGATTATACTCCATTTGATGAGACCAGACTATTAGACATCTCTTAGAAAGCAATAAAAGTTACATGCAAAAGTATACTCTACGTAAATATTATATAGTTAGAGAAGAGATGAATAGAGGTCAAAATACTTGAAATTTTCATAGAGAAGATAGGATGAGCTGTTCTTTAAGGTTGGGTAGCGTTCAAGCCAAGATATGTGTGATGACTATTTCCTAGGAAGGGATGATATAAGCAAGTCATCAAGTGCAGGATACCATACTTCCTCCGTGGGTTTAGAGCAGGAAAGTTAGCGCACATCAAAGGAGCAGCATAATGGGGTTAAAATAGGACATGAAATCAAATTGCCGGAAGTATTATTTTAGTATTATTTTATACATCCCTAACACTGGTGAATAATCAATGATCATTTGCAGAAGGAAGGGTACATCTTAGGGAGGAAATCCTCACATTATCAAATCTATAGCCAAGTTTAGAAAGATGAGAAATCCATGTGAATAGGAAGAATAAAAAAAAAAAAAAAATTAAGGAGGGCAAACCAAATAGGCACAGAAAGAAACCAAACCTGGAGATATAGTCAGGTTCTGTACTATAATGTGTCCCAAGGGTCATAGTGAGAAATTTTCACTTATCTGATAAATCAGAAGAGGCCTGGAAGGCCTCATCAGAAACTTAACTCAATAGGTTTGTATTATGGAATGACCAATCTTGCCACAGCATGGAAGGTAAAACAGAAAGGCCCAAGTGGAGGTAGCTGGGCCAATTAGAAAAGTAATATGGCACCCTAATTCCTATCAGAAAGGGTAACAATTTCTCTAGGGGGAGTGAACAGAAAGGAGAAGGTGTGGGGCCGGAAAGGAATAATGGGAGACAGCAGCAGAAATGAGTAGGGTTTGCTATCATCCACCTCCATTCCACGCAGGAGGCTCTCATGCAATCCTCATTCCTCCCTCTTTCGATAGCAGAATACACACATATAAATACAGAGATGTTTTCCTTTGTTTCTTAATCAATTCCCTACTGCCCATGTGTATGTTTAAGTGTATGTGTGTGTGTGTGTGTGTGTGTGTGTGTGTGTGTGTGTGTATGAGAGAGAGAGACAGACAGAGATAGAGAGACATTCAATGGGAGTGCGGATGCCTGCTCCAAACACAGGGGCGTTTGTCTTGGACTGGTGTAACATCTTGTTGGCTAAACAGAGATACCTGTCATCCTTCATTAATAAAAATTAACTGCAAATCTCCTTGCTTCCCACAGGAGGGTCTTTTAAACATTCCATTGGGGGCTTGCAGAGGACATCTGGCCGCTAGTCAATCAAGAGGCAGCAGGAACTGGCAGCAGAATCAACGAGAATTTTTAAAATATATATATACATTTATATACTTTTATTCTATCTGCCAGTCCTGGGCAGCTCTCATCTGAATTTGTTTCTATGGCCTCTCTACAGACAGTTTCTTTTGCCACCCTCCCATCACTACCCCCTTATTCTTCCCTCACCACTCCTACCCCCCACCCCCTGCTGCCCTCCTAGTGCTGGAGATCTGTGCAATATCATTTTCCGCATAATGAAATCTGGAGTGACATTAATATAAGTGTAATTTTATAGAAGGGAATGGGCCTGGCTGATAGTTTCTACCTGCTGTGTTTTGATGATAGACATCGGGATGTCACCATCTGTGTAATGAAATTTCACCTCCGTAATGGTTCAGATTATCAAACGTTCTTCCAAGCTGGCTCTGGGAATCTATTTATTTATTTATTTACGTATTTATTTTTCTATGAACGGCACTGTAGGCCTGTTTATCATAGAAGGTATGGGTGAAGAGAGTTTTAAGTGCATTAAGCAAAGTAAAGGCGAAGTGAATCAAAACATTTGCTATTGCCCTATAGATACATTGATCATAAGGTGAAGTTACTATTTCCATCCTGGACAGAAGTTTCTCTTCTATATAAACTCCCATAGCTCTCTAAGTGGAACATATCAAATTGATGGGTTAATATCATGTGAGTGTAAAATTAAGATAAGAAAAATGCATTGAGTGTTTATTACATAGATGTATATACATTATATCATTTGATTTCCGAACAGGGTTGTCTGGATGCAGTGAGTTAGCAGGTCTAAAGCTCCAGTAGGCAAATGCAAGGCAAAATGTATAATATTCACCAAAAGGTAGATGCTAGTATCCTTTTAAGCAAAAGGTGTGGCTTAGGGAGGATACTTAATGTTTCAAGATGACCCAGGGATGAAACATGTTTTATCTCAGTTCTATCTGCTTCACAAATGCATGCCCTTTTCATCCAAGTTGCTTCCCAGGCACTGAGACCAAATTGGGGCAGGTGAGTTGGATTCAGTAGAGAGAATCTCAGCCTCGTCCAACTGCCCCAATATGGCTCAATATATTCAAGTTGTGATATTGACTATCTGTGTCTTGAGGTGCCAGCATTGACCTAGAATTCACTTGTTTTCTATTTTCCTAATGTCTCGCTGAGACAATGTCATCAAGAAGATAAAGAAGATAGGAGGGAGAATAAATATCGATATGTAGTCACATCAGATAGATTGCAAACAGCTTATTCCATTATATTATAAATCCATTTTTATATGAATACTTAAAACTACATTTCAGATTATATCCAGAAGCCTAGTACACATTTTTGATAATCAATTGCTGAATATTTATGGCTGATTATATCTTCTACCCTCTTTTTTTAAATAAAAAATGCTAGTAATATTTTTTCATGATTATTTAGTGTTTTATTCTTCATTTCTAACCAAAAAAACCTCAAAGATTCAAAACTCTGTCCCTTTCTCAATTGGTGTGGATTCTTTGACTTTGAGGTGAAGTACAAGTGCTAATAAGAATAACTACTTAAAATGTTAAATTATTTACCTCTGTTGAAAATATGTTATAGATTTTACTCACTTGCAATTCTCAATGAATTTTGGGTAGGAAAGAAAGGGATAGAGTTCATACTGTTTTCCAGTAAAATTCAAAGCCTCTTTACTTGTGTCATAGCCTGTAGCAATGTGGAACCCATAATTTCATATGGGTATCAAGTCCTGGCAAAAGCCCGAGAATTGTGGATCTGCTCTAGTAAGTGCAACCAGTTTTTGAACCCCTCTTCAAGAATGTCAGATTTTTTCGTTCCCTCTCTCTCATCCTCTCTGCATAGTTTTTGTTTTTGTACAGACTTGCTTTATATCCCACCCTGTGTACTTGTTGGAGACCCCCAATTTTATTGAACACCCTCCAAAGTGAGGACTTTCACCCATCCTTATGTGTACTGTGATGCCTAGCACAGTGCACTGAACAATCAGGGACTGTGTTACACACATATTCAACACCCTCTTTTAACCAATATTAAAGCTAACAGAAGTACCTTCGTTTACATATTTTGGAGCATAATCCTACTAGAACTCAGATTTTCTGCCTCCTATCTCCTAAGTGTTCATATTGCTTTATGTCATTCCTGGTTCTCAGATTCTCCTGTATAGAGAGCCTCGAGCCTATCTTCATTACCTCAGTCAGGAGTCTGTGGATGGAGCTTGCAGAATATCATACTTGATAACCATTTTATGGTCAAGGAAGAATCAAAACACTTAATACCTGGACAGATGGCCTTAGAGTCACTGGAGTGTGAAACCAGCAATGTTTTGTTGGTGGTGAGCACATGCTTATTCACTTCGGAATAAACAAACCCAGTGGTATAGGTTTGTTTATCAATAGGGGGTAAAGATAGAGGTGGGGGACAAGTTTATTTTGTTGACACCTTCCATCTGGGTCTTGGACAAAAACCCCTGCTAACTGAAGATTGTAATATTTTCCTTAAAAATATGCTTTTCATGGTCCTGAAATCTTTGCATGGACCAGAGACCAGAACTTAGAGTAGTGACGCTGAGTTAACAAGGGCTCTCTAATGATTTTTGTCTGTATCTAGGTGTATACCTATAGCCTCCCAAATCTCAAATTATACTTTACACTATTCCATTTCATCTCCTCTTCAGGTCAAATCTAACTCATCTAGTTTTATCTAACAATTAAATAAGAAATAATATGCATTTGATTGTAATTTATATCAAGAGAGATAGAATTATCCTACTCAAGACTTACTGGCAGAAGCCCAAATTTTACCTACAATTCTTTGTCTTAGTTTCCATTCTTTGTCTTAGGTTATTCGGAATCCTTCTCATTTGCCTTTTGGGAAGATATTTTCCAAGACTCATCAAGAGAAATTATTCACCAATAATTTACCATAAAAATTAAGGCTGTTATATTTACTGAGTTTTCAATCCTTGAAGTTCAAGTTCAAATACTCATATGTACACACACATACATGCACACACACTGTACATCCCATGGAGTCTATTCTTCATTTTTTCTGGTTGCTTTTTGTTAAGTCATCTTTCATTACTTTAAACTTCTCTACTTGCATTAACATTTGCTCTCTCTTTACATTTTAGAAGTGGAAATATGAACAGTTCAGATTCAGTCTACTTTCCTCATATAACATTAGCAAGAGAATTCCAGGTAAGGATTGAGCTTCAATAAACTGGGGCTCTGGGTCTATAAACTAAGGTTAGGAAACTTTGCATTGCTAGAGGTTATAAACAGGCATGAGCAAAGAGTCAAGGTAACTCAGAAGAAACAGGAAAAGAGCAAATGGCCATTAACTATGTGAGCAGATGGGTTTCTAAGGAGCAAGAGATCGTTGTGTTTCAGAATAAGCAAAAGGTCAGTAATCAAAGCCCTATCCTGTGAAAATGAAAGGGGGGTAACGGGGTCATAGCAGGGTACATCATTAACTTGTCGTAAAGTTAGAAATAAGGGATGACTGTCACGTGTCTGAAATCACTGGGAGTTTCTGAGTTCATGAAACTGTTTTAGCTTTAAGAATAATCTAGTCACTTTTCAGGGTGCCTGGGTGGTTCGGCTGGTTAAACATCTGACCCTTGATTTCAGCTCAGGTCATCATTTCATGGTTCATGGGTTCAAGCCTCACATCGAACTGACATTGTGGAGCCTGCTTGGGATATTCTCTCTCTCCCTCTCTCTCTGCCCCTCTCCCACTCACCTGTTCCCTCTCTCTCTCTCAAAATAAATAGATAAACATTAAAAAAAATAATAGTCACTTTTCCTACTGCTCTGTATCTACAATTCAGGCAGAAGAATGCAGTCAGTCTCAATAAACAAAGAATAAAGGAGAACTTCCTTAACTTGATAAAGATTTTCTTTAAAAAATCTATATCTAACATTATACTAAACTGTAAGGAACTCAAAGGTTTCCCACTAAGATTAGGAACAAGGTAAAGAAGTCCCTTCTCACCACCCCTTTTCATACTGAAAGTACTAGCTAATTCAATAAGACAAGAAAAGGAAATAACATGTATATAAATTAGGAGGGAAGAAATAAAACTATCCTTGTTCACAGATAACATGACCATATATGTAGAAAAACTAAAAGAAACACCACTACCACCACCACCACCAACTCCTGGAACTAATAAGCAATTATAACAAGACTGCAGGCTACAAGGTTTATATACAACAGTTAATCACTTTTCTATTTATCAGCAATTAACAAATGGAATGTGAAATTAAAGATACAATATCATTTACATTAGCACCACCAAAATCAAATACTAACGTATAATTCTAATAAAATATGTACAAACTCTATTTAAAGAAAACTATAAAACTCTTATGAACAAAAGTAAAGAAGAATTAAATAAATGGAGAGACATTTCATGCTCCTAGATGGGAAGACTCAGTATTGCCAACATGTCAATTCTTCCCAACTTGATCAATAGACTGAATGCAATTCTAATTCAGATTTGGGGATGTTATTTTGTGGACATTGACAACCAATTCTGAAGTTTATAGGGGGAAGCAAAAGACCCACAAAAACCAACAGATTATTGAGGAAGAAGAGTCAAATTACAGGACAGACATGACCTGACTTTCGTACTTACTATAAAGCTACGGTAATCAAGACAGTGTGGTAGTAGTGATGGAATATATATGTAGATCAATGTAGATCAATGGATCGCACCGAGGCGAACACCATGAACAGGGTTCCCCTGTGACCCGCCTTCAGAGGCATTGATCTACATATATATTCCATCACTACTACCACACTGTCTTGATTACTCAATCAGAATAGAGAGTCCTGAAATAGATGCACATAAACATAGCCAAATAATTTTTGACCAAAAAAATGCAGTCAGGTGCAGTACATCCTTCCATTCATACCACATTATTGTGTAAAAAATATGCTCAGCCCCTCTTTGGTGATATTTTCTTATTTTGCAGTGAGAAGCCAGGGACCTAGTTATGACCATAAAGTTGTGACTTCCATATACCTGTGGGTAAAAATAACTTAAAGGGAAAAAATTCTGATTTAACAGGATGAGGAAAAGAGACACGATGATGTATATAACTTGAAATGGAATCCTACTTATTAAAACCTTGATTATAATAAACCTACAGACTTAAAACTTTACATTATTTAGTCTTTATTTTAGGTAACGTGTTTGACATTAGAAATGGGTAGGTGATGTAGGTACCACAACTGGGGTACTCAGAGCCTCAAGATCTTCTTTCCAAAACTGTTAGAACTGCAGAACTTCTAATAGTTAAATCACCTGGGGGAACCTGAAGGGATTCTCTGTCCACCCAGAATATAGAAAACTAATGGATTAAAAAAAAAAGAAGAAAACTAATGGATTAGATTTACAGGCATTAGCAAACTACAGTCCGTGGAATGTAGCCCATCTCCTGCTTTGGTAAATAAAGTAGTAGTAAGGCCCAGCCACACTCATCTTTTTATGTATTGTCTATGGCTGCTTCTGGGCTACAGTTGCAGAGTGGAATAGTTGAGACATGTGGCCTAAATAATTTTTCCTTGGGCCTTGACAGAAAAAGCTTACTGACATCTAAGTTATTGATATCAGAAAGTGTTCTCTAAGCATACTTTAAATGACTGTACAAAATAAGGACAAATGACAAAGAAAGCAAAATAAAAATTATTGTGCATATTGTTTTATAGAACAAGTACCAATGAAAACAATAAGTAATTATAAAAAATACTAAATTAACCTCGAAGAAGAGAAGAGGTAACACCAAAACCCTTAGTTTCAGGATGCTCCAACATTATAAAATTCGGAAACCATTTGTCCCAGTTTACAAAAGTGAAAGAAAATGCAACTTAGTTAAAGAGAGAGAGAGAGAGAGAGAGAGAGAGAGAGAGAAATTTTTTAGAAGAGTAAGCAATTGGCAAAATAAAAAAAATTACCTTGAGAGTGATTAGAAGTATATTCATGAGGAATAGAACACAAATGTTGCACACATTATAGAAAGGAAGAAATAAAACAGGAAATAAGAAAGAAATGTAAATTAGAGATGTTACTCTAGCATATTAAATTGATAATTGTCAAATACTCATTGGATTGTTGGATAGTGAGAAAACAGTTTTAAACAACCACACCCCAAATCCTTCCTCCATAGTAAACAAATAAATAATGAGCAAGAAATAAGTACTTGCCAGAAAGTATTATAGAAAGCACAGGGTATCATATTACTGAAAGGATGGTCATTTGGATGTCCCAGCCTAGAGATGCTCATATAATGAGCAGGTGGCAAGTTTGGGCAAATGGGATTTCCTCTGCTAGTAGTAACACACTGGGGGTACCTGCCCATCAAAAATCTATATTGGGTTTTTAATGAGGGATTTTTCCTTTTCCATCTTCCTTTTCTTATACATTTTTTCCCTTTTAACCCAAGAAAAACTTTCCAGAAGCTGTCTACCAGACATCATTTTCAATCTTATTGGCTAGAATTGTATCATCGTCCTACTTTTAACAAAATCATATAAGTGGATATACTTACATTAGACAAAATAGACTATAAGCCAAAAATTGTAACAAAAGACAAAGAAGGTCATTATATAATGATAGAGGGATCAATCTATCAAGAGGATATAATATTTGTAAATATTTATGCACCGAACAAAGGAGTGCCTGAGTATATAAAGCAAATATTAACATATCTGAAGGGAGAAATAACAATACAATATGATCAGGGGATTTCAATACCCCACTTTCAACAATGGATAGATCATTCAGACAGAAAATCAATAGGGAAACACTGGATTTCAACTATGTATCAGACCAAATGTATCTAACCGACATACATAGAACATTCTATTGAACAGCAGCAGAATACACGTTATTCTCAAATGTACATGGAACATTTTCCAGACTAGGTCATATGTTAGGCCACAAAACACATCTTCCTAAATTTAAGAAAATTGAAATCATATCAAGCATTTTTTCTGATCTCAATGGTATGAAAGTACCAATTCATTACAAGATGAAAACTGGAAAAGTCACAAGTGTGTGGTGATTAAAGAAAATGCTCCTGAATAATCCATGGGTTAAAGAAGAAGTCAAAAGAAGAATCCAAAAAACATCTTCAGACAAGTGAACTTGGAAATGTAACGTGCCAAGACTTATGGGCTGCAGCAAAAATGGTTCTAAAGAGCAGCTTATAGCAATAAATGTTTTCCATTAAGAAAAAAGAGAGATCGCAGATAGGCAACCTCACTACATCTTAGGGTCTAGAAAAAGAACAAACTATACCCAAAGTTAGTTGTATCAGAAAATAAATAAATGATTCAGAGACAAGAAAAAAACAGTAAGAAAGGCTGATGAAACCAAGGGCAGTTTTTTTTTTGAAAAGATAAAATAGACAAACCCAGAAGAAAGAGGATTCAAATAAATAAAATTATAAATAAAATAGGAAACATTATAGCTGATACCACACAAATAAAAAGGATCATAAGAAACTATTACAAACAATATTATATGAACAAATTTGACAATCTACAAAATTAAATTCCTAGAAACATACAACCTACATAGACTGAATCATGAAGAAATAGATCACTGATTAGTAGTAAAGAGATTGAATCAGTAATCCAAAAACTCCCCAAAAATGAAAGTACAGGACCAGGTGGCTTAGCAGGTGAATTCTACCCAACATTTAAAGAAGAATTAATACCAAACTTCTCAAACTCTTTCAAAAAATAGGAGGTGGAATACTTCCAAACTGAGTTTACAATACCTTGATATCCAAGTCAGAAAAGGACACTATGTGAAAAGAATATTAGAGGCAAATATATGTTAAAGTGTTCAGTAAATGGGAAAACACTACATAAACATTAGCTGTTATTATTATCATTATTACTAGCATTGACATAATTGTAAATATAGCTCATATTTTCTCAGTAGTGGGTGTACAATAAGAGTTATTTGCTATATTGAGCTACCAAATTGTAATTTTTCTAAGCGTTTTTAGATGACATATTTAGCTTTAGTTGCCACTAGATAGAAGGAATAATAATAATAATAATAATAATAATAATAATAATAATTTGAAGGCTCAAATTTCCTGGAAATATTTTTATATTTGTTGACTTCACATACATTTCAGTGACTTGGGTCTCAATAATGCTAATTATATAACCATATGTGAGGCCCTGAGCTAGTTACTCGGTGTGCTTCCTCTCCCTTAAACCTCATAATTCATTCTGTAGTGTAGATGTGATCACTTTCATTTCACAGAGAAGGAACCTGAGACTTAACGGGGTATTGTAAATGCCCTGTGTCAGAGTTCATAACGGGCAGAGGTAGGGTTTGAGTTTAAAATGTCTAATTTCAGAGGTAGCTCTTGTGCTTTACTGTTTCTTTATACATTATAGGTGCTATATATAAATTTATTTTTTTATTTTTTAATGTTTATTTATTCTTGAGAGAGGCAGAGACAGAGCATGAGTGGGGGAGGAGCAGAGCAAGAGAGGGACACAGAATCTGAAGCAGGCTCCAGGCTCCGAGCTGTCAGCACAGAGCCTGAAGTAGGGCTCAAACCCATGAACCATGAAATCATGACCTGAGCCGGAAGTCAGACACTTAACTGACTGAGCCAGCCAGGTGCCCCTCAATATATATTTTTGAATGCATGAATGAGTGTTTTCTGGACAACCTTCGGTCTAACAACCTTACAAGCTCACAATATTTCAGGAAGGGAAAAGTGTCTGGATTCCTACTCTCCAGATTGTGTATACAATGATTATTTAGCATTCCACCATTATCTCAAATTAACCAGGTCCAAATTGTAACTCATTATCTTCCAAGTAATACTTGCTCCATTTCCTGTGTTCCTCAAGTTACTGAAGAGTATGACTACCCACCCAGTTGCCTGTGTTCAATACTTGAAGTCCTCCGTTTGCCCCATCCCTATTTAGAATCCATTTCTAAATCACGTAAATTCTTTGAGGTATCTCAGATTTGGCTATTGCTTACCTTGGCTCCAACTGTCACTAGCTCTCAGCTGGGCTACTGTAATAGACGCCTAACTGGTTTTACCCACTCACATCCATCTCCCCGCTGCCACTGGAGCATCTTCTACATGCGGATTTGATTATACCATCTTTCTGCTTTAAACATTAAAAGCCTTCCTGTTGCACTGAGACAGACATCAGCCTGGCCTGTAAGGATCTTCCCCATTTGTCCTTTTCTAATTCACTTCATTGGCCTTATTACTTGCCTTCTCACAATTTCCACCACAGATATAATTGACTAGCTGCACTTTCACAAAGCTTTCCTCGCAGCTTTTGCCTTTACTCGTTCCTCTGCCTGGACAGCCTTTTCCCACATCTGGCCTAACTACTTCCTACAGCAGGACTGAGCTATTCCAGTGCAATCTTCCCACTAGCTTTGCCAATCAGAGCAAAAACTAACCCCATACACTCCTGAATCTAATCCTCATGTGACGCTATCCTACTGCGTGGATTGCTCCGTTGTCTCTGTCCCCACTAAGTGAAAGCAGCTTGAAAACATGGGGCAGGTCTTTTTTTCCTTTTATATTACCAGAATTTAGCATGCTTGGCACAATTTTGATGTCCAGTAAATGGTTTCAAATAGCATAATAAATGAATAAATAACTGGATGGATGGGGAAAAAGGAAGCAGCAAAGGAAGAAAGGAAGGCAGGAAGAAAGAAAGGAAGGCAGGGAGGGAGGAAGCGAGGAAGAGAGAAAGGGAGGAAGGGAGGGAGGGAAAAGTAAGAGTAAAGAAGAAAAATTTATGTCCTTTTGCCCAACAAGAACGTAAAAACCTAATACTGTTGGTTTTGGAGGTATGGGGATGGGATCAGAAGCACATGCTAGTGTAAGATGCAAGTGTATTTTTAGAGAAAATAAATTATAGTGTGTTTCTTGTATAGCAAACTGTAAACCTATCACCTCCTGTTGTAAATCTGACCCTCCGTGGAATAAATCTGTCCTGTAATCTCAGTGTTTTTCATAAGATAGTATTCTATTCTTTAAAAGAGCAAAATGATCTAATCTGCAGTTCCAAAAAAAGGGGGGTATTATTGAAATTTATAGATTTGGCCATGGCAAAATGGCATTTATGTTTTTCAGAGTTAAAATAAAATAAAATATATAACTTGTTGGGTTTTGCTTTCATGACAAATAGGCACTGACAAATACATACCACATTACCATCCTTGATTGCTCTGATGGAACTCATTTTCATCTTGTGTTCCTCTAATTACATGAAAATTGCATACTTTTTATGCATGACACATTTTGCACAGCTTTCGCAAAAGGTTGTGAAGAGAGGGAAAAAAAAAACATTTATCAGTTTTTTCCCCTTTCACAGAAGCAATTGATCATCTTCCCAGCAATCAATCTTGCTTTATGGGCCTACTTTTCTCCACTATTGTTGTAACCAAGTGGCAACAGAAAGGCACTGTACACAAAAAAATATGGTGGCGGTTTTTAGGTGTTTTTCTCTGCTCTTAATAGATGAGATTTAGGATGCCCTTGCTTTCCAACGAGGGTTCTGAGTTGTTTTCTTTGCTCCTCACTCCCCTTTCCACCTGGATTTGAAGCTTTTCACCTTAGAAAGAGTGATAGGATCCCTGTCTATAAGTCCTGTCCCACTCCTTATTTTTCAAACTACTTTACATTTATAGAGAATATTAAATGTTTTAAAGCACTTTCTTATCAATTTTTTTTCACTTTAGCTTCATAATTAAATGGGATCTATTTAGAGGAGATAATTTTAATCCATATTTTAAAGATGAGGAAATTGAATGATTAGGACTTGTGACTTGCCTAAATTGATGTGATTTATTTGTTTTGAATCTTGAAGTTGACTCAGAAGTCCTGGCTTCCTGTCCCGGCTTTTTTCAGAGGGGTTGGCTTCTCTTTATGGAAGACCTGGAAAAATAATTTTTTTGCTACCTATCCCTAAAATGCATAGAAAGAATACATCAATAACAAATACCAGAGCAAATTACAGGCAATCAATTGGCTGTTTCTTTTCCCATTCTTTATGTCTATTCTTTCTGAGAAAGAAGGCATTGGCATTCACGGGAAGCTCAGCGTCATTGTATTTAACTCGAAAGGGATTGTGGAAGGCACATCTCATTCCTTGAAAATAATGACAAATTATGCAATTTTTGTTTTACCCAACTAGATTGAAAACGCCTGGGGAATAGCCAAGCTGCCTGGCAAAGGGAGGCATTTGATGTTCGGGGCTTTGGAGCTGAGGGAGCGGCATTGCTTTTTAAACAGGTGCGGGCTCCTAAAGCTTCGCTCGCTTCCCTTTTTTTGGACAGGCACAGCACCTGACCAACTTCGGGAGAACAAAGCCTCCATCTGGACCGAAGGGAAAGGGAGCTGGTCGCCCGTGGAGCAGCAAAGAACAAGGCTCTGCTTCCCTTTGAAGCGCTGGCATTCTTCTTAATCACCTGGCAAAGTCTTAATTTAAAGAGGGACTCTTGGAGAAGGGGGAATCTCAAGTATATTTGACTTTCATATCAAATCTACTTACCTTTCATCAGGTTTATTAAAATTGGTGATGTGTTAATTGTGAACCCTGTTTGTATCTGAATAGGAAGTGCTGCCTTTGGGCCCCCCCTCCTTGCTGTTTTGTCTTAGGATACACTCACATTGCTGCCTTTGCCATGGAGTAATTATTTCTGGGGAGACATACTGTGATGTCAGGCTACTGGGTTACAGTTGTTGCAGGGTAAACACAAGAGGACATTAGATTCTTAGAATGCCTAATTAGAAAGAAAGTAAGTGCATTGCTGGATAGCTGAAAAATACAAGCCTAAGTAGTATTGCATTTTTCACCAGTGGATGCTGCATGCATTGGTACATTTTATGTCTTTACTCTTAGGAAGTAAACATCATAAAGGAATTCTCTTGCCTTTTTAGAAAGATACTTGTAAGATTCACTTTGGAGGGATATATAAAATCCATAAAGTTATGGTATCGGGAGGAGTATTCAGTTCTACACCACGAGTGTGGAAATTGTCAGTGATTCCAATACATGCGCCTCATCCAAATTCCACCATGGAGTGCGTTTTTAAAGAATAGGGGATAAGTGATTTTTTGATTTTATACAGGTATTGGGTCCTGGATGCAGCCATGTGCTGGAGATACAAGAAACATAACGCAGTTATTGTCATAAAGAGTTTGTAATCTATATGTGGGAAATGAAATCATCCGGGAACACAAGTACAAACATAGAATTGAACATCACAAATATCAATGGGAAATCAGACTAAGAAAATTTTAGTCAAAGAAATAGGTGACTGGGCTCATGGAATTGCAGTTAGAGATCAACTTTAAAAGTTGTAGAGCTATGAAGAGAGGGATGTGGACGGTGTGTTCTTACTGTCGAAGTAAAAAAGAAAATGTGTGTAGGAGTAAGCCAGCTGAGTTTCTAGTGAGGACTCTCACCATGTCATAGTAGGAGTTTTGAAATGATCTCTGGATAAATGAAGGCATCTTTAGTCAGTTATCAGATTTGAAATTAAAGATGAATGTCGACTTTTGATTTTGAGTGGAGTGTGTGTGTGTGTGTGTGTGTGTGTGTGTGTGTGTGTGTATTTTCACTAAACTTGCTCTCTTCTCACATGATGAGGTGGTACCCAACTACAGCTCCTTGGTCCATGACCCATACTCCAAAATTTTCCTCGCTTTTTTCCTTCTCATCAACCTTTCCTTTCAGGGCCTGTTTCCAGCTGACAGGGTGGGAGAATGATCAACAAAATGAATTTACCCTAGGTTGTGTACATATGACTGCAATAACGAATGATGCTTCTCCCAAGACTGTTTATATTTGCAAAGGGTGTTCCCAACTCAAAGAAACAATGGGATGTCCCTTCAAGGAGTGGATGACTGAGGAGCACTTTTGGGGAATAGGAGGACATCCCAGTGTCCCTCAGTTCTCTCCACATCAGTTGCTGTCTACCTACAGCAATGTATGCTCGGACAGAAAAGAACTTGTGTCTCAGGCCCACAGACATTCACAGGCTTATAAGCAATGGTGTCTGTCACATTGGGTGTTGGGAGTAGAGAGATGGGCGGGGAGGTGTTGCTCACAAAATCCCATTTAGGGAATTATTTATTATTCTAGTTTGTCGTTTATGCTTATAGCATCTGTAATAAATAAACACGCTCCAGAAGAAAGCACAACTTAACAAGGAGTAGATGAGATTGAATGTGACGACTCCAGCCCTGTACGAGAGGCACTGGCCCATTAAATGAAGGCGCACAGCTACTTCTTAATGCTCTCCCTAGGTAATCAATTTCTGAAAATACCAAATAATTTTAAAACAGCCCTGTCTGACCTCACTCTCCAGTGACGTTGGACCAGCCCTTGCTGATTTGCCTACCTGGTTTTTAATCAATCAGATTTGACATTTTTGGTTTTGTTTTGTTTTATTTTGTTTCTTCCCCTTGCCTACACTGGCACCTTTTCTCTTCCCTTGGCAAAATTAAATGGCATCTGCCCTCCCTCAAGGTTAGGGACCCAAAACATAGCTTAATATTTATAGGTTTGGACGTCTTTTGAAATAGCAGCAGAGGAATCTAAATGCCATTGCAAGAGGGTAGAACATTCTGATGCTGTACTAGGATTTGATTTCTATCCAGATAAAAAGACCCAGGATGCCCAGAGTCTGAACACAGATGGAAATTGAGGAAGAGAAACTGTCAGCCTGAAATATCTTCTATCAGACTTTCGAACAGAGTATGATTCAAGCAAAAGAGTTAAAAAAATGTGATTTGAGCCTTCTTTCTCTTTTTGACTGATTAAATTCTCCAGGTCATTTTAAAAGTACTTTTTTTTCTCATTTCCCAGCTCGTAGAAGATAATATTTGTGAAAGAGGCTTATAGATTATAATTTTTAAATATATATTGTATTATATAACCATCCTATTTGTTTCTTTTTTGATCTCCTTTTCCTCTTACTGCTTCCTCCTTTCTGTATTCTTTAAATCTTCTTATTTCCCCTCCTCTTCTTCCTTTTGTAGTCATCCTTCTTTTAAGTATAATTACATGTATTTGTTATGAATTGAATATTTGTGTGCCCCCAAAATTCATATGTTGAAACCTAACTCGCAACATGACAATGTTTGGAATTGGGCCTTTGGGAAATGATGAGGTCATGAGGGTGGAACCCTCATGAATGGCATTAGTGCCTTTCTGAGAGTTCCCAGAGAGTTCTTTCACTCCTTGTGAAAACACACGTAAGAACAGAGAGAAGATGGCTGTCTGTGAGCCGGGAAATGGGTCCCCTCCAGACACTGAATCTTCCAGAATGCTGATCTTAGACTTCTCAGGCAACAGAAATATATTTCAAAAATAAATTTCTATTGTTCATAAGGACCCAGTCAATGGCATTTTGTTACAGTAGCCTGAACAGAGACTAAGTCAGAATCATATTGTGTCTTGGTGTGTTGGCAATACTGAAGGTGGCAGAAAGGGAGTTACCACAGAAGTTATGGGAGTTCATAATTTCATACTGGGGAGAGGGGGAGGCAAGGTTAGTAAGATCAATTTAGTAATATTAATAAGATCAGAAGCAATTCTCTGTTTAAAAAAATTAAAATGCTTTAGATGGGGGAAGAAATTGCTTTGACAGATGAGAAGATGGCAATTCAGGAAAAAATTCAGATTCTCAGGAAGCTAGTAGATAGTTACTGAAAAACTAATTGTGACAATATGGGATATGCCTAAGTAGTAAATGATTGTGAAACACTGGCTCACACAGAAGCTCTGTGTTTATTCTAAAATTGCTAGAATGCATGGGCCAAGATCTTTGCATGTTCAATGTACATAACCTTAACAAGTGTTGGAGGTCAACAGTTACACTACTAGCAAAGAAAGTATATCTGAACGAGTGGCTTGGGGGACTTTCTGGTTGGGACATAGCCAAAATGATGGCTAGATAAGGCAATGACATGAATATGAATTATGTTAAATGATATATGCACTAGACAAACTGTAGATGGCAAAACCTGAAATGAGAGTTCATATAAAGTGTTAACCAAATAAGGAGATGAAACAGGTGATGATAAGTCGTGGCAGGTATCAGAAACCACAGCCTGTGGGTTAAATCCAGCTGGCTGAGGTTTTTATATGGTTCTTGAGCTAATTGCTTCCACAGTTTTAAATGGTTGGAAAGCAATCAAAAGAATCCTATTAGGTGACAACTGAAAATTATATGAAATTCTAATTTTAGTGTCCACAAATAAAGTTTTCTTGGATCACAGCCATGCTCAATTTGTATTGGCCTATGGCTACTTTCAGTGGAAGAGTTTAGTTGTTGCCACAGCGACTTCATAGCCTGCAAAGCCTAAAATGTTTGCCGAAAACGTTTCCTACTCCTCCTCCCTAAGTTCTGATTTGGGGGATTCTGGATCCTTGTCCATATATTGAATTTAATTAAGCAGGTATTTGTTGAGTGCCTGCTATTTTTGGTGGTACTGAAATGTCTGAAGTTAGATTGCAAATGTCTGTTCCTTTGAGATTTCTGTGATAGACAAAAATCAGTATGGGATTTTATCATGTGTCCAGTCTAGGAATGATATGGAGTGGGAAGCACTAAGACCCTGTGAAAGTTTTTTTAGTTTCAAAGAAAGGGAAGTACATGCTAAAGAAGAACACACCATGAGTTTTACACGAGAGTTGTCAGGAAACATGATACATTCCAGGACCGAGGACACACTTGAAATGGACTGAACATGGTCTAAGTGCAAGTAGGAAGTGGACGTACCAAGGTTAAAAGGAAGCATCAGTTTGGCCAGATGATGAAGAACTTTCATGTGAGGCTAAGTATTTGGATTTTGCTCATGGTGAAGGAGGATGAATTTGTTCTTTGGTTTTTTGTTTGTTTTTTTTTAATCTCAAATTGATTGTGAAGAAGAGAGGATCTGACATCTATTTCAGAAAAAGAACCAATGAAATTCGCTAACAACTGGAGTTGGGTGGTAAAGAGATAGATATAGGAGGTTTCTGGATGGGGTGCCTGCATGGATGAAGTCTTCCTAAAATGGTAAATGTAGGTAGGGAGCAAGAGTGTGGGGAGAATGAAGTTTGTCCTATTAGGTTATGTGCTTTGTGGAAGAATCATGGGTACAGATTTAAGCACAGGGAAGTCTCTGAGAGAACAAGAAGGGTTGAGAATTATGAATGTACAATGGGAGTTGAAGCCATGGGATGCATGGGGCTTCCCAGGGAGGGCGTATCAAATGCAGGGCAAAGGGATCAGAGAGAGTAATCAGAACAATAATACCATTAAAGAGTTCTCAAAGGGATTCAATATCAAATCTACCTTAAGCCTCCTTAAGACCTTGTGGAACTGAGACCTGGGCTATATACCTGTGTCTGAGTAAAAGGGAAAAGGTTTATAAACGGTTACATGCATGTCACGAAAGATGACTCTGGCCACACTCACCATTTTGGCCAGAGTCCTCCTGGTGCTCCTGCTTCCTAATCATGAGCTTAATTTCCTGAGGCTAAAAATGAAAATAAAGATCTTATACAGAACAGGCTGACGTCAACTTGCCCACTGCTCCTGGGACAGCAACCTCTCTTCCAGCCCCAATTAGTTTCATTGTCATTTTTCGATTCCTCCCCCAGTTTCCAGGCTGATCATACTTTGTTTTCCACCATCTCCCTTTATTTCTTCCTTTTCCAGTTGCTAAGCACTCCCTTGTTGCTAAGTGGGATATGAGCACTTAATTTACTCCATTCTTTTTTCTCGTACCAGATTTTAGAAATTGCAGATCCTGTTTAATCAATGTGTAAATGCAATGCTTTTGATGTATTTTTCCTAAGAGCAATATTTTGATCATTCTTAATGATACTTAATGAAGTCACCGCATGATTTCTGATTGTACCTAATTGAAGCTTGTGACTTGCATTTCAATATTATCATCTTACAGCTTTAGGTCTATGAGATGAAATTTTTCCAGGGCCCAAAAATATTAGAAAATATGAAGAAGTGATGTTTTGTTTTAAATTGAAAATTATTCTACAATAGATGTATGTGAATGTGGATGTATATATATGAAATTAAATGAAAACTGAAACAAATTTCACAAAATGAGTTCCATGTATTGATGATAAAGGAAGCAATCTCTTTGATAGGAAGTTTAACCACTAGTTTTAAGTCTTAAAGGAATCTGAAGGGCCTTAATATTTAATATTTCGATATAAATCCTATGCTTAACTGCATATTAAATCCAGCATGCAAGCAAATTCTGGCCCTTGAAAAAGATAATAAATTGGGTTTTACTCTTTTTTGCAGAGTTTTTTTTTTTTTAAGTTTATTTATTTTGAGAGAGAGAGCCCTCACGCGTGAGCATGCGTGGGGGAGGGGCAGAGAGAAGGGAAGAGAGACAATCCCAAGCAGGCTCTGCACTGTCAGTACAGAGCCCAAGGTGTGGCTCGAATCCACATACTATGAATCATGATCTGAGCTGAAATCAAGAGTCAAACGCTTAACCGAATGAGCCACTCAGGCACCTAACAGGGTTTACTTTTCTTGAAGCCTCTTTTAAAAACCCAATCTCAATGATTTAGTTCCTGGAAGCCATGGTACCAAGAATTTAACTAGCCCCAAACTTAGTCTCAAGCTTTTAATTTTGCCTCTTTTTCATCAAAATGAGCACATCATGTACCCCATTCCCCCAGGATCCTTTTCTTTGCTAGAGGACAGTGGGTGGTAATGGCTTAATCAGAGACAATAACCCCTGCTAATATGTTAACTACCTAATATATGAACCCTCCTAGGATAACGCATTAGCCTTGACCCAGATTATAAAAAAAAGAAGAACTATAGTTTCACTAGAAACCCTTAAGGAATAATACCATTAGAGCAACTTAACCCCATAGCAGGCTAGTGGGGGAGTTACTTAAGGGCAGCTTTTAGCATCCTTGATATCATATGGCCATCTCCCTATTTGGTCAGTGGTGGAAATAAATAGCAATTGTGGTGCTGACAGAAATCAATTTCACTAGTTACTTCTAATACCTGTCTCAGGAATTTCCGTGAAGAATCATAAAGCTTATACAAAGCATAGATTGTGCATAATATCTCTGTAAGAGTAGAGAGGGCACCATAGTCAAAGTATCAACAGCATCACTTGTTATTTCTTCATGCTTTTCCCAGGTATTAAGGGTTTACAAAGATATTTCTAATCAATATTTATTTTTTTAGTCACCTGCTGAGGATGTTGACAATTCTAAGGAAATGAAGGCCCATATAATTTAAATTGAATAAAGTTCAGAGTTTAGTAAATATGCAAGCTGAGACTCAAATCCAAGACTTAAGTCCAAAGCTGGGGCTATTTACCTATGTAGGTATTTATCTCTATAGGCAAAAGGAGCCCACATAAGAACAGTAAATGGGTTTTCCAATAGATATATTGTTATGGGGGTGGTTAGACAATACAGTGTGACTATTGCTGGTAGTAGTCGTACAATAGTATAACTATTATTAGCCCTTTCATTGTTTAGATGTGCATTTGTGGATTGGTGTAAGATTCTACTGAAAAATACATTGCAACTCCCCAAATGCCTCACCTATGAACATTAGGCAACCAGCCTGTTCATGGCTTAAGGAGCACCTGCATAAGATAATATCCTTATCATCAAGCCACTTAGAGTATAAATATTGAGACAATGTATGGAAAACTCAGTTATGAACCAAAGCAAATGCTTTAAATAACAGGCATTGTGAGAATTCAGAAAAGGAAGAGAACACATACTACATTTTAAGCATTTTGTTCAATTATTTACATGGCTTACCTTGTTTAATCTTCTCAATAAAACTAAGAGAAAGGTAGTATTATTATCCTCCTTTTACAAATGTAGAGACTGAGACTTAGAAGGTAATGAGCAAGTAGCCCAAGTCACACTGAGAGTAAGCATCCAAGACAAGGTTTGAATCCAAGCATCAAACCTCAGAACACAGGGGCATTCATGCTCCCGAGCTTTGGCCCACATTCATTCAGATTAAGAGCTGGAATCCAACTGGGAGGAAATAGGGACACCACTCGAAATTCTTACCATCTGCGGGAAGTGACGTAACATGGTTAAAATCACAGTAGCGTCAGGTGTTCTCATATTTATTGAGCATATACAAATTTACTAACGAGCTATTGCTGACTTAGAAGCAATTGTCCAGTGTGCTCTATTGGTTAATACTCTCCTCTACTCGGGAGATAATGATTTAGGAACAGAGCTTCTCAAACTTTAAATGAGTCGCCTGGGTAATTTGTTAAAAGCAAATTCTGATTTGTAGGTCTGAGGTGAAGCTTGAGAGGCTGCCTGTCTAATAAGCCTCCATGTGATGCTGATCCTGCTGATCCACAGACCACTCTAAGTACCGCGGATGTACAAGACATATTATTCTTCCAGGCAGATGATGAAAAGCTGGTAGAAGAATGAGCACTTGAACCATTTCAATTATGAAAGCTTTGAATGGCTTAATTAAATTTTTAAAACACCTTAAATATCTACAATAAAGTGCCCAAACTGGAAAGATAACATTTAATCGAGTGGAATACATAAGGTGGTACATGTAGTGCATTGGCTAAAAACAATGCATAAGTGAAAAGACTGACTGATAAACTACCTCAATGTCTTTTAGCCTGTGAATGGTCCAGCTGGGATCTAAACCCATTTAGATCCCACTCCAGAGTTCATTACCATACTGACTGAGCAGGCTACCCCTGAGAAGGTGCAGATTAGTGCATGTGTGCAAGCTTTATCATAGAATATGGAAGGTTATTCAACCAGGCCTAACAGCATGCGAGAGGAAAAATGAGGTACAATGCCAAGAAAAATATAAATAAAATATAAAATAAAATAATAGTCTCCCTGAGCCCTTGCAATCACACTTAGACTACTTCTGGAGTGTTATACTTAGTTATGCATCACAGCTTAGGTATGATACTCACATAAAATATGTTCAGATGAGAAGGAAAGTCATTTTAGAGGGTCTGGAAATATGCCATAGGAGATATTAAAGGAACCGGTTACATTCAGAGTAGAGGAGAACATACTTACTGAAGGATGTAAGAACAAACTTACTGATAATGTAGGTTAGTGAGACAGAGAAGAAAGAAGTAGTATTATTCCATGCATCTCCAGAGAACACCACAACTTATGCATAGAAGTTGTAGCAATGCATTTTTTCTCAGTTAAGTATGAAATATAAGCATCAGGAGTACTCAATTGGAGACCTGCCAAAAATCCTCTAATAATCAAGCAGTTTAGATGTGACGCCTATGCAAGAGGTAGGACCAGGTACCTATAAAGGTCAACCTCTAAGTCTAGGTGTCTGAATACTATGGACTTGGGAATCACCGTAGTTGAGTCTCTCCAAAATACTGTACTCAAGAAGCAGTTCATCAGCCAGAGAAATGTTTAAAAAGAATTTCATTCTTTGATAACATGTCTTGAAGGATGTTAAGGAGATCTAATTTATGACCCACTGGAAATACTGTAAAAATCGCTTCCTCCTCTCTCCAGTACTTTTGTACCCCATAACTGTGAAAAATATCCCATATGTCCTAAACCATAGACATTTCTGCTCCAGACCAGCCACATCTGACATTTATTTTCCCTCTCTCCTTCTCTCTCCTTCCAGCAGTAAAAAATTCTTTTTAGAAGGAAGAAAAAAGGAAGGGGATCTGAGAAGGTAAAGAAAAGATTTTTTTTTTGTTTGTTTTTCAGCTGGATTGGAAGGAGAAGCAGCCATCAGTTCTGACTCTTCACAGGAATCCAGGGTTGGAAGATCTTGAAAGGCTTTTTGCTTGGTCTTTCTGACTGAAGTTCAGCTTGGACCCCAGTGTGTTCATGTTTGGGTAGAGGAATGGTGTTATGGAAGAGATTAGAAGGAGCAGTGTGGAGGGAGAGCTGTCTTGTTTCCTCTCAGATTTATGAGACAGGAACACAATTATCACTAATGAAATAGAAGCCCTGTTCCCTCCAACTACTACCATATACGCTGTCTGAATAAAAAGAAAAAATAGCAATCTAAAACTCTGTAACTGCCAAATCACCTTCCTTTCCTTCAGGATCTAACTCACTTCCTTGAAGAAATTGATCACCATTTGATGGCCATAGAAATTCTGCCTGGTTATAAAACAGAATGTGAAGAGATTGTGACAGTTTTTTAAAAAAACAATCAATAGTTCAGTCTATTTGCTGAGTACCGACTATGTGCTCAGTCATTTAATTGGTGTTCAGAGAAAATACAGGAGAAGAGACCTGGTCTTCTGAGGGCTGTATTTGGAGTTCAATACTAGTTTAGCCATCTTAAATTCTAATCCTAAGACTTTGAAAGTTTGCGTGTGTGTGTGTGTGTGTGTGTGTATGTGTGTATGTATGTGTGTATGTGTTTGGGTGTGATTGTATCCGTACATGTGAGTATGTTTGTGTATGTAGGACCGTATTAATGAAACAAATGCAGAACCACACAATAGGATTCTTTTTGTCAACAACTTGGTGCAAGACATCAGTTTAAGTGTGTGAATCACAGGCACTAGTGCTGGGAACCTATTTGTCTTGTTAGCAAGAAGTTTCTAAGGTTTTCTGTAACTATAATAGTGTCTAATAAACTTGCAGATTTCTATCTCACATGCAACGATTTGGCAATGTACCAATGTATGCATCTCAGCAGAAGTTGGGGTAGTGGCTTTTGTAATGGCTCTACTGATAATGGCTAACACACTATCACCAAAGCATCATACAGACCGTGACAGATACACCTACTGTATACATAATGCTTATTGGGTATCGCACACTGTAAGGAAAATGGCTCATAAAAATCCCAGATGTCTTTTTTGTCCTCTCCTCTTTCTCTTTTTCTCCACATGTGTTTGCTCACAGTGTCACTGTGCTATGTAAATAACTGTACTGGAATATGTGATGGATGAATGAGTAGACGGATAGATATCCCTGTCATTTTTGTTGATAGTTCTAGGGACAATTCCCTTGAACAATGAAAAGTAGAACTTTAGATGGTCCAATGAACAAAAATTGTGTGCCAAATTTAAAAGAAAAATGAAGACAATAGAAAACATATAACATTCCTGAGGCCTAATTTGTTAGGCTCCGTGAGACAGCTCGTAATATAATGGAGGATACTAGATTGGGACTTAGAACACCTGAGTTCTTGTCCTGAATGGCTACCAACTACTGGTGTGACCTTGGGCAAGTTGCTTAACTTTTCTGAATTTCAAAATGTGGGGTGGGTTTGTGTTAGCCTTCAAATCCACTTTTTGCTTTCACATTCTGTGTTTTGGTTTATCGATTTTATCAGGAAGTCATTCAGCAAGCATTTATCAATTTCTTAAGTAGTGTTCTTTATGATGTGGAGAATGTAAAAAGATAGAGGGCATTGTCCTTACTCTACTTGAATTTATTAGATAAAATATAAACTCAGGAATCACAAAATATATAAGCAAAGGCTTGTGCATGAGTCCAGGTAGGATAATAAGCAAGCATTTGAGGTTACCAGAGAGCAATGAACACATTAGAAATCTTTGCAGAAAATATTCTAATCTTTTAGATTCCCAATCTCTTCTTGGAGTCTCACTTTTCCACAAAGTTATTCTCTTTCTTTCTTCCCTTACTGTGTACCTTGTACCAAAACACATGCCTCGTTAATAGTCATTTCTATTTTGCCATAGTGGTTAGAAACAATATTTCTGACCTTATTTTTTCAGACCTAATTGTTTAGAAGATTTATATATAGGGGTGCCTGGGTGGCTCAGCTAGTTAAGCATCCAACTTGATTTTGGCTCACATCAGGAACTCACACTTCACGAGATCAAGCCCCATGTCCGGCTCCATGCTCACAGCACATAGGATTCTCTCTCCCTGTCTCTCTGCTCCTGCTCCGCTTCCACACTCTCTCTCTCTGAAAATAAATAAATGTTAAAAAAAGGAAGTTAAAAAAAGAAAAGTTTTAGATTTATGACAAAATTTAGAGAAAGGTACAGAGATTTCCCCAAAATGCCCTGTCCCTACATAGCCTTCCCCATTATCAATATTACTAACCAGAAGTATATTGTTTACCAAGGAGAATCTGACTTAGATACATCATAATCGCTCAAAGTCTGTAGTTTACCTTAGGGTTTGTTCTTGGTATCGTGCATCCTATTGGTTGGGCAAATGTATAACGACATATACTCATCATTACAATATTGTGCAGAGTATTTTCAGTCCCCTAAAAATCTTCTGTACTCTACCTATTCATCTCTCCCTCACCCCATCATGGGCAACCACTGATCTTTTTATTGGTCTCATTGTTTTTCCTTTTCCAGAATGTCATATAGTTGGAACAATATAGTATGTAGACTTTTCAGATTGGCTTCTTTCACTCAGTAATATTCATTACAGTTCCCTCCATGTCTTTTCATGTCTTAATAGTTAATTTTAGTGCTGAATAATATCCATTTTCTGAATGTCCCACCATGTATTTATTCATTCATTCACTTACTGAAGGACATCATGGTTAGGTCTAGCCTTATTTCATGATGTGAAAGTTTATACATACACAAAGGATTGGGGATATGACTTGAAACAATAAAGCACTGAAACTTTAGAAATCACACAATGGAGTAAAACAGGGTATTCTTTTTATCATTGTAATCCCTATTATTAAAAAAAATAACTCTCTTGATTACAAAATTATGTAAATTTAAAACTATGTAAAATTAAATCCTGTTGAGGATTTCAATTCCATCCCAGGTTAAACTGCTTATAATCAGAAGCTTCCCTAATTTAGGGACTTCTTATGTGAGGCCTTCCGATTAGCCCTGGAAGACATGCTATGGTTCCTTTTTGGTCAGAATCTCATGGAAGCTCGTTCTCAGGATCTACCAGAATTTTAGGCAGCTGCCTATGGAAGCTGGAGCTGCTAGTTAATAAAGATGTATTATTGTTCCAGACCTTTTACAGACCTCCTCTCTTCTCCTGGTTAGGAAGGTAACCTAAATTCGACGTCTTCTTGTATCTTTTTCCTGATTGAATCAACAAGGAAAAATGAAAATCCCTGCAGAAGTTCCACAATGAAATATCTAATATGAGTGCAAAACTTTTCCTTTGCTAGAGAATTCTATTAGCAGTAGAAAAAGGTCAAGTACAAGGTTCCAGCATTAGTAAGCCTTCAAACCTTGGCTCCTATGCTTATAGTCATGCAAACTTTGGGAAATTATTTACAGTTTCTACCCTTCAATTTATTCATTGGCAATACTAATTAAACTTATCCTATAGAGTTGTTATAAGAATTGAAAAAAAAAACTATGTAAATAATGTATCACAGTACCAGGAATGCTGTAACTTTGCAATAAACATTTGTGGTGGTGGTATTGTAATCTTTCCTGAGGCTAGAGAATGGTGAATCAAAAACCAAGCCTCTGTGTGTACAGTGAAAAACACTAGGAAATACATGTCTGGTGACTTCTCAACCTTCTTTGTTTCATAAATTTCATGGCAAAATGACCCTCCTGAGACTAACGGGTGGCTTATATATATATATATATATATATATATATATACATATATATATATACACACACACATATATATATACATACATATATATATATATATATTCTTTTTCAAATGTGTATCTTTGTGATGAATGTATAGCATGCATTGCATGCTTATAGTATTCAATATAGCAAAACATATGATTAATAAAACATAAATTTATTTTGATAATTATGGAATTATGCTATGTATGCTGTAAATCAAAGGATAATAAACAGACACCTGCTACCATGTGGAGGCTCAGACACATTTGGGATATGCAAAAAACATGTCTCAAGTGGATCTTTTGGAAAAGCCCCCACAGGCACCAAGTGGCCTTTGTGAAGACCCTTCATTTGACTGTCCTATGTTTTTAAAAAAGATTCTTCTAGGGACAAAAAGACATAATTAGAACTGAGGTAAGCATCAAAGGTATAAAATTTGCTCCACAAGGACTCCAATTATTACTAACCCAATGTCTATGCTGTCAGATGCCTATGTTTGCCAGGGAAGAAGAAAACTAGAGAAAGCTGTTGTTTTGTTTTAGCTTCATAAAAAAAATTATTTTTTTTTGCTTGCTCTCTGACATATGGCATTAGAAAATAAAGGAGAGGATATTACTCATTCATCTTCATTCCTGCGTGACTAGTGCAAAGATTGAACCTTGACGGGTATGGCTAGGGTAAGAGAAACAGTACACAATATTGTGACACTTGGAGTAGAATGAAAATTTTATGGCAAAACATTACTGATTGAGATCATGAGACAGAAGACTAGAGTTGACTTCAGTCAAGCAAGTGATCAAAGAGTAAATGGTTTTCCCATATGTGTATCGTACTGATCTGAATCAAAAAGTGAATTTTGGGGGCACCTGGGTGGCTCAGTCAATTAAGCATCGACTCTTCAATTCAGCTCAGGTCATGATTTCAGGGTCCTGAAATCGAGCTCCACATTGGGCTCCATGCTGGGCCTGGAGCCTAATGAAGATTCTCTCTCTCTCTCCCCCTCTACTGCTCTAGCTACAAATACATACATACATACATACATACATACATACATACATTTTTTGTGACTTTTCTGCTCCTGAAGGTATTCAAGCTGAGAGGTACTGGGATTGTTGGTATAAAGCAAATCCTAATCCAGTCGAGTCTGGGCTGGAAGGCATTTCAGTGAGATTGTTTTAGTCTTTAAGTCGGAGGAAAGGCATGGAAGGTGTCTTGAGGAAACACTTAATTTTTCAGTTCACTTGTGGTGACCCTAGTGGGATCTTTTATGACTATCATTCATCACAAAGTGAAGTATAGAGCTGGGGCAAAAACTCATATATAATCCTCATAATATAAATCCTCATAAAACTCATAATATAATCCTCCTCTTAAGAAAAATTCGTATTCATTGCTTATGGTTTTGTCTGGATTATTTAAATCAGCTGAATGTCCCAAATTTACCCAGTGGTAGTTTGAGATCCCCCTCTGGAGAACGTAGCTTTTGTAAACCCTTTTGTGGGAGAGTGTGGGCACTGAGAACAGTGAGAAATGGGACTAGTAGTCTCACAGCTATCTTCCATATTATGTTGAACTCATCTGCCCTGTTTCTACTTCTTCCAACTCTCTGAAGCATCGATATTTCTTACTGATCCTAGAGATCCTAGAAAGGCCCCTACTCACATAAAAATTGTGGTACATTGTCCTTCCATGGGTCTTCACTCCCCCAAACAATGATTCTCAATAGAGGCAATACAGCTCTCTCGGGGCATTTTTGTTGTTAAATGTATTGGTGAGTGCTACTGAAATTTAGTTGTTGGAAACCAAAAGAGGCTCATCTATTGCCATGTGTGGAAAATCATATGCAAAAACATATCCTAGGTCCCAGAGAAATTTTGAATGCCTTGCCAGTCTTTCGTGTAGAGAAGCCTACATCCTACACCTGCTTTATATAAACAAAATCAGTTTTAACAGACACTGGCTTTTCCATAAGTGCAACGATCCAATAAATCAAAGAAAGATCATTTTTGTTTTGTTCTGAACTATATCAAGAGTTTTTTTGCATTTTAAAAAATCATTTCACTGATGACAATACCACGCCTGGTATTTGAATACCAATGTCACACGCTGCAGTAACGTGATTTGTACTTGATTCATTCATAAAGATTCTATGTATAGGTGGAAGCATCTAACCACTTTATTATGTTTCCTAGTGTAGTTTGCCTGTGCATTTAAATATTACAATAAATATTATCTTATTGTATATTATATTCCTCTTATTAATCTTTAAAGTTTGAATGTTACATTTTTTAAAACCTATGTGTGCTGTAAGTTATACATTCATGAATTTTATTTAAGGGTACTACACTGGATGCTAGAAAATAATAAACATGAGGAATTTGAGTCTATTAGCACTGAAACCACTGCTCTTAAGAGTTTCTTATTCCAGGTACTAGACTTTTTCCAGTCTTCAAAGCATCTGTATGATGATGGGTATTATCCCTAGAACACTAATTTGTGGAAGGCCTACTTATACTAATACCTTGCCCATGTGATCCTTCCAATTTGTTTACATACTCCTTGAGAAATTATGTGCTGCAATCAAGCTAAAGTACATTCCATCCCATCCTATCCCCAACTAAAAAAATCAATACATTCATTTTCTGGTCATAACATGCCTGAGACCCAACATTTAAAGTCTCAGCTTCAGATGGGTCATATTTATTTATTTATTTATTTATGGAAAAGAGTAATGCTAAAGTGGGGAAAATGGTTCAAAACCAGAACTGAAGCACCACCTAAACCATTTCTTCCACAATTTGAGCCAGGATGAGCTTAGGGTTAGTTAATGAAGTGAAAAGGAAGAGACAGAGGAAGAAAGGAAAGGAGAGAACACTGTCCATGTTGAGATTAAAATTGCACAGAAGGCTTTGGCTTCATCAGCATGGAAGGTCAGTGGCAGAAGGTGGGTATATGCATCCTCTCCTCTTCTGTTTCCAATTTGTGCCCAGTATGGTGAGGAGAGAACATCTACTCTTAGCCTTTTTCTCGTATAGTGAAACTTACAAGTTAAGTTTTTGATTTTTAAAAATTTTAACACCTTTTAAAAATTAAGTTATTCTCCCAGTTTTTAAGGCTTTCTCCTTCTCCTTTCCCCCATTCCACACATACACATACACATACCATAGATACACAAACACCTTTTAACTCTCAAGCCTCAATTTCTTTCTTTGGGATTATTTATCTGCCTTGCATATTACATATCTCTTCTAATTATTCCAAATCATGCCATGAAATCTTTCAGTCTGCATCTATGTTAATTAATGTATTTATTCAATACATCAACTCAATCATCAGTGGATATTTATTGAGTATCTATTAGACACAAAACATTCTGCCAGATGCTGTAGGACTCTGAGACATATAACACTTCATTTCTTAAAGATCTTATATTTAATTTGGATACAACGAGCACATATAAACAGTAAATCAATTTCATCAAGATCTTTCACAAACCTTCTCTCTGTTGATCCTACCAATGGTGAGGTAGGTATTATTATCATCATCTTCAGTTTAAAGGTTAATATAATAAAGCTCAAAGAGGTTGAATGACGGTCTTGAGGATGATGGATCAACAGCTCGATCCCTTGCCTATTGATTTCAATGTTTAAATTAATTCTACTGCTAATGCCACTTCCTGGAAAATAATAAACAACAACAAAATCATACCAACAGGCAGTCTGTAATTCAGCTCCCACAGAGGGACTGTCAGTAAGTACTCCAGGAGCTCAGAGAGGAGAGACACCACTACGGGTTTGAAGAGTCAGGGAAAACCTCCCAAACACAGAGGAAATCAAATAAAACATCAGTTTCAAATATACAGGGCAGAAGAACTTATCAAAAAGAGGGAAGAGAGTATAATATATTGGGGCAGGAATCCAGGAGGCTTACTTGAGGAAGAAAGAATACCCAATGTTAAGGGAGCCCTTACTCCGCCCAGACACCACCATTCCAGACATTCTCCCCAAGTCACTGCCTTTCGACAGATAAATGATCAAAGGGATAATAACTTATTCTGTGTCTCACAGCAGAGGAAAGGTTTCAATTCAGGAAGGCTGGCTCCAGAACCTGAGCACTTGTCACTACGGCCACACCACAACTTCTCCAAGAGTTGCTGAGGTGGACTATATACACATGTGAAAACAAATCTAGACTACCAGCCTCAGCTTACATATGCTTACTTTTGCAGTCCGAATTTATTGGTGACTTTTAGTTATCTGTGCTTGCACTGTTTTAGATATAGGGAAGTGATTGGTTGACTTTTTAAATCATTTGCCCAGCACATTCACATGTAATAGTGCATTTATTTCTTACTAGAATCCTATAAGAGAGACAAATCAGATAATCTTTCCATTTTAATAGAAAGACAGAGTAAAAATCTACAGGTCATGAAGTGCCAACTTTGTTCTTTTTTTTTTTTTTTTTTATGTTACTCATACATTACAAGATGGCTTTGTCGCAGTCTGCTGGGAGATGTCACCATCTCTGCTGCCTCTCACTCTCTCTTCAGGCTCTATGTCTGGCTCCTAGATATGGTCCTCCCAACATGCTGCATGTTTGAAGGAGGACAAGGATGCATTCACTTAAATTGCAACTCTAAGCAAGGCAGAATGGGATAAGGTTGGCAAAAAGGAAACTCCAATTTCCAAAAGGTTCATTTGCCAGTCACTGTTCGACCTGAGTGATTCAGTGGCCCTAAAAGTCTCCTATAAGGGTAAGGCCACTGCCTCCCTTGACAGCCATTCTACTGGGAAGGAGACAGACCGTGTAGGAACCTGCAGGGGAAAAGAAGAGAAAAGAGAAGAAAAAACAACTGTTGCTTCTGGACAAAATAAGCTGCCTGCCTAAGCTTTTGACTTATTGAATCAATTGGCTATACCTCCCACAAAATTTCATATTTCAATTAAAGACAGAGAGAAAGGGGCAAAGGGAGTATACAACTTAAGGAGATTTTAAGCAATAATAGACTTTTACCCTTTTAGCAGGTCTAATTTCAGGAACTTTATCATTTCTGCAATGTTAGGGGTATTTTTCTGTCCTTTCTTCTCTAGGAACAATTACAGGAAAGCAGTCTGGAAGGGTGGCCAGACTCGGCTGATCTGCACCTGGAGGCTGAGGTTCTCTGTTCCAGGCAAGCCCCAAGCACTTGGAATTGGGCAAAGATTTCCATCTTCACACTCATTATGGCACAAGCCTTTTTAAAACAGAAATGTCCACCAAGCCCCAAGAACGCACATCCCATAATGAAGATAAATGTTCCCTTGAAGCAAGTTCAAACTGTGGAATTCATTTTGCTATGGACTTTATTGCCTTCTAATTAGAGTGACATTTGGTCATTCTCATTATATCTGGAATCAAACTCGAGACTTGGAGGTAAAAGCCCCTCTCTGTACTACCCCCCTTCTAGAACTGACTCAATGAGTAGGGTGAATAGTGTTGCTGTTTGATAGCTCCTGCCCTCACAGTCTGATTATTACTGGCATTGTTACTAGTAAAAGATGCCAGATTCGAAAGTGGTTTCTGCATTATGATCTATCTTTTAAAATGTGGTGTTTTTACTTAGCTGTCTCCCTGTTTTTCTGAGCAAACAAAGTTGTGGATGTCAGGGTACACTCTTTCCTCGCCCTCCTCCCTGAAGGATGCAGTTGGAAGAGTGCAGAGATGGTGAACATACAATGGTTGGCACCCATTTTTGTTGTTGTTGTTTGTTTTGTTTTGTTTTGTTTTGTTTTTGTTCTGTTTTGTTTTGAGAAATGACTGGCAGGAGACAAGGAACACGAAGCATTTAATTGGGTGACCTGTCTTCTACAGAACACAAATCACAGCATTTGAGTTATGTGGAAGTAAATGTTTAGGGCCTTCCCATGGATGAAGAATGCCTGGCTTTCTGTGGAGTTGAAGCGCCGTGGGGTCTAAGCGGTAGATCTTCAGACAGACCTGGGGAACCTAAGTGAAGCCAAAGGAAGGGAATGATCAGAAGGGGTGTCACAGCACACATTATAATTCCTGTGGCTGGCAGACTGGCACCTGGACTCCCAGGTTCCTCTTCCATGACCCTCAGGTGGCAGGTGTCCTGCATTTAACAGGATATTTTTGTCAGCAGGCGTCTGGTCTGGGAAGCCTCCTCTGTCTCAACACTCTCACATTCTAGGCTGACTTTGTCTTTGCCTACCCTTGAATAGATTTTCTCCTTCCATACGTAAACTTTCCTTTTTTTTCCCTCCATAAGGTGTCCAAGGTCAGTCAAAAATGCACAGTGCACCATGTATAAGGCAATAGGATACCTACCCAATTAATAAATTTCCAGATTATTAAGCAATATCTTCTTTCATTAGTGCTTTTGGCATATTAATCATAATTATTTTAAATTCCTGGTCTGATAATTCCAACATCCCTGCCATATCTGAGTCTGGTTCTGACATTTTCTTTGTCCCTTCAAACTGTTTTTTGCCTTTTAGTATGTCTTGTAATTTTTTGTTGTAAACTAAACATGATTCAGGGGTCAAAGGAACTGTGATAAATAGGCCTTTAGTAATGCGGTGGTGAGGTGTTGGGGAGGGAAAGCATTCAAAGCCTTATGATCAGGTCTTAGGGGTTTAGTGAGCCTTTGCTCCTGGGCTGTGAACTTCACAAATGTTTCTCAGTTTTATTCTATTTTGTTTCCACTCCTTTAGGTGGGACAGGATGGGTTGGAGATGGATACTTCTCTGGTTGGTTAGGCCTTGATAAAACCGCAATATGTCAGGGTCATAAAGGCCTTCTCTTGAAGACAGTCCTTATTAAAAGAACAGCACAGAATGCTTTGGCAAATTTCGAAATGGTTACTTTACCTCCCCCCCCCCCCCACCGCCTTGCTCCTGTGGGAACAATGAGGGGCTTTTTCTCCAATCTTTACCATGAGAACTTGATAGAGTTCCTGGAGGTAAACAAAAGCCCTCCAGGAGGCCTCCCAAATACCGTTCCCCCAAACTACCCCCCCCCCACTACACACACACACAAAGTTTTTAACTCCCAAACTTGTCTACACTGAGCCTCTAGCAATTCATCAATTAGTTTAGGTTTTCCTGCCTTGGTACTAGTTCCCATGGAGCTCATGGGTTTCTACTCCGGTAGGTTGTGATTCCCTGTATCTGCATGTCTGCTTCTAAGATTTTTGAGACGGTCGTTTGCCTTTACTTCAAGGCTGTGATGGACTGAAGAAGAGTTGCTTGTTTTTAATTTCTTTAGCTTTTTACTTATTGTTGGGAGGGAGTGATAACTTCTAAGCTCCTTACTTACTGAACAGGAAACTAGACATGCAACATCCTCTTTCAACATTTATGTTAGTCCTCCAAATCCTCCAGAATTCCAACATTATTTTCTCTAATATGGTTAAAAATTTCTGCCATTTATAGGTGGCACCAGACACCTCATAGCAATGCACTTGTGTCTGCTGTTCACCTCTTTGTGCATCAACACTTCCAGAAATTTTCACAGGTGATCTGGAATGATACTAAGCATCTGTACGATTGACTAAAGCCAAGCATATCTGAAAGTGTTAGAAGATGCCCAATGCCCAACCTGAGGAATATATATTCTCCAGGTATCTTAACATTACTACCACAATAATCATTGCTATTATTGGAGCATTTATCCTACATGGTGTTGGATACACATTTATAACTTGAAAGCTGCCTGCAGGCTTATATACTTGAGTCCACTGTGGGAAACTTAAATGCCTAGTGGGTGCAGACTGGTAAGGATTTAAGCTGGCCAGGATAAGTCTGGGCAAATCCTGGCACTCAAGCTCTTGTCTGAAGAGGGCAGTGCTACTCAGCTCCAGGGGCTGCTGTTCTGACAGGAAGGCAGGCCAACTCTAGTGAGATCATCAGGCAACAGGAACTACAAGTACAGATGTTTATGTTAAATCTCTAAATTAGTTAATCATGTCAACTACTTCCAACATTTTAATTAATCAAAATAAAACATGCCTACAAACTAGAGTTCTTTGGTAGGCCCCCCATTGTGCATCCTGTGTCTTAAGGCATGACAGCAAAGATGCAGGAGCTCTCCCTACTTTGACATTCACCTATGTTATCAAGGGAAATACTCTTTCCAGACAGATATTGAAAATACTTCAATCAGTTACCCTTTACTCTTGAACACAGTACTGAAGAAGCGGTCTTGTTTACTCGATCACAAACTCAGACGGACAAAGAACCATGTCACCGGATTGTTGTGTACTAACTAGGTGCTCGTTCTGTGTAGATCTGCAAATGTTTATTGAAAAAGCCCTATGGGGCAATCACTGTGCCACATATAGCTGATTTATGATTAGAAATAAAACATGGCCCTTTATGAAATCCTTTATGCATATCCATACAGAATATAAGAGTGGTAAAAAAGAATGAGAAGGGTGTTTTTAAATATCCGACGTGGAACAATCTCCAAGATATAATATCAAATGGGAAAAAAAAGTGAAGGACGGTAAATATGCTAGAATTTGAATTGAGGGAAGAAATACATATTTATGTTTTTTGTAGAAGTAAAAAATCTCTTAACACACAGAAATTGACCTGGGCAGGAGAATTGAGAAAATAAGGGACAGCATAGGAGGAAGACTTTATATTTCGTATAAATTTAACCCCAAAGTTAGTTTTGTTATATTGTCAATTATGCTAATAAAATGACAAAGGCAAGATCTCCTTAAAAAAAAATCTATCAGGGGACTCTTATGGTGACTCACTGAGTTAGGTAACATGGAGGCAGACACAGAAAGACATTCTAGAAGCACTTTCCCCTCCACCCCAACAAACTCATACATTTTTAAAAGTCAATAAATAAATAGAAAATTAACAGTATGCAAATGTGTTTCAGAAGAAAAGCTCTCCATGGCCCAGGCAGCTTTTGTTTGCAAGAAGCCAGCATTGTAAACTGTGAAGCAAATCCCAAATTGAATTTTCTTGGTCCCCAAAACGTATTCTGGCTGCCCTGCTGGTGAGAGACCAGGGGAGCCACAGCAGAAATCTCTTAGTTATTCATAAATTCTTCCTCTTAAAAAAAAGTTGTTGTTGTTGTTTTAAACACAAGAGTGAAGATGAACTCCAGAGCTCAGAAACCATTTTCATGCAAAACCAGGCGGCTCAGTATACAAATAAAGACCTAGCTGGGAACCCTGAACAGAGCAACATAAATACTCACATCTGGTATAAATAAACAACAAGATACATTGTTTTACGATTAATGCCCAGCTCATGAATAAGTACACACAATGGAGATAGAAATATTTAATTTTGTGTTGTAGAACATAATTAGAAATTATTAAACAAAGTCAGAACACAGTAGAGATTTCTCAAAATGCACAGGCTCTGGGTATAGTCTGGGCGTGTTTGGAACCAGTTTTGTCCAACATCAGATTTCTCTTTCTTTCTTTCTTTCTTTCTTTCTAGAAAAACAATCAAGAAAAGCTACAACCACAGTGTTTCATTAAATAGTTCATGAGAGTCTCTCACTCACTCTCTCTCTTTTCCCATTTCCTTCTGGGAGTTTAATGCACTGTGATAAGATAAATATCTGCCTTTTAATGATGATCACACCGTATTAAAATGTCTCACCCGGTTACTGATAATGCATGAGATTATGAAAGATGAAAAAAAAGTAAAAGTTCCGTTTTCCCTTCCCTGCTGATGCTGTTTGTTTACCTTTTGCATTTCCCTAGCTTAGGCAGTGAAACAACAGCAGCTAATTTTACTGGATTTCTGTTCATTCCACTTTGATTTCTCAGACGGATGCAATACCTACTAGTTTTATTAATTATTTTCTTCTTAGATCAACAATCGTAATTTTGTTTCATTAAACTTGACTGAACATATCACTGTCACTTGCTTTAATCGACTAGGATACAATTGGAGAGAATTAGGTTAGTTCACCAGGGTTCATTAAAATAGCAAGAGACTGCCCAGTGTTGAGGTGTGGGGAAGGACAGCAGCGGGTCAAGCCACCATCTACCCAGTCACATGCAGTTGAGTGTGGTCATCAACACACAGGGACAGTTTTGTGTAAAGAATCAATGGAGTGATTTTTCTTTTGAATGTAATTTTTAAGGGCTGCTCTGCATCAGAGCAGGGAGGGAACTTCATGCAGACTTGATTTTTAAATATTAGAAGTAAGCAGGTCAAGAAGAATAAAGACCAAAGAATAAGCAAGTAGACAGGTACAAAGAGTTCTATGGCAAGAGAAAATAGGCCCCAAAAGGCGTGATTCTCACGTTGGCTTTGCCAGATTCCAGAAAGCAAAGACACGGCTTTTGTCCTCAGAGAGAATTGTCCCCTGCTCTGACTTTCTGTCTGAATAACCTTTCGAGCTGATTTATCTCCTTCTTAGAGACCAAAATGATAAGGATGCTGAATCTCTTCTTCCTGGCCTTTTTTTCTACTCCCCTGCCAGCAACTTAACTCTTATTTGTTTTGAAAATTAGCGATTTAACAGGACATTGCCTTTACTAGCTATTTGTTCTGCTGACCTATGGGGGAAGCTGGAATTGGTGCTGCAAATGTGCTCCTCTAACAGGTCTGTTATTGCATTATTCCTTTATGGGGGCTTCCACGTAATTACACCAAATGTTGTTATAAATCCCACCGGAAGCCACCTCTCAGCTGAAGTCTAGAGGACACTTTCAGTGTATATATCCCTCATCTGCCATTAGCGCGACTCCATGTTCTTCCCAGTATATTAGAGGACACACCGAACAGGGGCAAGGACTACACGATCCAAATGGAGGGTGAGTGATTTGACAAGAAGCCAACAAGCACTTCTCGCAAAACCAAACACTTCTTTCACAACATCCAAACACTTCTTTCACAACAAAGGTTGAATCGAAACCCTATTCCCCTAGCATATGAATTAGAAGAACAATTGTCTGATTATGATTAAAAAAAGAGCATTACATTTTATGTTCAGCCATAATTGGTATTTATGACAATTTATGTAAACAGTAATGAAGTCTATGTGATTTTTGCGGGGAAATTGCATTATGACACCAATGATCGTTACTGTTAATTTTCCTGAAGATGATGGCAATCAGCAGGCATAGTTTCATTGTAAATAGGTTAATTTAAAATTCAAACACTTCTGGTATTTCAAAATGAGTTCACATTTGATTTCTGAAAGCTTTGGCCCAGGCTTTTTCTGTGTCAGGATAAAAATGCATGGATGATATATGTCAGTACGTAAAACTTTTTTCTTCTGGATTTTATGTGTATAAACATGTATGCGATATATATATGAATGTGTGTCTTACGTACTACGCATCCTTTTAAATTTTTGTTCTGTTTTTGTAAAAACTTACTACAGCGATCACCAACTACTTTGCCAGCTTTTTAGTATAAGCAAAGCGCGACACACCATCATATTTTATTATTTCTATTGTGTAATTTGAAGAGTATCTAATCAAAATCTTAACAAGATATAAAAATATAAATGTATTTCTTTTATTGACCCTGGGTTTGGGCTAGTTACTCAGTTAAATTGATGTTCTGCCAGTACATATTTTCAGATCACATCAACTAGTTAATTTCTTTTTTTCCTTTTCAGATACATGCTTCCTAGGATTTAGATCAATTCCTGCCAACTTGTCCCAGCAAGGTGAAAGTGACTAATTTTCACCTTTTGACACTTTAAAAAAAAATAGAAGCTACCCTAATATTCTTGTGTATATATATAAAATATGTATGTTAATAAAAATCACAAAAAGGCATTTGGAGTTATAAGGCAAAAAGGAGAAGAATCATTTTAAATGCTAAGCTGTGTCTACTTATTTTAGGCAATATTTAAATAATCACATAATATACTTTCATGTCCTTTGCAACTGTAATAATATAAAAACTACACTAATATAAGTTACTCATTTTTCTTAAAATAAAAATATTATGGTCGATGACTGTGATTTTTTTTGCAATAAATTTTTTTGATAATATTAATGAACCATGCTTGTAAATAGCTTCTCTTTCTGTCTCTCTTTGTTTCTAAGAGTAGTTTCTGGGTGGTCAATCAATTGCTCATAGTTTGTTATTCTAATGAGAGAAAATGTAAGTATGAATATTCAAAATGTATTATAATTTTGATTATATTAATTCTGCCAGTTGGGTCTTTTGAAAATTTCAGCCTTTGTAGAGAAGTTGTATGGCAAAGCTCATCTTTATATGTAGCCCTTTTATTTAAAACTCCACTTGAAAAATAACCTACTCAGGGGCACCTGGGTGGCTCAGTCGGTTAAGTGTCCGACTTCGGCTCAGGTCGTGATCTCACTGTTCGTGAGTTCGAGCCCTGTGTCAGGCTCTGTGCTGACAGCTCAGAGCCTGGAGCCTGCTTCGGATTTGTGTCTCCCTCTCTCTGTCCTTTCCCCGCTCATACTGTCTCCCTCTGCCTCTCAAAAAAATGAATAAATGATAAATAATAATAATAATAACATACTCAGATAGTTTTACCCTGAACCACTCATTTAAAAGAGGAGCAATTGATTGGGAGTGCCTGGGTGGCTCAGTTGGTTAAGCGTCTGACTCCTAATTCGGCTCAGGTCATGATCTTAGGGTTTGTGAGATCGAGCCCATGTCCAGCTACTCACTGACAATGTGGAGCTTTCTTGGGATTCTCTCTCTCTCTCTTTCTCTGCCCCTTCCTTTCTTGTGCACATGCACCTGTGAACATGTTCTCTCTCTCAAAATAAATAAACATTACCAAAAAATTTAGAAGAGCAATTGGAAAACATTTTTTAGGTAAGCAAACACCTGGAAAGGTGGAACAAGTGTTTTCAAACTTAGATGTTTAGAGCCTTGAATTCATATTATTTTTATTGACTATAACAAAAAAATCAATAATTTTTATGAGCTAAAATTATATTTATATGAAGAGAAAGGATATTCATGACTATATATTAAGTATATGTACTTTATAACCACATCCAAATACTCATGCTTCCCTCAGGAGAGGGAAATACAACATGTTGAAGAAGATTGTTCAGGTGTTTTCTGGGTTTCTGTCGCAACATTCATTTGTAACTTTTTTCTCCACTCAAGTAGCTATTGTTAGAAGACCAGTAGTAGCCATTCTAATGTTTTAAGGAGGAAATTCTGGAAGAAACCTTCAATTTAAGATAATTATGTACATTTATTAAATGTTCTGTGGATTAGATGAGGGCCATTATTTGAATTATTCCTTTACCAGGTATCCTTTCCACAGGCATTTCTATTGAGAACTACTGCTCTAAAATATAATCAAAATGATATCAGTCTAGTGCTGAATAGTTTTTGTTTTAAACTATTTTTAATTTGATTGACCATTCTCTGCTGATGAGGCCAATTCCTATTTGGTTCCTGGGTGATCCCATTTATTGTCCTTCCATTCCCCCACAGACAGAATAATTCCTAAATTCAGAGAAGCTCATTAGTCAGAAAAAATAAATTCCTTCATATAAACCCTTGCCATATTTGAAAAACAGAATCAATACAAGAAAAAGAAGCAAATGAAAACATATCCTATTGATGACAATTCATCACTAAGCACGAAGCACTGAGTCTTCCTTTTTGCAAATGAACAGGGAACATCTCTAGTTACCCCTTTGCAGAACCATTTTGCAATAAAATCTCAGGATTTTTTACCTTTCAAAACTTTTATAATTCCATATCCCATAGGGGTCAGCTATTAATAAAACCTAGTTATGTGGCATCATAATGAATGGCAAATTGATTTAGCTAATGTAGTCAAACAAATGGTGGGTTATACTAAAAGGAAAAAGTTCAGCCAAATTGATTTGCCTGTTAAATGCAAATTAATTTGCGATGAGGATATCCATCTTAAGTTACTCATAAAAAAAGAAGAAAGAAAGAAAAAGAAAAAAAAAAGAAGAAAGAAAAAAAATCACCTAAAGCAAAACATCCAGGCCAAATGAACCTTAAAAACTTATTACTGTGCCGGGTTCCCTGGGTGGCCCAGTCAGTTAAGCATCTGGACTTCAGCTCAAGTCATGATGTCATAGTTGGTGAGTTTGAGCCCCACGTCGGGCTCTGTGTTGACAGCTTGGAGCTTGGAGCCTGCTTTTCTCTCTCTGTCTCTCTTTCTCTCTCTCTCTCTCTCTCTCTCTCTCTCTCTGCTCCTACCCTACTTGTGCTCTGTCTCTCTCTCTCAAAAATAAACATTAATTTTTTTTTAAGTAATCACTGCGCTAGTTGGCAAGACTTCTTTGTGTATCCTTATGACTGAGCATTTGGTTTGGTTATAGGAGCATAAATGGGTTCTGAATCTTGGGTTTAACATATGTACAAGTTACTGTGATTCGTTGAATAGACTACATCAATAATTTCAGCCAAAATATATCTATAAGGTTAAAGACAAATTGTGCCTGTAATGCTGGCTTTTAACCAATCTAAAATCTCATAGAAAAGCACAGGTCAACAAGAAAAGGAAGTATGATACTAGTCTACAGTCATCTCTCCAATCAAAAAGCAAAAGCAAAACAAACAAAAATCAAACAAACAAAAAATCTCACCACTTATTCTATATGTAATATAAAGAGATACATTTTCTGTGACTATGCTTGTGGAAGATATCACCTCCTGTGCTCTTTAGTTCCTTGTGGGTATTTAGAAAGCACAGTACAGTTGTGTGGACAGATTTGAGACTGCATTAGCCTACATTGTTAAGGTTCTTACTTTATAAGTCGGACACTTTGGCACAATTGGTAGAAACAAAAAAGTATCCGTAAAGATTTTCTTTCTTTATTTTTTTTAATATGAAATTTATTGTCAAATTGATTTCCATACAACACCCAGTGCTCATCCCAACAGGTGTCCTCCTCCTCAATACCCATCACCCACTTTCCCCTCCCTCCAACCCCCATCAACCCTCAGTTTATTCTCAGTTTTTAAGAGTCTCTTATGGTTTGCCTCCCTCCCTCTCTAACTATTTTTTCCTTTTTTTTTCTTCTTTTTTTTTCCCTTCCCCTCCCCCATGGAAGATTTCCTTTCAATCTCCTAATGATTTGCCCCTTATTAGGATTTCAAAAATGTTTGCTGAATATGGTTGATGACTTACACAAGTGTTAAACATTTTGGTTTCCGATAGACCTTTTAAGATACTATATTTTGGTGGTAAAAAGAAAGCTTGCCACCAGTTACCATGTCCTTACCTTCCCGAAAGGGAGTACATAAACGCATTGGATACAGCATGCAGTCAGGGTTACTGACATCTTCCACAGACCATGTCCACATGGTAGAGCTGATCAGGTGGTTATTCACACTCCTAATTATGTTGGGGTGGGAGCTTGCTAGGAATTATGCAAACCTTATGCTCTCTGTCCTAATGGGGAAAAATGGCTGACAAACTGATTTACCTCTGGAGTTTTTGATCTAAAGATAGGCAGAGAGAGAGTCTAATTCCATTTGTTACTATCTGTCTTTCATCACTCACGGCTGATGAGAAAGAAAGAAAATTGCACTCAAAGAGATTCTTTTATTTCCGAGAGGAAAAGGAATTTGACCACAAAGATGACAGAGTTACAATTCTTTAGCTTAAAGGGGCAACCTTTGGAGGATGACTATCATTCTAAAAATGCAGGCATTGCTTTTTTTCTTTTGTACTCTATTAAGAATTGTGCATGAAACCACTCAGAGTAAATGGGGACTAGGGGTCAACAGAACAGTTAGAAAGGTGACAAATAGCAATTCATTTCACTGTTTGTTTTCTAGATGATGGCTGCCTCTTTCTCCTGGTGTTCCCATGTTTCTGGGGGTGCTACACAATGAGCTCTATGTCCTTTTAAATAGGGGCAGAACTGCCACAGTGTAAACTAATAAATAGTACAATTGAAGTTTCCTTGGTCATGAAATACAATGGATTCCTCTCAGGTACTTTATTCTTTCTCTCAATTATCTTTTCTAAAGAAAAAAAAGAAGTTATTTTGTAACTTTATCCTGACATCTATGGATTATTTTTTTTAAACTAGTGCTCCTTTTTCATACCTTTTGTAAGGTACAAATTTGGACCAAATTTGTATCATGTTTGCCTGATTAGATCCAAAACCTCCTGCCCTAAGAAAATTTCTAGTTACTCTTTATTTGGTAATCAGATTATTTCTGATGCACTAGTTTCATATTTTACTTTTATTTTTAAAAATGTGACAACCGAGTGACAAAGAAATGGAAAAATTCCAACCTAATATGCTCTAGAGATTTCTGTGGGATTGACCTAATCAAGATGCCAAATGTGCATCAAAGAAGAAAAAGTATTCCACTTAATCAATATACTAATTTCGGTCATCTTTATAATTAATATCTGTCAATCCATTCAAACAGATGCTCAGTGATTCATACTGATCTCTAAGTTTCCCTGAAAAACACTGGGAAAAAACAACAGCATGCCAATGTGCATTAATTGCACTCCTATTGATATTTTCTAAGTGTTAGAATTTCTAAGATAGCAGCAAGTCAAATATTATAATGCCAGATCCAAGAAAAGTGATATTGTGATAATGATTAATCAGAGAATATTACCTCAAAAAGTGCTAATCATCTTTTTTACCAATCAATTTCTCATATATATATTTTTACTTCCTTTTCTAAAATAACGCTATTAGAACACCTGCTGATTTTAGGACCAAACTCCTAGAGGAAAAAAAAAAGTCTTTGTACTAATGGGTGAGGCAAAGATTTCTTAGCTATGACACCAATGCATGATACATAAAAGAAACTACTGATAAATTGGAATATATCAAAATTAATAACTTCTATTCTTTGAAGCCACTGTTAGAAAAATGAAAAGACAAATCTCAGACTGGGAGAAAATATATGCAAAGCATAGATCTGAAAAAAATGACTTGTATTTAGAATATATAAAGATATAGCAAAGCTCAATAACAAGAAAACAAAAAATACAACAAATAAATTTCAAAAAATGGAATAAACCCTGCTCCCAAAAATGTCTATGATCAATACCATTAGTTATTAAGTAAAGAAAATTCTGGGGCGCCTGGGTGGCTCAGTCGGTTAAGTGTCCGACTTCAGTTCAGGTCATGATCTCACGGTCCGTGAGTTCGAGCCCCGCATCGGGCTCTGTGCTGACAGCTCAGAGGCTGGAGCCCGTTTCAGATTCTGTGTCCCCCTCTCTCTCTTCCCCTCCCCCGTTCATGCTCTGTCTCTCTGTGTTTCAAAAATAAACATTTACAGAAAAAAAAATTAAAAAAAAAGAAAATTTTAACAACACACTTACCAGGATGCCTGAAATTAAACACTGACCATACCAAATATTCAAGAGAATATCAAGGAACCAGCATTCTCTTGTACTATTGGAGGAAGTATAAAATGGTACAACCATTATAACCACTCTGAAATAGAGTCTGACGGTTCCTTATCAGGGTAAATTTGTATCTACCACATGATTTAGCTATTCCCCTCCCAGGTTTTTACTGAAGAATAAAAAAAGTTCTCTAGAAGTTTTATACTTTAGTTTTGCTTTTTTTTTTTAATTTAATTTTTTAATTTACATCCAAATTAGTTAGCATAGAGTGTAACAATGATTTCAGGAGGAGATTCCTTAATGCCCTTCACCCATTTAGCCCATCTCCCCTCCCCCACCCCTCCCGTAACCCTCTGTTTGTTCTCCATATTTAAGAGTCTTTTATGTTTGGTCCCCCTCCCTGTTTTTATATTATTTTTGCTTCCCCTTCCTTATGTTCATCTGTTCTGTGTCTTAAAGTCCTCAGATGAGTGAAGTCATGTGATATTTGTCTTTCTCTGACTTACTAATTTCGCTTACCATAATACCTTCTAGTTCCATCCACATAGTTGCAAGTGGCAAGATTTCATTCTTTTTGGTTGCTGAGTAATACTCCATTATATATATATATATATATATATATATATATATATATATACCACCTCTTCTTTATCCAGTCATCCATCGATGGACATTTGGGCTTTTTCATACTTTGGCTATTGTTGACAGTGCTTTTATAAACATTGGAGTGCACGTGTCCCTTCAAAACAGCATACCTGTATCCCTTAGATAAATACCTAGTAGTGCAATTGCTGGGTTGTAGGGTAGTTCTATTTTTAGTTTTTTGAGGAACCTCCATACTGTTTTCCAGAGTGGCTGCACCAGCTTGCATTCCCACCAGCAAAGCAAGAGAGATCCTTTTTCTCTGCATTCTCACCAACATCTGTTGTTGCCTGCGTTGTTAATGTTAGCCATTCTGACAGGTGTGAGGCGATATCTCATTTGTGGTTTTGATTTGTATTTCCCTGATGATGAGTGATGTTGAGCATCTTTTCATGTGTCTGTGGGTCATCTGGATGTCTTCTTTGGAGAAGTATCTATTCATGTCTTTTGCCCATTTCTTCACTGGATTGTTTGTTTTTTGGATGTTGAGTTTGGTCAGTTCTTTATAGATTTTGGATACTAACCCTTTATCTGATATGTCGTTTGCAAATATCTTCTCCCATTCTGTCAGTTGCCTTTTAGTTTTGCTGATTGTTTTCTTCACTGTGCAGAAGCTTTTTATTTTGATGAGGTCCCAATAGTTCATTTTTGCTTTTGTTTCCCTTACCTCTGGAGACATGTTGAGTAAGAAGTTGTTGTGGCCAAGATCAAAGAGGTTTCTGCCTGCTTGTTCCTCTAGGATTTTGATGGCTTCCTGTCTTACATTTAGGTCTTTTGTTCATTTTGAGTTTATTTTTGTGTATGGCATAAGAAAGTGGCCCAGGTTAATTCTTCTGCATGTCACTGTCCAGTTTTCCCAGCACCACTTGCTGAAGAGACTGTCTTTATTCCATTGGATATTCTTCCCCGCTTTGTCAAAGATTAGTTGGCCATACGTTTGTGAGTCCATTTTGGGGTTCTCTATTCTGATCCATTGATCAGTCCAGGGCATATGGCCCTGGACTCTTGTTTTTTGGCAGATTTTTGATTACTAATTCAATTCTTTACTGGTTATGGGTCTGTTCAAATTTTCTATTTCTTCCTGTTTCAGTTTTGGTAGTGTATATGTTTCTAGGAATTTGTCCATTTCTTCAAGATTGCCCATTTTATTGGCATATAATTGCTCATAATATTCTCTTATTATTGTTTTTATTTCTGCTGTATTGGTTGTGATCTCTCCTCTTTTATTCTTGAATTTATTTATTGGGGTCCTTTCCTTTTTCTTTTTGATCAAACTGGCTAGTGGTTTATCAATTTTGCTAATTCTTTCAAAGAACCAGCTTCTGGTTTCATTGATCTGTTCTACTGGTGTTTTTTGGTTTCGATAACATTAATTTCTGCTATAATCTTTATTATTTCCTGTCTTCTGCTGGTTTTGGGTTTTATTTGCTATTCTTTTTCCAGCTCTTTAAGGCTTAAGGTTAGGTCGTGTATCTGAGATCTTTCTTCCTTCTTTAGGAAGGCCTGGATTGCTATATACTTTCCTTTTATGACCACCTTTGCTACGTCCCAGAGGTTTTGGGTTGTGGTGTTATCATTTTCATTGCTTCCATGAACTTTTTAATTTCCTCTTTAACTTCTTGGTTAGGCCATTCATTCTTTAGTAGGATGTTCTTTAGTCTCCAAGTATTTGTTACCTTTCCAAATGTTTTCTCGTGGTCAAATTTCATAGTGTTGCGGTCTGAAAATATGCAGGGTATGATCTCGATCTTTTTGTACTTACTTATGGCTGATTTGTGTCCCAGTATGTGATCTATTCTGGAGAACGTTCCATGTGCACTGGAGAGAATGTAAATTCCGTTGCTTTAGGATGAAACGTTCTGAATATATCTGTTAAGTCCATCTGGTCCAGTGTGTCATTCAATGCCATTGTCCTTGTTGATTTTTTGATTAGATGATCTTTCCATTGCTGTGAGTGAGGTGTTGAAGTCCCCTACTATTATGGTATTACTATCAATGAGTTTCTTTACATTTGTGATTAACTGATTTACACATTTTGGTACTTTCACATTCGGTACATAAATATTTACAATTGTTAGGTCTTTTTGGTGGGTAGACCCCTTAATTATGATATAATGCCCTTCTGCATTTCTTGATACAGTCTTAATTTTAAAGCCTAGATTGTCTGGTATAAGTATGGCTACTCCAGCTTTCTTTTGTTGACCATTAGCATGATAGATGGTTCTTCATCCCCTTACTTTCAATCTGAAGGTGTCTTTAGGTCTAAAATGGGTCTCTTGTAAACAGCAAATAAATGGATCTTGTCTTCTTATCCATTCTGTTACCCTACATCTTTTGATTGGAGCATTTAGTCCATTGATGTTTAGAGTGAGTACTGAAAGATATGAATTTATTGCCACTATGTTGCTTGTAGAGTTGGAGTTTCTGGTGGTGTTCTCTGGTTCTTTTTAGTCTTCGTTGCTTTTGGTCTTTATTTATTTTTATTTTTTTTCATTTCTCCCCTTAGAGAGTCCCCTCTTAGAATTTCTTGCAGGGCTGGTTTAGTGGTCACAAACTCCTTTAATTTTTGTTTGGGAAACTTTTTATCTCTCCTTCTATTTTGAATGACAGCCCTTGCTGGGTAAAGAATTCTTGGCTGCATATTTTTTCTGATTCAGCACATTGAATATATCCTGCCACTCCTTTCTGGCCTGCCAGTTTTCTGTGGCTGGGTCTGCTGCAAAACTGATCTGTTTTCCCTTGTAGGTTAAGGACTTTTTTTTTTTCTCCCTTGCTGCTTTCATGATTCTCTCCTTTCCTGAATATTTTGTGAATTTGACTATGATATGCCTTGTTGATGGTCGGTTTTGGTTGAATCTAACAGGAGGCTTCTGTGCTTCCTGCATTTTGATGTCTGTGTCTTTCCCCAGGTTAGGAAAGTTTTCTGCTATGATTTGGTCACATAACCCTTCTACCCCTATTTCTCTCTCTTCCTTTTCTGGGACTTCTATGATTCTGATGTTATTCCTTTTTAATGAGCCACTGATTTCTCTAATTCTTAAATCGTGCTGTTTTGCCTTAATCTCCCTCTTTTTTTCTGCTTCTTTATTCTCCATGAGTTTGTCCTCTATATCACTGATGTTCTGTTCTGCCTCATCCATCCTTGCCACCGTGGCATCCTTTAGAGATTGCAGCTCAGTTATAGCATTTTTTATTTCACCCTGACTAGCTTTTACTTCTTTCATCTCCACAGAAAGGGATTCCAATCTATTTTTGACTCCAGCTAGTATTCTTATTATCATGATTCTAAATTCTGGTTCAGACATCTTGCTTGTATCTGTGTTGGTTAAGTTCCTGGATGTCGTTTCTTCCTATTCTTTCTTTTGGGGTGAATTCCTTTGTTTCATCATTTTGAAGGGAGAAAAGGACCTAATGGGGTAAAAAATTAAAATTAAAAAATATTAAAAAATTATAAACAAAGACACACACACAAATCAAATAAATGATGCTAGATCCTTTGTGTGTTTTTGTCTGGGTGTTCAAAGGGGATTGATAGATTAGAGAAAGAAAGGGGGAAAGGAGAAGTAAAGGGAAATCATCTGAAAATTTGAAAAAAATGAATACACTGAAGTAGCCTAAAATGAAATGATGGAAGTAAAATAGAATGTGAAAAATTTACACAAAAATAAAGCATATAGTAGAAAAAAATTTAAAATGCTTTTAATAAGAATTGAAAAAAATGAATTTCTTCTCTTTCTGTATTCAAGAAAAAGAAAATGAAAAAGAGAAAAAAGAATAAAGAAAAAAAAAGAAAGAAAATTGAATAGATGGACCAGTGAAGAGACTGATACAACTGAAATTACTTTGTTTTCCCCTAAAGTCAGACTATCAAACGCTTTATAGTAATAAACTAAGCAGGTGGAAAGACTTGTGTTCCTGAAGAGCGAGGTTGGCTGGGTTGGCCGGGCTTAGTGTAACAGCTCCATTCTCCACTAGATGGCGCTGCCATTCTACTGGGGTGGATTGTTTCGGTGCGCATAGGTGTGTATGCGCATGCGTGGGAGAGGTGAGCATGGCAAGAATGGCGTCACCCAGGTACCGAGTCTCTAGTATCGTTGCTCTGTTCTTCCCGATCAGCAACTTTGCCCCCGTCCTCTGTCTTCAGCTTTCGTCCACTCCCCGCTTCTTCACTGTCCCCAGGCAGCACTTCCCTCCTGAGTTTTGTCTCAGATGTGACTGTTTTTCCCAACCCCTTACTTCTGACGGACTACGGCTTTGACCTGTTCCGCCCCTCTGCGGGAGGGTCTCACCGAGCAATGGCCGGGTGCCGGCCGCAGCCAGGAACATTCACGGGCCGTGCTGCTGCCGACGCCCAGAGACTGCAGCCGGGTGCCAGCCCGCCCCGGAAAAAGTTCGCAAGACAGCGTAGCAGCAGCGCCTCAGGGATTATGGAAAATCACAACACGCATTCTGGCACCAGGCTTCACCCCCAGCGATCTTGTTCCAACACCAGTGAATGCAGTTATTCTCCTGGGTCTACCGGGGCCTTGCCTTGCGGGGGCTGCACAGCCTGTACCAGGTGTCCTCCCAGCAGGGGAACTACCTCTCCCCGTGTGGCCTGAAGAACTCCGGACTCCACTCTGCTCCTCGGGATTAACCCTTCTGACCAGAGCACTACCAGGTATTGAGCTGCAGAGTTTCAGACTCTGCGCTCCCGTTTATAGTCTTAACGGAATTTAAACCCTCTCCTTTCTCCTGTCTCCCTTTTTAGGTCAGTACCTGCGGCGATTTCCACTTTTCCACTTTCTCTCCAGCTGCTTTTGGGTCAGGGGGGCTTTTCCCGTACTCTCTCCCCAGTCTTCGTCCTCCTTCCACACGCAAAAGTGGCTCCCTGCCCTGCCCTCCGCGGCTTCCCTCTCCCCCAGTTCACCTCTCCGCGCCGCGTACCTGCAGAATTCTGTGCTTCAGGTTGTGCAGATTGTTGTGTTAATTCTCAGATCAGTTTTCTAGGTGTGCAGCATGGTTTAGTGTTGATCTGGCTGTATTTCATGGACACGACACACACAACTTCCATGCTGTTCTGCCATCTTCTATTCTTGTTTTACTTTTAAGTCTATGACCGATGTTGTTACCTTTTCGTGTTTGATGTAAGATATGGATTGAAGTTTATTATTTTGTATGTCAATACCTAATAGTTCCAACATCGTATGTTGAAAGGACTATCCATTCTTCACTGGATTGCTTTTGCAGTATGACCAAAATTTATATTGTATATGTATGGGTCTATTTCTGGGCTCTACACTTTATTCAAATGTTCTATTTTTATATCCTGCTACCAATAACATACTGCATTCATTTTTGCACCTTTATAATAAGCCTTAAAATCGAGTACTGTTAGCCCTCCAATCTTCCTTATCAAATTTGCTTTGGCTACCTGTACTCTTTTAATTTTTATATGTGTTTTAAAACAGTTTATCAAAATCTATAGAAAAACAGGGTGATGAGATTTTGATTGCAATTGTGTTGAATTTATGGATCGATTTGGGAAGACTGATATCAAAAGGATACTGAACCTTGCAACCCATGAACAAAATCTGTCTCCATTAAGTTAGGGCATTTACAATTCTTAGCCGTAAAGTCGTGAAGTTTTTCATGTACAGTTTTGCACATCTTTTATCAGATTTATTCCTAATATTTCATGTATTTATGCTATTTTAAATGGTAATTTAATTTCAGTTTGTTTCTTCATTGCTTGTATGCAGAAATACAATTGAATTTTGTATATTAAACTTAGTTCTTATAGTCTAATTTCACATATTAATTCTAGTTGCATTTTTTTAGTATATATATTTTTAAGTTTATTTATTTTGAGAGAGACAGAGACAGCTTGAGTGATGGAGGGGCAGAGAGATACGGAGAGAGAGAGAATCCCAAGCAGTTCGAGCAGATGTAGGGCTCGAACTCACAAAATCGCGAGATCATGACCTGAGCTGAAACAAAGAGTCAGACTTGGTTTAACTGACTGAGCCACCCAGGTACCTCATCTAGTTATTTTTTATCATTTTATGTTTCATTATTTTTTAAGTTTTTATTTTAATTCCAGGTGGTTAACATACAGTCTTATATTAGTTTCAGGTGTACGATACAGTAATTCGACACTCCATACATCACCCTGTGCACATCACAACAAGTATACTCCTTAATCCTCATCACCTATTTAACCCATCCCCCCACGCACCTCCCTTCTGGTAACCATCAGTTTGTTCTTTATAGTTAAGAGTCTGTTTCTTGGTTTACCTCTCTCTCTTTTTTCCCCCTTTGTTCATTTGTTTTGCTTCCTAAATTCCACATATGAGTGAAATCATATGGTATTTGTCTTTCTCTGACTTATTTTGCTTATCATTATATTCTAGCATTATATTCTTGCAAATGGCAAGATTTTATTCTTTTTATGGTTGAATAATATTCCATTGTGTGTGTGTGTGTGTGTGTGTATAAATGTGTGTGTGTGTGTATATATATATATATATATATATATATATATATATACACATACACACCACATATTTTTTATCCACTCATCATTTGATGGGCACTTGGTCTGCTTCCATATCTTGGCTATTGTAAATAATGTTGCTATGAGCATTGAAGTGCAGGTATCCCTTTGAATTAGTGTTCTGTATTTGGGGGGTAAATACCCAGCAGTGTGATTTCTGGATCATAAGGTAGTTCTATTTTTAACGTTTAGAGAAACCTCCACACTGTTTTCCAAAGTGGCTGCACTAGTCTGCATACCCACCAACAGTGTAAGAGGGTTCCTTTTTCTCCACATCCTCACCAACACTTGTTGTTTCTTTTGTTTTTGATTTTAGTCATTCTGACAGGTATGAGGTCATATCTCATTTAGGTTTTGATTTGCATTTCCCTGATGATAAATGATGTTGGGCATCTTTTCATGTGTCTGTTGGCCATCTGTATGTCTTCTTTGGAGAAATGTCTGTTTATATCTTCTGTCCATTTTTTAATTGGAATATTTGTTTTCTGGGTGTCGAGTTTGATAAGTTGTTTATATATTTTGGATACTAACCCTTTATTGGATATATCATTTGCAAGTATCTTCTTCCACTCCATAGGTTTCCTTTTAGTTTTGTTAAATGTTTCCTTCACTGTGCAGAAACTTTTTTTGGCTGTAGTCTCATTAGCTTATTTTTCTTTCCTTTGCCTTAGGAGACATATTCAGAAAAAAATATTGCTATGGTCAATGTCTCTTGGTCAATGCCTATGTTCCTCCAGGATTTTTATGGTGTAATATATTTGTCTGATTTTGCTACCAGGGTAATACTAATCTCATAGAAATGGTTGCACATTATTTCTTTCTCTTTATGTTTTTTTTTAAGTTTGTATAGAATTGATATTATATCTACCTTAAATGATTGGTGGTGTCTGCTGATGAAATCTGGGCTTGGAGTATATTTGTGCCATAGTTTCAAAATGCAAACTCAGGGATGCCTGAGTGACTCAGTTGGTTAAGCGTTGGACTCTTGATTTTGGCTTAGGTCACGATCTCACAATCGTGACATTTAGCCCTATGTCCAGCATCTCATTTGGTGTGGAGTCTGCTTAAGATTCTCTCCCTCTTTTTTTCTCTCTCTCTCTCTGTGCCCCTCCCTCTCTCTCTCTCCCTCTCTGTCTCTCTCAAAAATAAAGGAAAAATAAAATGCATATTGAACTTATTTAATAGAAATAGAGTTAGTCAGGTTTAGTTTTCTTTCTTTCTTTTTTCTTTTTCTTTCTTTTTTTTTTTTTTGAGTGAGCTTTGGTATCTTGTGCCTTTCAAGGAATTTGTTCATTTCATCTACAATGCTGAATAGAGTGACTTAAAGACTCTCTTCATATCCCTTATCTTTTTTAATGCTTAGAGTAATTTTGTGTGTGTGTCTACAAGAAACACTAGAATAGTTACTGGCCTTCCATCTCTCACCCCTGACACTGGTAATCTGTGTCTTTTATAAATTTTTTTCTGATTATTATAACAAAAGGTGCATCATCTTTATTGTTTCTTTCCAAAGAATCAATCAGATTTTGGTTTCATTGATTTTCTTTATTGTTTCTTACTTTCTATTTATTATTTCAGTCTTATTTTCCTTGTTTCCTTTGTTTTGTTTATTTTTAATTTGTTCTCATTCTTGTTTCATAAGGGGAAGATGACTTCACTAATTTGAGACCATAATTTTTCTCTAATATTGTCATTTAACGCTCTACATTTTCTTCCATTTTAAAAGATGCTTTTACTTATTATGGAATTCTAGGTTGGCAGTTTTTCTCCCAGTAGTTTAAAGATGCTTTTCCCTGTTTTCTCACTTGCATTGTTTCAGAAGAGAAATCTCTGTCATCCTTTTCATTTTTCCTCTGTACAGAAAGTGGCTTTATGTTTGGCTGTTTTTTAAGATTTGTTCTTTTAAAGTTTTTTTGAACAATTTGATCACCATATGTTTTGGTGTAGTTTTCTTCATGTTTCTGTTGCTTGGGGTTCATTGAGCTTCTTAAATTAGTGGCTTTATAATTTTCAACGAACTGGGTGAAACACTAGCCATTATTTCTTCAAATATTTCTTTTATTTCTCACTCTTTTCTCTCCTTAGGGAGCTCCAAATACATATATATTAGGCCAACTGAAGATATAATATAGCTCACTTTTTTTCAGTTTTTTGTTTCTTTCTCTGAATATTTCATTTTTTATTATTTTTACTACAGCATACTTAATCACCCTAAGTATATTTATCTCTATCCTTCTTCTTGCTAACTCTTACTCACTTTTCAAATTTCATCTCATGGCCAATTTTCAAAGAAACACCATTTGACCCCCTAATCTCAATCATTTTCCTCAATTATAATATCTTATTTCAACTTGTATGCTTATAACATAATATTTATCATAGCATACATATCAGTTAACATTGCAATAGAAAATGTTTCATTACAAACCTTCAAAATAGAATAACTCAAATAATAGAAATGTTTCCTAATTATATTCTGATTTTGTTTCTTGGGAGAAATTATTTTCATCGTTCTTCATGGCTTTTATGTCTATACTTTGGGAGACAAACCTGTGTTCACTAATTTCCATAGAAATATTAGAAGTAGGCATTTTGCAAAAAGTCTTCCTTGGGGGTGCATAATTTTCACACTCCACAGATTTGATGGCCTAAGGTTTATTGTTGTGATTTGTTTTGTTTCTATTTCCTAATAACTCAAAAACTTAAAAAAAAACTTCAGTCTGATGTTATGGCTTCTTTATTAATGTAATCAATATAATTTGTACACTTCTGATCTATTTGCTTTTAGAGAGTTTTATGTAGTACTATGTGTTGGGAAATAATTCTCCATAAAACCATCACAATTCTGTATATCTTGCAACCAGAGGCATGGACTGCCTTACTCCTGGACTATGTTCTCAAAGATGTCTGTATAGTAAAGGACCTTAGAAGTTACAGTAAGTATCTAGTTCTGAATCAAAGAGAAGATTTGTTTGCAGTTTTAAGACGGAGATCATGTCTCCTTCCAGGCAGAGGTCTGGCATGCTCACTATCCATTACAAAATATTTGGATTCCCAAAGCACAGGGCACTTGTACTGTACTGCAACCTATCTCGTGTGCAGATGTCTTCCCATTTCTCTGTGGGATCCGTGACATAGGGAACTGATGGGGAAAAAAATGCCAAATCTTCAGCTATAGCTTTTGCTATGAGTAAACATTTCTTTGTCTTTGACCCAGGAGTTTTGTATCTTCTGCCAGCATCCATAAAACTGGCAGGCCAAATTATTAGCTTTGAAGTAAGATAAAACCTCAGACTCTTCAGTTATGGGCAGTACATATGCCCAACATTTCCCTTTACATATTTGTCATGCCTATTCATTTATTTGCTTCCTCATCTCCATACCTTTGTCTCTCCGTTTAATGGTGACAGACAATCTGAAATAAAAGGCTTATTTTGAAAATAATACTCTTACTTTGATCTCTGTTGCATGGCCGAGTCATTTACTTCAGCTAAAAATTCTTACAATGTCATGTTCTTTCAATCTTTCTTCTTTGTCTTTGGAGTCCAGAAATCATTGGCTTTTCCACCCTTTAAAGAGGCTAATCTCTGTATTCTTTCCCAATTCTGTTTGAAAATCAGTGAATCTTTGCTTGGACTCATCTTTCTTATAACATCTTATTAAAGGCAGGCAGTAATAGCCATGCCACATTAGCTCTCTGGCTCTTTTTAACCACTTGCCTTATAGCTATAGTCTCAATACACACATTATCTTCCTTCCAAGTTATTGCAAAGACAGTTTTAACAAATCTTTTGCCACTGCGCAGCATGGATCTCCATGTTTTTAGCTTGTGAAACATGTTCACTGCCCACTACTCAAATGCTTAACTACTAAGCCAATGTCACACATTTTATTAATTCTTATTTTTCTTTTATGGAAGTTTGAAGGTACAAACTTCTGTATTTGCTAGTCAATTTTAACTACTGAATCAATCTAACTAAAAAATGTATAATCACACATTATTTCTCACTAATATGAAGTTCAAAGTGGAAGTTCCTGTCTGCAGATGGCTTTTCTCCAGGCAGTGACTCAAGGACCCAGGTTCATTCCATTTTGTGACCATACTACCTTCAACATATGACTTCCAAAATCACTATTGCATTTATAGCAATGTAGTTAAGATCAAGAGTTCATCAAAAATCACGATCATGCACTGAAGACTTATGGGCCTGGGCTGGAAATTGTGTATATTGCTTTCAGTTATGCTGCCTACCTAACCGCAAGAGAATATGGAAAACATAGTCTAGCTGTTGGTCCAGTCAGAGTAGAAAACTGGTGAACAGTTTGCTAGTCTCTGCAACAGCACAGTTACAAATTTATTGGTACGGTTGTTAAATGTCTCTCTCCATCACTGGATTATAAGCTCCATAAAGACAAATTTTATGTATATTTGTTTTGTAATTATGCTCAGTACTTAGTGTTCAATAAAATATTTGTTAAAGAAATGAGTGAAAGAATTAAGAAGATTTAATATGATCACACTATTTTACTGGTAAGAAAATGGAGGCTACAAAGTAATCTGCTTTCCCATTTCACGTAGGTTTAAAGTTTAGAAAAGGTTCGAAAACCTATCTCTGCAGGCTACTCATCTGATGGTCTAGGTAATTTTATAAATATTCATCAGTAAGTTTTCAGTGGTTAAAATTGTAATTGTATTCAGGTACACATTAGTTTTTAGAGAAATAGCAACATGAAAAAAATAGCAACATAAAAATAGCATTTTAAGAAAACACAGGATTCTGTTTACAAAGGATTTTGTCTTCAGTTTGGATAGACGTACCTCAGATTCAGCTTTCTCTAACATGTATGTGGATGTGCTCTTCCCAAATACTTAAATGCGAGTCATAAAAAGTCAATTTACACCAAATTTTCTTTCCCTGTTGTATCACTTGTTCAGTCCAAGCACGATAACCATCTAAAAATTTTTTTGGTCATACGGTGTCTGACTGGCTCAGTCAGTTAAGCATCCAACTCTTGATTTTGGTTTAGGCCATGATCTCACGGGTTTGTGTGTTTGAGCCCCATGTCAGGCTCTGTGCTGATAGCGCGGAGCTTGTTTGAGATTCTCTCTCTCTCTCTCTCTCTCTCTCTCTCTCTCTGCCCCTCCCCCACTCATGCTATCTGTGTCTCTCTCAAAATAAATAAATAAACTTAAAAAAAATAAAATAAAATTTTTTTCTGTCATAGCCCTTCCCTTTGACATCAGTCTGACTTTATGTGTAAACGTGAGGTTTATTTTTCTTCAAAATGTAATCCTGTATATATTCAAGTTTTCCATACATGGAGATACTTTATTTTAGTCTTTGACAAAACACTCATCCAAAGACAGTGTCACCTCCCTACCACTGTAGCCACAGTAGGTGTATTGGTATGTAAAATTGTGTGTGCTTGGTATGTTTTGAACATCAGCTGAGAGTAGTGATGTATTTCCACGTTGGGAGAAGGATGGTGAGAACGTCTGGAAGATAGTTCAGACTGAAGCTTGTGGAGCACCATCTACATTTCTTTCTGACAAGGTCGACTTCAAGGGTGACATTAACAACTTGTTCTCTGTCTAATGACACATTTAGATTAGAGTTTGCAATGTACACAGCCTCCATTTTTTTCTTCTATTCATTTCCAGATAAGATGCTTGATAGGTATCTCCACAGTAACCTTTCAGAATTCATTTATTTCGATGAACCAAAATAATGAAATGCCAAACGAATTAAGAATGATATTTTTTATATCAACTGAAAACAATTTAAATCGTCCATATGCATAAGCTCTGTGGCATGAATGATCTTTTCATTTCATGGTTAGAAAAAATGAAGAATTTGTTAGTTTCTATTGCTGTGTTTTTTGTGTACAGAATTGGGGAGAAATGACTGCATACTGGGAATTCACAGCTACCCTTTTCCCTAGGAGTCTCATTAGACCTACCAGAGCCAGGAATACAATAAGAATACACAACTGGAAGTGTGATTTAAATTTCTAATGTTTAAAAAAGTATAATTATAGAAAATTTTGTTTTCCTTTGTTTTCTTTCCTTTTGAAAACTTTTAGCTTAGATTTCAAGAACACGTAAAGTAAAAACAAGATCAACCATTCTAAAATTGCTCTTCTCATGATTTGCACAACAAACTAAAGTATCATTGTTTGCATCTCTTTTCTTCTACTCTGTTCTGCCCCAGTTCTCTTTCCCTCATGAATCTTACCTGCCGGGGATAGAGAGTAACTCAGCAGCTCCCTGTCATTAAATTTCTGGCAGCGGGTCCTTCTCTGTGAAAGCTCTGACAAACATATTCTGCATATACTTTCTCTTGGTGAAGTCTCAGTGAGTGTACCAAGGATTTAAGCATCTTCCATAGTCCTCAAATTGCTTCACATGTTCATGTCTTTAAAATCTCACATAGATTTTCTTAGACAGGAACTACATAATATCTTTCTTTTAAATCCCTCATAGTAAATACAATGTTGCATGCATAGCTAGCATTTAATAGAGATATCGAAGTGGATAAATTAAATAGAATTGCTATTTAAGACCCTAGAATTGTCTGCCTTATTGACAAGAAGACACTGGGATAAATGAAGCCTGATATTTGTTGAAAGGTTGCTGAATGCCATTTTGTCTAACTTTCCATTTATTCAAGATGGCTCCCAGCATTCTTTCTTGTTCAGTGGATAACTAACGTGGGACTACAACAGAGAAGCATGGGCAGATGAAATGCCATACTCATTATCATGTGTAAATGTCAACAGAGTTCATGTTTAAAAAAACACCTTTTAATGTGAGAATAGGCATTGGGCCATGCTTCCTCATGTACCATCTGTCACATCACCTTTGAAGTCCTACTGAATCCTCGTCCTTTGAAGTCAGACACTCATCCTTCTACACAAAGGAAGCTGCTACATGCGGCAGCAGCAAAGAGATGAAAGAGTGTGCCTCAGCTATGCTGAATATACTGTCGATGTTTTAATTTAAAGAGGTAATATTCACCTTTGACATAGAAAATTGGCCTCTGGTTATAGTTCTTCTGAAAGTGTGTTTGCGAGCACATAGATACAACCTTTACAGATATTTTCTCCCCGTGTAATAGTTCCAACTGTAAACTTTGGTCATAGATACTTATTATAATATGATAGCAGCTATGATAAACATTTAAAAAGTTGCTGAAGCTGAAAAAGACTCTCTTCTTGACCAGACTTTCGAAAGGCTCCTCCAACTCCTTTTCTTTTCTTTTCTTTTTTTTTTTTTTCGGCAAGGTCTTGTCCTTGGGCCCTGCCTTCAGTCTGCTAAGTTCAGTTTTAGCAAGAATCCTTCTATGTCAGTTTGGAAAGAATCCCCCACCCTTGGAATTTTATTGCTCTTGATGTCTGATCTAATCCTCATCTCCCATCCTGGATATCAGATGACTCTGGCCTGTCTTCAGCAAGAATGTTATTAAATCTATTTTGTAAGAATTACCCTACCTTTGATGTCATCTCTTAATAATTTTCCATCCACTGACTCCCTCATTCTGCTTGTGGGTGATAAATTCCTACATGTTCATGCTGCATTCAGAATTGAGCCTGACTCTATATTGAGCCCTTTTTCCCTATTGGAGTAGCTTCTAATAAAATTATTTTTTAAACCACTTTAGCTACTCTCTGATTGTGATTCTCTTTAACAAAGCAAATATTTTCATTGTGTAGATCAGATGACCAAAGACAGGTACCGTGTACTCTTTGTAGTGGGCTATACAAAGTAGGATTAGGATCTCCTATAGCTGTGTCTATGATATTAAAATTGCTTCAATTTGTGAGAATTAGGTTTTCAAATAAAAAATTGTGTTCTGTGCATTTTACTTTTTTATCAGAAGAGGTATTGCAGATCAAAATGCACTTATTAGGTGGGTGCCTGCAATGCATCATGCAGCATGCTGAGTCGGTGTAAGGCATTAAATACAAAGAAATCTAGTTTTTCTATAAACCGTTTGCCTGGTGATGCAGCAAATTAGTGAGCATATAAACAAAATATACAATGGAGAAGTGCAACCCCTTTTTAGAAGGGGTTGAGGGAAAGCATACTAGAAGTGGTGTCATTTGAGGTGAGGTACCAGGTAAATAGAATTAACTATGAAGAGTGGAGTGGTGATGAATTAGGAAGAACAAAGAGGATGGGGGAGATGGAATTGAGAATAGTTTAGGCACAGGGACAGCAAAAGAAAACACTGGTATAAGTATAGGTTGGTGGCTCTCAAGGTGTGATCTGTGAACAAATTTGGATCAGAACCACCTGCATTGGCGAAAAATGTACATTTTCAAGTTGAGTGGCTCTCTCTCTTTCTCTGGTACTCAAGAGTGTCTCTAACTGGTATTCAAAAAAATCAGAATTTTAAAGACACTTCCTGTTTTATTTGTATGCAAATAAATTTTGAGTTTTTGGCTTAAGACATAGAAGGTACACTGTTGCCCTCAATTCAAAATAAACAAACATTTTCCCCAGTCATCACTAATTTAGCACACAAAAAGGGACTCAAAATCTTTCAAGGACTAGATGATTAAGTTGATTTTTTAGAGAATGTGTTTTTTAGAAAAAACAATCTGTATAAAAGTATGGCAGAAATATGGAGGACTAAAAAATTTTAAGAAACATTCTGTAAACATTCCCACTAATATTACTCTGAAAAGTATTGTTGAGCTCACAAAAGAGTAAAGGGAATCTCTAAGGAAAAATAAATAAATGAAAAAATTAACTAGATAAGTAAATGATAGTGACTTCAAGTACAGGGGGATTATAGACAAAGGAGACCATAATCCTAGGGTAATTGACCAGTTCTGGGATCTATAGAAAGTCTATGGTTTCTGCGATATTAAGGAGCTGAATTTGAGATGAAAAATTAAGCTGGTCTACTCAAAAAGGGAATACAGATAGTGGCAGGTCCAGTGTCACACCCTGGCTCCCAACAGAACCCAAAGCAATACTTCTCTGGAGTTAAATGTACAGCATTCCACAGATGAATTTTCATTAAATATAATTGCCAAATCAAAATCACCAAACATACAAGTCACCAGCAGTAAGAAGGAGAAGGAGAAGAATAGAACCGATTTAGACTCAAAGGACTTTATGTATTACAGATATTAGGATAAATTATAATTAATTATATATGGAAGGTTTATAGAAAAAACATGAGGGGCGCCTGAGTGGCTCAGCTGGTTAAGTGTCCGACTTCGACTCAGGTCATGATCTCGCGGTTCATGGGTTTGAGCCCTGTGTGGGGCTCTGTGCTGACAGCTCATAGACTGGAACCTACTTAGGATTCTCTGTCTCCCTCTCTCTCAGCCCCTCCTCTGCTTGCACACTATCTCTGTCTCTCTCAAAGATAAATAAACATTAAAAAGAGAAAAAATATGAAATAAAAAATTCTACTAGTATTATATCTATTCTACATCATGCTATAGTTGCAATTCCTAGACAGAGACATAAGCAAATAAAATAGCTATAAGAATTTAAAAAGGCAAGAAATCTGCCATAAATTTAAAAAATGATATATTTATATAATATACTACAACTGATCTAAGAAAAAAATAGCATTGAGAAGTGAATTTAGCAAGATAGTTAGATATAAAGTCAATTACACAAGTTACTGAATATTCCTCTCATTTATTTTTTTAATGTTTATTTATTTATTTTGAGAGGGGGATATGTTCTGCTAGCACAGAGCCTGGCGTGGGGCTCAATCTCACAAACCGCAAGATCATGACCTGAGCTGAAATCAAGAGTCAGAAGCTCAACCGACTGAGCCACCCAGGTGGCCCTAAAATATTCCTATCATTTAAATTAGAATTTTAAAACAATAGAGTCAGTAATCTTAGCATACATTTACCATAAGATGTGTGTGGCCTTTATGGAGAAATTTTAAGGGAAAATCATCAGAGAAGACCTAAATAAATAGAGAGAGATATTATGGTTGTGAAGAAAGCAATATCAACATATGTCACTTCTCAAATCAAGTTAATATAATTCTAATCAAAATATAAGAAATTTATACTACACTTTCCAAGCTCTTTCTACTTTGTGTAAGAACAAAGTTTCATCAATAGCCAAGACACTCCTGAGGAAAAGATGTAGTCAGACATGAGAGATTATGGTAACTTATTCATTCTGGACTAGACAAATTGATAAACTGATATACTAACTAATGGAACAGAGCTGAATGGCCAGAAACAGAGCCAGACATAGATGGAAGGTTGATTTGTGACAAAGACAACATTGTAGATCACTGACAAGAAAGTTCAGCTCAGAAAAAGTTGCTGGGTATAATATTTTGTTGTTGTTTTCAAAATAAATCATTAGTTTATATCATACTTATTTTCAGATATATAAAAGGCTACTGTAAATGTCAAAAACAACTCCAAGAAGAGGTTATAGAAGTATAGATTTATGATAACACATTATGAAAGAATCTCTTCACTTGCGATAATTTCCACAAAACACAACAGAAACAGTATAATTGGGTATATTAAAATTAACAAATTTACTTCTCAGAAAACCATCATAAAGAAATTACAGACAAGCCATAACTTGCAGAATATGGTTTCAACCCACAGAGAATTTGTGTCTAGAATATAAAAGAATTGCAAATTAGTATAGGCAAAAAAGAAATGCTCAAGTGTTTCAAGGAACAGAAAAATACAAAAAATGATACCATTTTTTACCCACAAAACCAACAAAAATTTCACTTGAAACTATTAATTTATTAGAATGTGGCATAACAACAACCTTCCCTCACTGCTGGTGTCAGTGTTAATGAAGTACAACACCTTTGGGAAACCATTTGACACAGTCCTGTAAGTCATACATGTTCATGAACATTACCCATCAGGTCCTCTCTTAGGGCCATACTAGAGTCTTTCAAGCCCTGTGCCCACAAGAGATATACACAAGAACATTCATTCTGTGATGTGATAACAGTAACATAATACAAAACGTGAAAACAACCCAAGTGCTGATAAGCAAGAAAATGGATGAATGTATTTACTCAAAAAAATATTATAGAGTGGATAAAATGTGTAATTGAACATGACTCACAAATGTGTTGATAAAAGTTAGAAATGTATTTAATGAAACAAATCACAGACAATATAGAATCAACAGGTTTAATCACACAATATAAGGGTTTATTACTGGTGAGAGGCCCTCACAGTGTCTATTTAATTGAATTCAGAAAACGGTTGCAAAATATGGGCTTTGTGTAAGGCTTAATTCTTGATTCTTAAGCTCCATGGCATGTTTGATTCTCCCTCAGTGGTCTGCTGAGACCTGGTCAACACAGACTTTCTGACAAATAATTTCTCTTAAAAATGAAGACCGAAATAGCTTGTGTAACATGGACAGAATTGAAGGCTCGGGCCAGATAATGATCTCCTATGGTTAGCGAAAATAAGTATCAAGGCAACATGGACACATTTATTTTCAAAGCGGGAGACTATTTTTCAATCACAGTGTCCAATTTCATTTTCATTAATGTTATTAGAAAAAAAAAACAATTTATGGAAAGACATGAAAAGCAAACAAACAAAATTAAGAAGAGCACAGTGTTGTTGAGCTGTGGGCTTCTTCTGATTTAGGGGTTAAATCTTCCTTGTTGATGATCATCCTGTGAGCAAAAGTAGAATTAGTAAAGTCTAGGGTTTGCAAGAAATTTTGCATTTAGATTTTTCATAAACTTTGTGCTTGGAGGCTGCTTTTCTTTAGGATTTATTTTAGTAGATTTTAATGGCTCTGTGCTCCATTGACTAATAATTGTGCCTAACTGGAGAGACAGAATTTACTTGCCCGTTGAGATACAGGCAAACCATCCAAAGTGATTAGATAATAAACTTAAAAATGTTTGTTTTAAACTCTATTTTGAGTTTGCTTTCCTTCCTTTTGTTTTGTCTCAAATACCTGTGTAGAGATACACAGCCTCAGATAACAGACTCCCAGGAACACCGAGCAATTCTGAAACAGAGGCACAGCCAAACAATGAGAAGTATATTCTTCCTCTGACACAGTTAGATGCTGTGCTGAAAGGCATTTTTATTCTAATATCTGTATCTCACTAATGCCTATCCATTGTTAGCAGGAGCTGTGGAATTTCGAAATTAATCCTGATGTTTCTAAAAATCTGCATCAAAATGCATAGTTGTCAGTGGTTTATTGTGAAGCACGTGAAACAAACAAAAAAAAGCAACACTTCCTATCCCCTGAGAAGACCCCACATGTCATCAGCCCCTATTTGCAAAGATATAATTATCCACCGCTCCTACCTCATGTTTAATTGCACATCTCTAAGCAATATTTCATATTGAATCACTATATTTTTAAAAAAAATTTTTTTAATGTTTATTTATTTTTTGAGAGGGAGAGAGAGACACAGAGTTTGAGTGGGGGAAGGGCAGAGAGAGAAGGAGACACAGAATCCAAGGCAGGCTCCAGGCTCTGAGCTGTCAGCACAGAGCCCAACACAGGGCTCGAACCCATGAACTGTGAGATCATGACCTGAGCCAAAGGCGGACACTTAATCGACTGAGTCACCCAGGTCCCCTTGAATCACTATATGCTTAACTAATTTCTTTTCAAGTCTTTACATTCTTTTCATGCAACTTTCAAAAAGTGCTCAATTTGGCTTTCATTAATACATGGAATTCTGGTATGCTGTAGTGTTGGTGTGTAAACTTACCTTACCTAACATAACTCCCCCTCACTGTAGCTCACTCTTATTCCTCCTTCTGATTCATATACCATTGGCCATGTTTTCCAAAACCAGAAGGATCTTTCTCCATCTTTCAAAAGCAACTTGAGGTCCACCTTCTCCATGCTTCCCCCCCACCCCCCCCCCCACCTTATTTCTCTGTCCTTGGCATATGCACTCTCTTGGCCTGTGGTGTTCACATCACACTGTTGGGCAGATGCTTGATGTATCTGTGTCTGGTCTCATTAATTATATTAGAGCCTCCTCAAAAGTATGTGCTGAGGACTGCTCTGTGTCCTTCACAGCCTCTGACACAGATGTGGTCACATGTTGAGGAAATGAAGTGAATGAAACACAAATGAAATATTGTTGAATTAAATGAAAACAGATTTAATTTTCAGAATACTCTTCAACTTGTGTTTTCCAGATTGTGCTTTCTACAGTACTAGTGCTTCTTACACTATTTTCTAACCAGTTGATACCATGAGTGATTTTTTTTAATTGATTCTTTCACCAAAACACCAAAGATCCTAGATAAACCCATAGCCAGTGAATATAGCAAAATGAGAAAATATTTGCATTGAGTAGAAAATCTCCTTTACCTAAAACATCTGTGTAGTATATGAGATAGAAGTTAGCTAGTCCGTCCTTTCATTTTTCTGATACTGACTTGAGATGACCTTTTATTGGATGCCAGTTATTCAATGCCTGTTTGATGATCTCCGTCTCCCCAATATGCGGCCTCTGATCTTTCAACCTGAGTGCAGCTGAAAACCAAAAGGGAGACTCCAGCTCTTGAAAGCTTTCGGTAGCTGATTTTTCAAATTACGATCATAAGGTGCTCACTCACATCCCTTTCATCTAAGACTCCTTCAAATGCATTATACACTAATTATTAACTAATAATAAACAGAACAGCCACCATGTCATCGTGCATTATTTTTCGCTTTTTCTTTTTCTGCCCATTTCTCTTCTTTTTATTGTTCCTACTTATTTTTTCTTTCTCTCTATACATTCCCTATATTTATGTTGAAAAATTCAACAAACATACTTGTAGCTATATTAAAAAGGGGTGAGTGGAAGAACTGGAAGCATTAGTGTCTCCTTTCTCTGAAATACTTATCTATGCCGCCCCTCTGAGCAGTTAACTTACCTTGTCAGAGTTTCAAGTTCTTCTGTAATTATAATTGAATTTCATGGTCTCTACTGTCATATTTATCTCTAATGGTCCATGAGTCTAAGTTACCTTTTTGTTCTAGGATAAGTCTTAAAGAAGGATTTGCCCTTGGGAAAACCTGAAAACTAGGTGGAATTTATATTTATGGACACCTTTCCCATTTCTGTCCCTGTCTTTTGTTCTGAAATCATTGTTAGGGAATCAGTGCCTGCCTGCTTTTTAATCCTGAACAAGGGCCCATATATTACCACCAAGGCAGGATTCACCATTGCTGAGTAACTTCCCATGTTTTCCTCATGAGTAGTCTCCATCATAATATCCCCATCTTTTATTTCTTGACATAAGGACAATTCTAGAAACTTGCTAATCTAAAAATCTAATTTATGACAAACTGATAAAATGCACATTTCCATGGGAGAAGTTATTATCAAAGTATTACCAACCAGGCAGAGGGGAATTCTGCAGATAACATGTATTTCCCTAAGAACCCAGTCCCAGCTGGTGAATTTTCAAGTATTATGTCAGATCAGTGGGGGAGATAGTTTTGCTAACAAGTGTCTTCCCCTGAGGCCACTGACCTCTTCTTCTCCCAACAGATCAAATGGGTACATTTCTACTGTAGTCACTGCCTAAAGTGCTTTAGGATCTTTAATGCATGCAGGGAAGACTGAAGGGCACGGTGCTCTCAGAAGCCTGAGAGCCTCTGAAAGGAGATATTGGAGTCAACTTTCCCCAGTTGAGAGATGTGCTTTTATCAGAGATATTTGTAGGGTAGTTAAGTATGTGAGCTTTGTAGACAGATCTGGATACAAACCAGGCAGCAATGGCTCAAGGGGTAGCTTGGAGCTTTGAAAATCCCCAAATCTCTATCAGTTCTTTTCTCATAATGAAAGCAATTCCAAATAAAAATACAAACTAAGTAAAATCAGTATGATTTTCATGCAAACAGAGTTTTAAGACACATGCACCAAGATAGCCTTCCAACCAGATCATCTCTATCCCATATAAAATTATCGAGCCCCTCTTAAAACCTATGTGTTAACTGGCTGCAGTGCCCTGTCTCTATACCTGCTATTGCTGTGCCTATGAGAAGATTGCCAACTGCCATTATTTCCTTGGAGGCTTTCTCTGAAGCAAAGAAAGTTAGTATCTGGTTATGGGAAATTATCCTCCTGCTGGCCCTCTATGACCGAACAGAATTGATGGATACATACCCCAGCTTCCACCCACCTGGACTGGGATAAGTCTGAGGGATGTAGTCTGCTGTTTCCAAGAGTTTCCCCACAAGACAAAGCTCTGGTCAAGGATAGTGATAGTCTATTTAATGCACCCCATACTGGCCACCATCCTTTTAGTTTCTCAGTGTACTTCTCTCTACTGCTGTTTCCTTCACTTCCCAATTAACCACTTCTACTCAAATCCTTAACTAGAGTCTCCTTCTTAGGAAACCAAACTAAGACATACATTCTGGATTTTCCAGTTTTCAGGATAGTTACATACTTTCTCTTAGCCTCCATTTCCTTATTTTTAAAATGGAAATAACAATAAGCCTGCCTTATAGATTATTTTGTGATGATTCAGTAAAATAACACTTATAGAGCACTTAGCACAATGAATGGCAAATGCATGCTAAGAGTTCAGTGAATGTTAGATCAGATGATAATTATTACCATATTCCTCTCATGATCAGCAATGAGACATAGCAAACTTACTAACAGTATTCAGAAGTACATTTAAAATATACACACGTGAAAATGTAGACACTATTCTACTGTCTACAACCAGAGGTTTTTGTAAGGGTGTAGTTATCCGTATTATCTATACTCATTGTCCAGTAAACATGTTTGAGGTGAGATTTTTTCTATGTGCTCCCAACTTTACAAAGGGTGCATAGGAAGCACCAGGCACTGCAATGTATACCAAACTCTAAGGTGGAAAGTTCTATATGCTTCTGGTAAGAAATAGGGATATCATGCTAGTATTGTTAAGGGTGAACAAAAATACTGAGAGGTCCATGAGTTTCTTTTGTGTACTAGCTTATTTTCCCAAATTCACAGGTCAGGATATGTTCAAATTGATGATACTTCCTGGAGTTCAGGAGAATAAAGGAAAAGCCACACTTCTGGTAAATTTATCCTGCCAACCAGTCTATTGTAAAATTATATTCAACACAATGCAGTAGCACAAAAAAAGTGAATAATATTAGGTTGTTAAAGTTTTCAAAAATTGTGAGAACTTTTAGCTAGTGTGGATAACCCAGACATAAGTATGTGTGTGTGTGTTTACCTGTGAAAAATCCATAATACATTTACAGAAGTTAACTGGCCCAGTCAAACTTCTCTTAGAAACCAACTCCTGCCTGAAATACTGAAATACTGATTATTGTCACTGGATTATTGTTATAATTGTTTCAATTATCCATGTAACTGCACCAATTTTCCAAAATATTCTTCTTATAGATATGTGCCTACTTAAAATGTTCAATCAGAGGATACTTATAGTCGTGTACAATTAAATTTGTATGGCATTCAATGGCACATTTTCGGGATAACACAGCGGTGGAAAATTAATTTTTAAATATAGATTTCATTTAAAATTTAAAAAATGGTGAACATTTATTAAGAGGCAAGTTTTAAGACTAAGATGGGATATCATTTTGAATCAAATTTAATTTAGTTTGTCAGTTTTTTGTCAATGTGATTTAAAAAAACATAAAAAATGAAATCAAAGACATTGAACTTTAGTTTTGTAGTAAATTCAAATCTTCCCGAAGTATTTTCTAGAGGACAACACTAATCTGATTGATATACCTGTTGTCTGCCCCCACCATGTCATAATCTTATTATTTTATAGATACACACAATTGAGAAAATTGACATATTATTCTTTAAGAAGAAATATTGGGACACTAATACATGAGCACAAATATAATTCCTGTAGAGCATGATACAATGATGGGTGTGTGTGTATGTATTTGATAGACATGGACAGAGGGGTATCAGATTATTTGAATTTGTACCATGATATATACACACAAGGAAACAAGAAGATTACAATCCAGTGGTGATGATGCATGATTTATAGCTCATCTATATAGCCATATGCAAAATCAAAGAGAAATGAGGCCAGCTACAGATTTGAAACATACTTTCACCTGATCTATTCAGGTCAATCTCTGAGGCAAAAGGAGTGATTTCATTTGAAAGATATAAACAATAGTGTGGATTCTCTTTATCACCATATACAGGGACTTAACCATGGTGTGTGGGTTTGATAGGAATTCACTGGAATTATATACTGTATGTAAAGAATGAATGTGACGTGCAATTTTTGTATGTCTGCAAAGCAGCCTGCTCTTTGGGTTACATTGTCTTCACTATTGTGTTTTCATTTGCACGAGTTGGCTTACGTGTGTGTGCATGTTTTATGGGGATAAGGGCAACAGAGTCATTACAAAAGAAACACATATGTTTGTGGGTGATTAGATGAATAATAGTTTTATTACTATCCGTTAGAGAGAGTTCTCTGCCTTGTCCCCCCAAGGTGTGAGTGGGAATTAAAGCGAGTTGGCAATTACAAAGCTCCTGCTGCTGAATGTGAAGCAGGCACTGCCGTTATTGGCAGAGATTTCCCCCCCTTTCCTTCTTTCTTGAGGCTTAAGACAAGTTTGGAGGCCAGTCGTTTCTCCTCTGCACTCTACTGGCTGTTGCAGCCCGAAGCTAGCTTGTTATAACCTACTTAGGCAGTGGGGAACTGTCACTCACCACTTCAGAATCAATGGTTGCAGATGGAGGCTTGGATGCAGTGCCTTTTCCCCCTGCAGTAACAAGCAGTTAATAGATTTTATTATAATTATTTTAACTGCACAAGCTCAGAAGGAAACTTAGAGGTGTGCAGGTTTGCTAATCAAAATCACATACACTCTCACACAACAAAGAGCAGTGGAATCTTTTGAAGGTACCGTACTTAGAGTTGAGTAATATTAATAATGATACAAATAATAAATTCACTCCATAGGGAATTTGTTTGCATGAACTTGAAATGTCAGTTTATCAGAATTTTGCTAAAGGAAAGAAATATTCACCAAGCTGTCATCAAGGGAGTGACATTTGATGATATATATGTACATAGGACTATGTCTCTATGGATATATGCATATATATATGGTTGCATTCATATAGTTAAATTTTTTCTTATTTCTCTCAGGGAACACAGAATGTTTCTGAGAGGCACATCTCAACTCAAAGGAAGAAAATTCACATATTCTATTTCTCTTTGTTAAACTTATCAGTTATAGTTTCTGATCTCGAACTTGCCATAATGCAGAGACTGTTCTGTTAAGGGAGGCATGGGAAATTTTTTGCCATAATTTTAAATCTGCATTTACCTATAACCGTCTGCTGTAGTTTGGTAATCACATTTCACCTCCTTTGCTTGATAATTTTTATGGCGGGACTTAAGAGCTCTGAGAATAATTCATAAAATAAAAACCAGTAATAGAAAAGAAAGGATCCAGAGAAGAATTAATCTAACATATACTTTTAGGATTGCTAGGAAGTCTTCCATATATAAAAAAAGAAAAAAAATCCCTGCTCTTTGAACTTTAAATTCTACCAGTAGTTACTTCACTCCTATAAGATAATACCTTTTGTTCTAAGAAAAGTGACATGTTTTTCTACTATTAGCCTGTGTTATAGACACCATTCCTTCTCTCTTCTTCTCAAAGCCTCTCAAGATGGAGGCTTGAAAATGCCAGATACTTATGTCCTCAGCCCTTTCTTTCTATAGTACTTGTCATATAACCCAATTGTAGCCAATAAGACATGGAAGAATGTCTGCTGGAAGCTTCTGGGAAAAGCTTAACTCTATTATAAAACACAGAGAACTCTTGCCCCATGTTCCTTTCCTTGGACATGTTCACAAAGCCACTGGAAGGTTGTTGTAGAAACTGTCTAGTGACCAGAAACTGTTTAGTGGCCAAGAGAACATACCACTTACTCACTGAACATATCACTTACTCATTGATTAGGACAGAATAATAAAATGGATTAAGAGCCTAGTAAAGAGATTGGTGAGTCAGTATACAAACTCTGGAACCATCTATATACAAGGCAGTTTTTGTGGAAAAACATCCCAGAAATCTTTTTCAGATTTTCTTTCAAAATCAAACCAGAGTAGGAGAAGCAGATCTTACACTGCCTGCTTTCAAGACTTTACATAAAGCTGCAGAATTCAAGAAAGTGTGATATTGCATAAAGATTGACTGACACATAAAAATACTAAAACAGGTAATCCAGTAATAGGCTCACAATTATATTGTCATTTGCTGAGAGAGAGAGAGAGAGAGAGAGAGACAGAGAGAGAGAGAGAGAGAGAGAGAGGGAGAGAATCTCAAGCACACTCCATGCTAACAGTGTGGCCTGATGCAAAGCTCAAACTCACAAACTGTGAGAACATGACATGGAAGGGTATCAAGTGTCAGATGCTTAATTGAGCCACCCAGGTGCCTCTTTGGCAATAATTTCTTGAACATGGCATCAAAAGCACAGGCAGCAAAAGCAAAAATAGACAAGTGGGACTACATCAAACCAAAAGGCTTGTGCACAGCAAAGCAAACAATCACCAAATTGAAAAGCAACCTACAGAATAGGAAAAACTTCTTGAAAACCATATATCTGATAGAGGTTAATATCCAAAATATGTAAGGAATTCATACAATATCAAAACAAAAACCAAAATATAAAAAAAGACAAAAAATTAAAAACAAAATCTAAGTAAAAAACAGGTAAAGGAACTAAGTAGATGTTTCTCCAAAGAAGTCATACAATGGCCAGCAAGTACATAAAAGGTTCTAAGATCACTAATCATCAGGGAAAGGCAAATAAGAAATACAAGGAGGTATCACCTCACATCTGTTAGGATGGCTATCATAAATAAATAATAAGCATTGAAAAATACATGGTGAAAACGGAAACTTACAGACATATATGTATACATATATGTATATATGTGTATATATATATTCAGTTATAGGTTATATAAAGAAGATGTGGATATATATCATATATATCATATATATTATATATACATATATATATCATATACATATATACACAATAGAATACTACTTGGCAATGAGAAAGAATGAAATCCTTCCATTTGCAGCAACATGGATGGAACTGGAAGGTATTATGCTAAGTGAAATATGTGTCAGTCAGAGAAGGACAGATATCATATGTTTTCACTTATATGTGGAACTTGAGAAACTTAACAGAAGACTATGGGGGAAGGGAAGGAGAAAAAATAGCTACAAACAGAGAGGGAGGGAAGAAAACCATAAGAGACTCTTAAATACAGAGAACAAACTGAGGGCTGATGGGAGGCGTGAGGGAGAGGGGAAAATGGGTGATGGGCATTGAGGAGTGCACTTGTTGGGATGAGCACTGGGTGTTGTATGTAAGCAATGAACCACAGGAGTCTACCCCCAAAACCAAGAGCGCACTGTACACACTGTATGTTAGCCAATTTGACAATAAATTATATTAAAAACAAACAAAAAAAGGAAATCAGGATCTCAAAGAGATATTTACACTCTCATGCTTATTGTAGCATTATGTACAATAACCCAGCTGTGGAAGCAACTTGAATGTCCAACGATGGGTTAATGGATAAAAAATATGTACATAAATCAAATACTATTCAACCTTAAAAATTAAGCAAATCCTGCCATTTGTAACAACATGAATGAACCTGGAGGGAATTATGCTAAATGCAATAATCTGGATACAGAAAGAAAAAGTGCTACATGATACCACTTAGGTGAGTAATCTAAAATAGACTCACAAGTGGTGAGTAGAATGGTGGTTGCTAGGTAGAGAGGAAATGGGTGTGGGCAAAGAGTACAAAGTTTCTGTATACAAGATGAATAAGAACTAGGGATCTATTCTATAGCATCGTGTCTATAGTTAACAATATTATATTGGATACTTAACATTTTGCTAAGAAGTTAGATCTTATGTTAAGTGTGATCATCATCATCATCAAGAGAGCAATAGAAAACTTTTGGAGATGATGGATATGTTTATGGCATAGATTACAGAGATGGTTTTACAGATATATCCTTGTTTCCAAACTCATCAAATTGTATGCATTAAATATATATAGTATTTTTTATGTCAATCATACCTCAATAAATTATTATTATTATTATTATTATCATTATTATTATAAAGAACTAAGAGTAAATAGAATGATCTTGGACATCTAGTGCTTTAATCATGAAAGATCTTCTGTACAAAAGGGTAGATATCCCCCTTCATATTTCCTTAGTAGGAACCAACATCCCTACTAACCAAGTAGAAGCTCTTGCTGATTTGCACAGACATGCAAAATGCCCTCTCTTTTTATTCAATTATGATAATGGTGGTGAGAATTATGAAATAATATGAGATTAACACTGACACCTAACATATTAAGAAGTCTGATTATGGAGGATAATGCCTTCTTTTCAATAAGTGTTTAACTGGCTTCTAACCACAACCATTAATAATTTCATACATATCTGTGTAACATTGTCTTTCAAAAAGCTTTTATTCCTATACTTCATATACATATAATTTCGTACCTTCTCCTCTACCTCAGACCCAGTCTCATATTTCCTGAATTAGATTTGACCTAAGTGGGAAGGTTAGCCCTCTGCATGATTATTTTATGGACTGTATTTTCCCCAAATGGAAGGAAAGTAAATTTTATTTGAATGATCTCCTATTTCTGTAAGTTGTGATTCAGTTCATTATCTACATGCACAGAGTAGAGATATTCATAAGTAAATATTATTTTGAGATGTTTAAAATTTTGTCTTCCATCATTAGCATATTCCAGGACAAAATTTCTTAAGCCAAAGTTATATTTTAAATTGTTGCATATCTTCTCTACTTTGCATGAACAGATGTTTTGTAATCATTAGGATATTTTCCAAAAGCATGCAGTTCTCCTTTCTATGAACATTTCTGGCTTTATGTTTCATTGGGCCACATGACTAGCTCTGGCCATTGAGTAGTGAAAGTCAGAGCACTCAGTTATACTGAGACCCTACAGAGCTTTCCCTCACTGCTCTATCACAATGATAGCAATGTTTCAAACAGTGGCATCTCCGTAAGTCTGGTTCCAAGTGGGAATAATACTCTGAAGAGCCTCATCCTAAGGAACATAAAGAATAAGTAAAAAAAATACATCTGTGTTCTTTGTACCCATTGAGATTTGAGGGTTGTTTGTTGTCACATGTAGACAATCCTGTTGAGTACAGATATAGACTTAGCTTATAGTTATTTTATAATTGAGAGAGGAAAAATAAATATTTATTTATTATAAATATAAATTTAAAAATATATAAATTTTAGAGTTTGCCATGTCTACACAGTCTAAATTAATGACATAATCACAAAATTTTCTTCTAATTTTGATCAACATTAAGGGTTTTTTAAACCTATTTTATACAGACATTATGTTAGAATTTTGGTATAGAGTGATGAATAAAAAACTAGAGTATAGGTACTTGGCCCTAGGGAAATTACATTCTTGTTGGGGAAATAGATATTAAATAATGTCATATAATCCTAATTTCTGGGTCCGTTTATACTTGGACTGTGTTCCAATTGAATCAAACCAAGGAGGGATCATAAACTCTGCCAACATTTACTTTATGTTGATAAGAGTGTGTCTCGAGGCAAGATACTTATACTCTTGAAGGGAAATATCACTAGGGACAATATTTAAACAAGTAGGCAAAATTCTAGTTCTAGAGTATAAATCTATGTTTAAATCAATACAACAGGAGTAGAGGTGTAGGAAGCCAAGTCAGATGCCAGGGAATGAGTCAAATTCACTGGGTTTCAACACAAGTCAGCAGCTTCAATGGAAATCTGTGAGCTATTGGAAAATTCAGGTAGGAGCCAGCATAGCAAAGGCTCCAGAAGCCAAGACACACCCTACACTCAAGATCAAAGCAGAACAAACATTCAAGAGGCAGGACTAATAGAGTTTACAATTATTTTTTTCACCATATTTGCTAACATGGCCTTTAATTTAGTCCTCAGATTTGTTATTGGGCAGGACATTAGCCTCTTTCAAAGTGCATCAGAAACTATACCTTAGCAGGGATGAGAGACAAAGACATTTCAGAAGCAAGATTCTTCTAAAAACTGTATGGAATCACTCGACCAAAAGTTGCTGCTCCATATATATTCAATGAAGGAGTGAATGAAAAATCAGACAAGTGGAGTCAAGTCTATTAAAAAACTATGAATGCAGTAAGACAAGTTCGTTGTTCTGTTTGTTTGATGAACTAATCAACTATTATTTGTCTTAATACTCCAAGCCCAGGTACTCTCCCCTTAGAATGGCAGACACCTGTATCTCTCCACTGAATCTTTTATTTCTAAGAGAGTGGAAGCTTGGACTTCATAGAGTTATCTCCAGGGCACTTGTGCTGATGTCATTAGACATCTCTTTGGAAGCTGGGAAACTTGGTTGGCAGAAAAATCATTAAACCACTACAAAATGAGCCAAGGTTTATGGTGTCTAAAGTTTTTTTTTTTTTTTTCCTCAAGAAATGTATTTATTTTAATTTACATTTAGATGAGGTTTACAGCAGCAGATGGCAGGAATTTCAGTCAATTTGTAAGAAGCGACAGGCATTTTACCCAATGAGACAGCAAAAAGCAATAGTACTTGTCTTTCTCCTTACCTTTTTGGACAACCATGTCAGAAAAAAAATGTAAATCAATGAGAATTCCCAAGCCAGATATATATATAAATTCAGATGGAAGAAATCCAAAAGTTTTCCAAACAGACTATTTAAGCATATAGGAATTGAATCTCTACGGAAACAGTTAACAACTAGGTAGAATAACTATTATTTCACCTATATTACAAACATTATTATTTTTATTCCAAAAGAATAACTTCCTAATTCTGAAAATGCATATGATATGGAACCAAGATACCTTCCTATCTTTGAGTTTATCTCCATAACTGATTCTCTATAATGGCTTTCTGAGCTTTAGTTATCTTTCATCAAACATACAGGAGATAAAATTTTGTCTACAGATTGTTATAAAAATTAAATATATATGACAATTTATGTGAGGTATATGGGCAAACTTTAAAGTAATTTCTAAATCTTTGTTATTATGATTATACATAAAAATGAGGAGTTCTAAGACCTAAGGGAATAGATATTTTTGAAACCACTGTTAGTAATATTTTTTTTAATGATTGGAATGACTGCAGTACTGAACATTCAAAAAAAGAAAATTAGGAGCTAACCAGGGTACACTAACAAATTTATTCAGAATAGTTTCTTTTTTTCATATTGTTATCAAGCAATCAGGTGAGTGCTTTGGCAGCAGCATATCTTGCTTTTAATAAGGATTTGCCACAATTTCTCATATTACACAAGAAATTTTAGAAATATTGACATATATACATTTAGCTTCTTTAAAAGTAGCTGAATACTTATAAACAATATTGATTATATACCCTGTGGTGGGGGGAATTTTAAGATATGAAAACTACTTTAAGGGCACGCCATACATAACAAAAGCATATATGATAAGAAACATGCATAAGTCAGGAAAATGGGTAAATTATTGACAATCCACACATACAAATATCTGGTGCCTACACCTTTACTAGTCAGTTTACCATTAGGACTATATGACCTGAAAAGCTTTTGGAAGTAGAGGGGTTCCATATCTGGCATGAAGACCATCTGGCAGCCATTAAAATGATCCAATTTCTTGGTCCCATTACTAGAGTTTGTGTTTTAGTAGGTCTGGTTAGAGGAAAAAATCATTTGATAGGAACAGTTTTGCAGGTAATTTTGATATGTGGTGATGTTTGGGAACTAGTAAAATAGTGTAATTCTTTTACTTTGCATTTTCAGAAAAGTAAAAATGAGTTGTCAACGGTAAACATTTAACTATAAACTGAGCTGGAAAACAAGCTCAGGTCTTTTTCTTTTTGTGTAAGAAATTATACCAAATATATATGTTTACTGATCCTCTGATATTAGATAAGTATCATATGGACAGTCAAGATTTGATTAAAGGAAATAAGAGAAGGTCTCTAATCTTACCACCCAACAATAGAAACTTTCCCAGCTATCATTTCACTGATAAACCTTAATGATATGAAGGCTCTGAGACTTCAAGAATTCACTAATCCAATCAAAATACATTGAGGGGGTGGGGAGGAGGGCTCATGTTATATCTTTATTAGATAAAAGTTTTAATTATCTGATAACACTTTAGTTATAAGAATGCTGTGCCAGCAAATGTTAAACATTTGGTTTATCTGGTTTGGTTTCTCTACCTTCCAAAAACATAAACTGTGTGTGTGTGTGTGTATGTGCCCATCCCTGCATGTGCAGGCATGTGTATATACACATACATATTTGTATTATAAGTTCTAAAAAGTAAAAAAAAAACTGTATGGCACGTAATTGCTAAGGAACAACAAAATATACTATGCTTACTACAGATTCGATATAGCCAAAAGAATGTTAGCTTTTTGTTAACATTCTTAGAATGTTTTGTTGATTTTTGCTCATCTTTTATAGCTCAGGTCAATCTATGATTGTAAATGACTTGACTGATGAGTACAGTTTGGACTTAATGATGGTTGAGATGTTGTGTCTGTTTACAAGTAAGAATAAAGTAAAATAACAAAGACTTCCAGAAACTTCACTTATTCAAAAATGAAATTCTTTTTACTTAATTGGATAATTGTCTTCAAATACCGAAAAAAAAATTTCCTCAGTTTTTGTGCTATTCGCAATGTCAGGGCTACTGACACACACATTTTTAAGATTAATCTGCATTAATAACACTTGCTCCACCACTTTCGTTAAGTCAAGACAATCAACAAAGCAATAAATCAAGCTCTAATTTGTAGTGTTTCCTGGTTTCTGTGAATTTCAAGCCACCAATGTGATGTAATTGAATGTGGGGTCAGGAAGAGATGCTGTGTCTTTGTGCTCCATGCTCCCACATTTCCACTATGAAGACGGAATAAACATAACTATGTTCAAAAGCATAGATAATGGTAACATGTAGTAAGCTATTTAGGAAAGTATGCGTCGAGTATTCTCTTTTGTTTGTTTGTTGTAATATACTGTAAGTATGGTGAATGTAATTTAATTCTTAAAAAAAAATTCTGTTTAATGACTGGTTTTTAAATATTCTGGAAATTTAAAAATTGGTGCTTATGAGGCACTATGCCCAGTACAACACTGGTTCAGTTAATACTGAAACTGGAAAGAAAAGGGAGAACATTAATACGAAAGATGAATTCCACTAAGAGAGAAAAGTGATGTTCCAATTAAACATCATACGTTAGGGGTGCCTGGGTGGCTCACATGGTTAAGTATCCAACTCTTGATCTCAGCTCAGGTCTGGATCTCAGGGTTGTGAGTTCAAGCCCCATGTTGGGCTCTGTGCTGGGCTTGAAGCCTACTTAAAAAAAAAAAAATGCAAACTATAAGATGATGTAGTGCAACTTTGGGGGTTAAATTTCAGTATAAACATTTCTCTTTTAGGGTTCTTTTCCCTTCACATAATGTTAAAGTTAGGTTACCCAACTAAATTTAAGGAATTGTATTTCCTTTTTGAAAGAATGATTTCTCAGCAAGTCAGAGAGTCAGAAAAAAACTACTTATTAGAAGTTTGGAGATAAACGGATACAAATAAGGCCTGGCAACCATGCTAGACTTAATCAGTTGACCACTAACTCTGCAACACTGTATTGATCTGTTGTTGGGATCCTATTCTAGTTTGACAGTAACTTCTATTTTGTGAAGTTTAATTACAGATGAACTTTAGCAATAGCCTACAATCCCATGCCTTTCTGCCTGGGCTAATTCATAGCAAAAATGGACACAGTTTATGAGATGGCTTTTGTTAGGAGTGTTAATCAAATTTCCGAAGAGTTCCTGTGAGTTTACAATTTGTAAATACAATATTAAAAGGAAAGACATAAGTTTCTAAAGTTTTCTGTCATTTTCTTTTATCTCTATTCAAGAACATTGTTTTAGCCTATAAAATTCAGTTAGCGACTATCTACACAATTCAGAAAAGTTCACAGTGAAGACAAATATCCCAAACATTCAATCAAGTTGAAAAGTAACTTCCTCAATTACAGATTAATTTTGGATCACAGAAAAGTTAATGATACCTTCTTTTTGGTTAGGTTTGGTTTTCTACTGCAATCAGAGGTATCTCTTTATTCCTCAGGAGTTTGAGCTGTGCATTGCCAGGAAATCCAGTGGTCTTTGAAAGTTACTAAAGGTGACCCCAGAGGAAAAAAAAATCATATTTCCTGCCATAGAAGAACTAATAATCAAGTTAGGGAACTAAACTAATTCACAAGAAACTACTAGAAATATTTTAGGACAAGATATAACCATATCCTAAATTAAATGCTTAAATATAGAAATGATACGGTATGAATGATATAGTTTGAAATATATGAGAATATTATAGACCCTCATAAAGAGAAAATGTGTGTGTGAGTGAGTGTATGTGTAAAAATTCATAGGTAAAAATTCACAGTGGGGAAGTAAAACCTAAGATGTGTTCTCTGTCCTTTGGGATTTTACCAGCTGGTTGGGGAAAGAATAAAGCAGGCCATATAAACAGGGAGCAACAGAAAACTGATGTACTTAGCTCCTATCCTATGGGGCAGTACTGTCTGTGGATACCAGGAAGGGAGGTCATTTTGGACTAGAATCAGCTGGGAAGGTTGAACAGAGAAGTAAAGATTCAGTTGAAATTTATAAGCTGGTGAGTATTTTTTCTATACTCAATAGGAAATAAGAAATTCTAGAAGGAAGAACAAGGGGTCAAGAACTTGGAATCTGAAATGAGAGTGGGATGTCTGAGCAGTAAGGATGATCAGATGGATGAACAGATCAGTTGAGGATTTAAAAACACTGGATGAGTAGCAAAGGGGGTTCCTGTAGTACATTTTGGAAGCTAGGCTAAGAAGCTGGTGCTTCATTCTCATTGGCAATGAGATGTCAGAAGTGGCCCTTTCTTCTGTAAAGAGATTCAGCATTAACAATATCTTAGAAACAACAGGTTTTTCTGACTGTCCTGGGGTGCTAGTGTTTCTTCCTTGCTGGTGAAGGTATCTAGCACACTCAGTGGCTTTCCTCAGTAGTATCTGGTTGGCTGAAACCTTCTGTTATTCTACCACCATATAGTGCCTGTCCAGGTTAAGAACTGGAGTGAGGCAAGCAAGGCATTCATGTCAGGAGCAAAATGCATGAGTCATGAAAAAAATCAGTAATTAAGATAAGTGTGTATTCTAACATAATATTTTCACAAATATATAAATCAGTGCCAAATTCCATATGTACAAAATATCAAAAAATCAAACAATGATAGGCTCAATACTCCCCATGTGTATCCACACACCCTATCTCATGTGATCCTAACAACCACCATGTAAGGACCGTAAGACAGTACGTGTTCCTCCCACAAAATTACCAAGGCAAGTACAACTCAGAGAGGTTCACTCACTTGCTTAAAATACAGGGAACTTCCACTCAAGCCTAGAGGTTCCTATAGCAAAAGTAGTGTTTTCCCACTCTGGGGGACTGACATGTCCTTTTATGGATGCTGTGTGAATAGAACTGGGGAAGGGACAATTGAGAGAGCTCAGAACACTCATAGTAGATACCAATGTGAGCCTAGGAGGTTTGCTGTGTATGATGCTGATTCCCTTAACCATTCTTCTACCAGAGTATTTTTCTTTAATTTTTTAAAATTTGTATTTATTTTTGAAAGAGAGAGAGAGAAAGAGAGAGAGGGAGGGAGAAAGAGCATGCTCGTGGGGGAAGGGAAGAGAGAGAGGGAAATGAAGGATCTAAAGCTGCTCTGCACTGACAGCAGGGAGCCCAATGCAGGGCTCAAACTCACAAACCTGCAAGATCCTGAGCTAAGCCAAAGTTGAAGTTACAGTTTCAATGGACTGAGCCCCCCAGAAGTCCCTCACCAGAGTATTTCTGTTAAGATTTGGGAGGGGGGCAGGGAACAAAGGCCTGGAAGAGGTAAACAAGATTATTTCAAAAGAAAAAAATAAAAAGAGGCTGAGAACAAAGTGCCAAGTCTGAATAGGAGAATGTAAATTACATGCTAAACATATGCAAATAATGTATGGCCCTACTATTCCATACACTGGCATATGACCCTCAGGGATTAAAAGTAGCTGAATCCATTACATTTTGTCATAGTCTCTGAACTGGATTTATTAGTAAAACCAACTCAGATAAATTTTTATTTATTATTTAGCTGATGAAGATGGTTCCAAGGTCACTAATTAGTAGGTTTAATTTCTCTAAACCCCCATCCTATTTGGATTCAGGATCTGGTCTACACCTTGTGTTCCCATCTGCATTTGCTTTGATTTGTCACTTGGACATTCATACTGACCCCATCTGCACACTGGTCTCTGCCAGCCCAGAAACTGGTCAGTTGCGTCAGGGGAATGGATGCTGGGCCTGAAAATGGCGATGAGGACTGCAGACAGCGGCTCAGTGTGTAAGAGGCCAAGGCCTGCAGCCAGAGCCAATATTCAGTCTATTGGACCCAGGAGTTGGGTCTCAAGTGCTAGGTGCACAGCAGGTGGACTGTTGAGATTACCGGGCAGCAGCAGTTTGGAGTTGGCAAGGTTCTGCTCACAGTTTGAGTCCGGCAGCCTTATTAACACGGTTGAAGCAGTGGCGTAATCCACTGAAGTTCCCTGACAAAAACATTGTCCCACTTTCAAAACTCAAATAAAGTCTCACTCAACAGGAAAGCAAGCCTCCTGCATGTGGAAAGGTATTGCTCTTTGACCAAACACTTTGCTTCTAGTGGGAGACAGAACGAAGGGTAGGGCATTGCCTGCCCCACCAAGTTAGCAATGAACTTATGTTTATTTCAGCGATCCAACCTACAGAATGGAAATAATGGCCTTACCAGATATGTTATGGAAATTAAATGAAATAATGTTCATGACACAGTTTTAAAAACAGGAAAGTGTAATATCTTAGAGAGTGTCTTTTATAAAAAAACAGTATTGGTTTTGAATATACTAGAATGTGTCTTTTTATTTCTCCTGAGAAGGGATTTATAAGTAATCTGAGTTACCATTAATCTTGCACAATTTACTTCTTGCTCCCAATTCCAGCTAAGGGTTGATTTTGCTTATTCCCTGAACATAATTTTTTGTATGTTTTCCCATTTCCATGTCATTACTCATGGTATTTTTTTCCACCTGGAAAATTGGTTTGCCTTCTATTTGTCTCAGTAAGAACTTTGCCTCTCTCTTCAAATTCCACCTTAAATACTATTTTCTCCATAAAAAATTTTGGTCTCCTTCTTGCTACTTGATACTTTGAAAACACAATCTTTGAATTTTGTTATACTACAACCTGCCTTCTTAGAATATAATCATTTACGTCCTTCTCAAAAATTTTCCTCTTTGGGGGGACAAGATACTTATTAGGGAAAGCCTCCAGCCATATAACTCTTTAACAGATTTTGTTAATATAAACCAAAGATCATCCTAGAATCCTTCCCCACAAATTTCCTTTGGTAAAATATATCTATAAAAATCCAAATGTGTCTTCACTGTTCTAAAACATGGGTACTGAAAATATGGCAGGAATTTCATCTTTTATCTTCTTTTTTTTGGTGCATAAATATGGGGATTTAACAGGAGTTATTTCTGAAATAGAAATCCTGGTAAGCCTTTCATGACCATGATAAAACTGGAAGAATCCTGCAGAGGGCTTTCCATGTAACCTTGGGACCCATAGTGAAGTAGGCAGCTTATAAGACAGAATTCATCTGACCCACTTGGTAAGAGAAATTACTCAAATCTTGAAACACAGTAGCTTACAGTGATGTATGTGAAATCCCCTAGCATATTTCTGGTACCCAGTAGATATTCAGCATATGGTAAACTAAAGACAAAATGAGCAAGAATAGCAGGTATGCTTTTCGTATACCATAGTGCTAAATAGGGCAGCAGGAATAAGGATGGATGAAAAAACACCTAAACTGATCACTCCTCCCTGTATCAGACCCAGGACACACCCACCATGTACCCAGGGAGATGGTGAGATGAGTAAATATGTACAGAAGGTGGAAGGTCATCCTGCCTCTCATTGACAAGTTGGCCAAATCAAAGTGGATCATGTCAGCCTGGTTTGGTTTGCCCAAAGGGAAGCCATGCTGTCAGAATTCTTTACCATCCTAAGTCCAGTAAGAAGTTGGGAGAGTGCAGTTGCAAGATTAATTCCATTATCTTAGGTCAGTGGTTTAATATGATTCATCTTCAGACCTTGGGCAAAATGATCAGCGCACATTTTCAAATTGTAGCTAACTCATTTGTTCAAATGCATTCCTAATGAGACAGTAAGAAACCTGGTTTCTGGTGTTGTGTGGCACTTGCAAGGCATGTGACAAAGCTACTTAACTACTGTATGCTTCAAGACTGAGGTGAACATTTGCCCCTCATTGTCTGTCATAGTCCCTGTTTATGCCTGTTGTCACTCTAATTATTAATGCCATCTTTTTCATCCTCGAAAGTGTCCACGTTTGGACAAATAAATTCAAGGTCACCATACTTATCAAATAAGGTTTGTGGGCAAATGATCTATAACATCTGTTGCTCCTGTAGATTTCTATAACTTTAACTAATTGAAGAAAACACATCTAAAAGGAGGCACAATTAAATACATATATAGTTATATATATATTTGAATGTCATACAGTACCACATGCTTATTATATTACATCTGTAATAAATAAATTCACAATACTGCAAACACATTTTTAGAGTTGGACTCAATTCAGAAAACTCACTGACATCCCCAATCTTCTACCAATGCTCTTTGATAGATAGATGTGAACAGACAGAGCAACTTCACCAACTGATGTGAATTTACCTTAATTATTTTTTGTTTTTATTTGTTCTTATCTTTCTGGTCTATAAAGAAAGGGAGTGCATTTTTCCTTCTGAAAGTCTTGTCGTTGGGGGTTCATTGAGCTTTAGTCCTCTTGAAGTAATGTTTTTCAACAACATAAAATTTATAACAGCAAGAAATGTAAATTTAGTTTGTGGATAAGAGTGAGAACATTAAAATAGGAAGGGTTGCCATGGATAGAGGCAGGTTGACAAATGCTACTGAATGAAGGAGAGATAAATGTTAAAATATGAGAAAAATGAGAGAGAGCATTCAGATTTGCTAGGTCATATCCTTGACTATGGGTATTTGTCAGATGTTGTGACAGCTGTGTCTTATGGTATGACTTTTGGAAATAGGCTATTGTATTTGTTTAAAGAGGAATGCATATGCTTAGTCAATATCCTGGAGGTAGATATATCAGGGAACATTTAAGAAAAATCAAAGAAATCTAAGGAAATGATAAGGCCAAGTTGTGAGTACAAAATACTTTGTCCTCTCATACACACACAACACACCCCATAGCATGCTTCTTGGACACAGTTGGAATGGGTGACAGCCTTTAGTAAGTTGGGAGGAAAAGTAATAGCAAAGACAATGATATATGATGTCTTCAAAACAGCTTTGACTTTAGCCTGTGTCTTTGTCTCTTAGATTGCTCTGTTTAATAATGTTAAATAATCTCAAATATGCTTTGAAGTTGGGTAACCTACAAAGCTCTTCTGAATAGCTTTGAAGTTAGATTCTGAAAAGCCTCAAATTGAACTATAATTCAGGAATCTTGAATGTGGTATACATCGTCAGTCACTATGATGTGAAAAGTGGTCAGACAGAGGCTGTATCTGAGAAGCACAAAGTCAAATGTGCAGTTGAAAAGCTAGCCCTGTGGAGTTGACCTCTTTTAATATGCCAGATTAATAGTTTCCTCGATTTTTTAATTATTAAAAACAAAATTATTATTAACATGTTTAAAATACATGTTAACATTGTCTCAATTTTTTGAAAGTTATAAATGAAAATTATACTACACCTCCACTTTGGCCAGAATAAAATGAAACTTGGAAGTAGAAAGTAGACTGGCAAGCGGTAGGAGAAATAGTGAGGACTTAAATCATTGTGACTGTTCAAGGTCTCAGGTTCCTAAAAAGTAGGAATTAGGCTATGTGCAGTTAGTCTTGTTTTGTGCCCAGTGTAGCATCATATAAACTCTAACTCTTCCTATAGGCTTTCCAAATGAGAAGACACGGGAAGTCACAGAAGCTATTTGTCTTATAGAGGAAACTGCTGCTGGCAAGACTTTTGTGGATGCTATTTGGGAAAATCCAAAGAAATGAAAATGAGTTCCCAGCTTTGTGTAACTCAGACAAAATACACTAAGGTAGAGAATTAGACATAAAGACAATTTGGTACATCCATTACAAAATAGGTACATATGGGAAAACACATTGGGTCATATGAAGAGAGGCTCAAATGTTTTCATAATGAGGGTAATGCAAATGAAACCCAAAGCAGGATTATATTTAATGTTATTTGATAGGCAAATATGAGTGTCTATATTACCAAATGTTGAACTATCAATAGGACCTTTTAAACACTGCCGATGCTGGGGCGCCTGGGTGGCTCAGTCGGTTAAGGTTTCGACTTCGGCTCAGGTCATGATTTCACAGTTTGTGAGTTCAAGCCCCACATCGGGCTCTGTGCTGACAGCTCAGAGCCTGGAGCCTGATTCAGATGCTGTGTTCCCTTCTCTCTCTGCCCCTCCCCTGTTCACACTCTGTCTCTCTCTCTCAAAAATAAATAAACATTAAAAAAAAATTAAACACTGCTGGTGGAAGTATAAACTGGCACAACCACCCTGGAACACAGTTTGATATTACCCTGCAGAATTGACCATTCATATAACCTATAACCCCAGCAATTTGACTCCTTTGTACACACCCAGGAGAAAACACTTGCACAAATTCACAAGAAGATACACAACAGAATGTTCATAGCAGCACCATTTATGTAAGCACAAATCTGGGAAAAAACACCTGGGGGGAAAATACCTGCAAATTCTCATTAAGAAGAGAAAAACAATATAATTTGTTGAATAATAACACTATGGAATAGTATACAGCTGTGAAAACGAACTACAGTCACATGCAGCAATTTGAGTGAATCCACTTAAGAATATTGACATTTTAGTCACTATTAATAAGTTAAGAAAGTAATACTAAGCTTTATTATTTAGGTATGTTTAGTCTTAGGTGTGTGTGTGTGTGTGTGTGTGTCCACACTCTAGGATCTTGAATTTCACCACTGGAATAGCATCTTTGTGTGTCTTATGAAAGTTTCAAACTCCTAGAAGACCTTGTTAATGTGCACATGCCCCTGGGATGAAGAGCAACCAATACTTCTGGAAGGAAATGGCTTCATAACAGCTGAGAGGGAGCAGTGTCTAGTGGGAATAAGGCAGGTAATCATTTATTGGGATGTTCAGACCCTAGAACATTAGGGCAAGGCCAGTGAAAAGAAGTCGAAAGGCCTCACAATCAACCATTCTCTCCATTTTTGTTCTCTCAAAAGTTGCACTGGAACATGACTTTAAGAGGTGAACTTGGATATACTTCAACAGTTCAATCTCTCCCCACCAGGCTGAGCCAGGCCATTTCCCTTTTTTGGTGCTTAACCTAATTTGGAATCCTCCTTTACAAAATGCCTTTACCACCTGCCCGAGGTGAAAGGAACAAAGCTCACGCCAACTGACAGGAATGTTTTCTGCAAGGCTGAGTTAACAGGGCAACCTTACATTATCTTTTGCTGAGTAAGGAGATTTTTCCCAACAGTGAAGGCTGAGAATGTACTTTTCTTTATTCATTTAAATGAAACTCATGTTAAGTGGAGAGCAGCCAAAATTTCACACATTGGGGGTGATAGTGATGTTCTTATATCCTGAGGAGTGAAGGGATATACAGAAACAAAAGTGTGTTTTCTCTGTAGACCATCACTAGGAAACAACACAAATCCCTCAGTGAAATATTTTCCATGGAACAAATAATTTCCGTGTAATAACAGCATGTTATTGGCTCTCGTTATTATTCATTGTGGAACAAACCTCATAACTCTGCTGTAGTATTGCAACAATCTTTAGACTCCCATACCTAAAACATAACCTCCACTCTGTTACCAAGTTCATCTTCTCCCAACATCATCTACATATCTCTAAGGTTCAAATACTTCCAGGTACTCTTCAGCATCCACAGGATGAAGCTTGAAGTTAATTTGACATTGACATTCCACAGGCAAGCCCTGATTCACCTTTACAAACCAAAGCTCAGCTATTCTCTTCACAATTGTACTTCTACAGCCTGGCCTCTGTGGCTAGTGAGTTCTATTGACTGTTGCTGTTTGGTCAATTCTATAGCTTTACCATGTAGTTCCCCTGACTAACTATGTTCTTTCATAAATTTGTATCTACCCTTTATGTCTTCTTTTCCTCCCTAAAATCTTCCCAATTACTTCAGCATGTGCAACTTTGCCTGTCTGTACCTCTCTTGAATTATTTTGGCCAAGAGAACCCCACCCACACTATAATACATCTTGACTTATTGTGTGTATCAGTGTTCATTTCATTCAATTAACTAGTGTGACTATATTATTACTATCGCAAATTCAGTTTCTGAAGCTTTGGCTGACTTCTCTCTTCCCACCAAAAACTGGTACAATGGTCATGTTCAAGCTAATATTTAAAAATTATCTTGCATTAATTTAAACCAACAAGAAAAATAATGAAATGAAAATCATCTATGTTAGATACACTATAAAATTCATATTGACTGCAAGAAAGATGAACTATGGATGCAATTAAAAAAATCATTGATATTTTCAGCTTCAGGACAAGCAGCACAAAGGATGCCATAGTGTGTTGAATAGATAGTTTCTATAAAAAGTTGTGTCTTCTCAAAACTTCAGTGTCTTTGCAGTCATAATTAGTTAACTTATGATGAGTTCAAACACTCATAGGACTCACTGCCATACAGTGGGTCCTAAATCCAATGATGGGTGTCCTTACAAGAGAAGATGACACACTAAGGCACATGAATGAAAGAAAACCATGTGGCGATGGAGGCAGAAATTAAAATGATGCACCTACAAACAAGGAAGCCAAGGATTTCTGGGAGCTACCAGATGCTAGGAAGACACAAAGAAAGATTCTTCACTAGAGCCTTCAGAGGGAGCATGGCCCTGCTGACATTTTAATTTCAGACTTCCAGCCTCCAAAACTGTAAGAGAATAAACTTCTGTATTTAAAGCCACCCAGTTTGTGGTAATTTGTTATGGCAGCCCCAGGACACTAATACAGATGGTGAGTGTTATATTAAGTGTCCTGAATGCGAGTGAGGCATATCATTCAGAATAGAGGTTTTAACACTAGCTGAAAAACAGTTCTGTCAGAGAAAATCTCTTTCTATAGAAAGCTTTAAAAATAGAATAGCTTCTCATTTTTCTGGGATGGTTTTGGTGTGATCCTACTTGAAAGGAGGTGAATGAACCAAGTAACCTTTGAAGATCTTCCTCAATCCTTTGATGCTAGAATTTTATGAACTCTGCTCACTTGATAATCTGGGCCAGCTTTAGTTATGCGTTTATATTTCCAGAACAGTTCTTCATCTCAACACTTCTACTAGAGGCAAACAGATTCCTTCATGGTCCCGTCCTCCTCTTTCTACACATACACACTAAAGTACAGCTATATCTTTGTTCATACTGATATATTTGTTCTTACTAATAGCCTTTAAGGATTTTCCTACATTCGTTTATTTGGTGCTTTCATTCAAAATTTTAGCTGGCGTTGTGTGATAATGGTTGGTTTGGTTTGATTTGTTTCTTTCTTCCTTTTCAGACAGTGGGATTTGAAGTGTTCCATCAGACTAGATAGTGGTAGTCTTAGTGCGTTTAGGCTGCTATAACAAATTACCATAGACTGGGTGGCTTATCAACAACAGAAATGCATTCCTCACAGTTCTGGAGACTGGCCGTCTGAAATCAGGGTGCCAGCACAGTTGGGTTCTGGTTGAGAACCATTTTCCTATTCTGTAGATGACTGTCTTGTTATATCCTGATATGTCAGAGAACGGAGAGAGTGGTAGCAAGTTTTCATGTTTGCTTTTTATAAGGCACTAATCCCATTTATGAAGGTTCTACTCTCATTACCTATTTACCTCCCAAAGGCCCTAAGTCCTAATACCATCACATGGGGGATTAGAATTCCCAAATATGAAGTTTGCATGGGCACAAACATTCAGTCTATAATAATGGTATTTCTTAAAATTTCTGTGTTTATCATAACAAGGTAGGTAACAGTAATAAACAACCCAAAACTACAGTGGCTTAAAATAAATTTTTTCTCTAGTCACTTACCTATTATATCCATCTTGGCTCAGTGGGAGTCTCTACAGCACATTTTACTCCTTCCAGAAGACAGACCAACGGAGCTCCAACATCTAGAATATCTTGGAAGTTGGAAGGAAATGTGGGGAATTGTGTACCGGTTCCCAAAGACTTCTATTTGCACATGAAATGTATCGTTTGCTATCACATGTATCACAGTTTATTGGCCAGAGCAAATACCATGTCCATACCTAATTTTAAAAGGGCAGGGAAATGCAATCCTACTGTGTCTTTAGGAGAACTGTAAATATTGGTAATCAGCATAAATGATGACCAACATTCCAAGCCACAATTCAGAATATTTGTTATTTAACTCTGTATACAGCATAATAGGTACTCAGCTATATAGGTATATCATCCTCCTACTCTTAAAGGAATTTACATTTGAGCTAAGAAAATGATTAATTTTCCTAGAGGGAAGAGTCACAGATATGGACAAACATTTGAGTTGATCCTCCAAGGATGATGTAGGAATCTCAGGATGGAGATGGGGATGGAGAAAATTCTGGTTAGATTGGCAGAAAAAGTAAAGCTCCAAGTCTGGAGTCATGGAAGTGCCTGACTTCAAAAGAAAGCAACTAAAATAGTTGAGGCTCAGGAGGAGGAAATGGAAATATTCAATGTGACTAGAATATCTGAGTGCCTTACTGTCTTCTCTTTATCCTTCCAAACCTGCATATACCTCTATACAAAGTCCCTACATGAGTTTCATTTGAACCCAGGGTGAATTCCTTTTCCTGATAAGACTTTAACTAATACAATCTATTTAATCCCAAGCTTTCCCCATAGTATAGAATTGATTAATTTGCATATTTTCCATAGGTGAAAGGTAAGGAAAGAGACAGATTCTTGTTGTACTTATCCAGCATGATTCATGTAGACCTTCGCAAGTTTCCAGGTAGATGACATTTGTCTCACCAATTATTATAATGTTTTCCTGATTTCAGTGTTATGGAAATATTGCTATCTTTCATCTCATGCTTTAAAAATGCATACAAACCCGAGATTTAAAATAAGACGAAAATTAAGAAGCTCATGCTTTCCTCATAAGTTTTCTCAAGAGAGAAAAAAAAGCTGTTTCCCTGGTGATGAGAACCCACCAAAAAGTTTATAAAGGAAACAAATTCCCCTCGGGCAGTAATCAGTGGTCAGACAGTATCTGACAAGCACAGCGGAATTTTAGCGATTGCTGTAGGGCTGTTCTTAGTTCTGGTCAATTCCTTTGCTAACTGGGATATGAAAAGAACCCAAGTGAAAATAGTCCAGAGGAAAAAAAAAAAAATAAGCAAGATAATGTAAAACAAACTCATTATATCTGGAATATTAAGGCTTTTCCCTCGAAGATTTTCTTCTTTTTGCCCTGGAGCACTTGAAAGTTCTAAAGATCCATTTAATGTAAAGTCAAAATAATATTTTACATAATGCTTATTTTAGGTTTAAAGGCTTGCTACAGTGAAAATGGACCTATAGTGAACTTGAAGCAGCAAAATAAACTGCAGAAGCCCCATAAAAATATACAGGCAGCAGCTAACTGATACAAGAAAACAAGCTTCATGTAGGAGACAACTGACTCGTATTCATACCTGAATGCTTCCAGCCTTGTGCTGGAGCTCTGATGCAGTAGTAGCATCTCTTCCTAGATTTTTTTTCCTCAAAAAGGAACAGCAGTTCTACTTCCTAACTAATTAGAATGGTTTATAATTAGATTTTGGCCTGTAGGAAAGGATTAATCTCTGTAAGAGGTGTGGAAGATTCAGCAGCTTCTGTTGGCAAGAGTATTCACGCCACTTTATTTATTTTTATTTGGAGTTTCATTATTTAATAGAAGCCTTCATTCTGCAGATGTCCTTTTGATGTCAGGACTAAACTAAATTTTCAAATTCACTCCCTCTCGTTTACTCAAATTTTCAAGTATATTTTCAAATTTACTCTCTTCCACACACCAACTTCAGGTTTAGAGTGGCCATTGAATGCCTCAAGATTAAGGATCTGCTTATTCTCACATCTTCATCCAAAAGCAACTAATTGGGGGAGGGTACACCCCTTCCTTCCCAACATCAGTCTGTTCTTCAAATGCACTGACTGGGTGCAAGAGACTCAACTAGATATTTTGAGGTTTGGAAACACCAGAGTACAATTTTTCTAGGAGTTTATAGGATCACTGAAAACCATGTTATCATGCCAGTTTGAACTGGGCATTGGGACCATCAACAAGGCATGCATGATTAAATGACACATGAGCTCTACATACAGTGAGAAATATACTTGAGAGGAGATCATTGCTATCCTGCCTCTGCCACCAACCAGAGCTGTGATTTAGGGAAGTCTTTTTCCTTGTTGCTACAATAAGTAAATTCCTGTGGGTTCCACTTGGTTTCAAAGTGTTTGGTTCTATGATATGGTTTTATATACCAGGTGTTTTGGGGATAGAGGGGACTCTACAATTCTTACTTGGCAGTATGGCTACATTCTCAACAAAGAGGTTGAAGTAGGGAAGTTTACATTTTAATATGCAAAGCACACTCTAACAGACAGAGTCACTGCACCAAGCCCACCTTCCAGACTTGACAAACATAATTCTGTGAGAATTTTTCCTTATTTTGTATTTTAAAAATATGGAATTAAAAGTTTTAGTGAGATGATTCCCCTATTACTGGAATTGCATAAGAAAGAAGTGACAGTTGTAGAGCTCATGGTCTTTCATACTCCAATTCCTCAGGACCCAGTTCCTTCCATGGAGGACTGGAGAGAGGATAGACGTTCTCATACTCCCTTCTCCTCCCCAGTTTCTTTCCCTTCTCATACCTCAGACTTCCTCCTGCTTCTGTGGTGAGATACAGACTCAGAACTAAAGAGAGATGGACATACAGAATGGGGGTAATGAATGATGCATGATCAGATTTCAAAACCGTGATCTCCAAATCCCTGACAATGTATATCCTCTAAGTAGGTCAATTGCCTATCACCCTCCCTCTGGGGCAGTTTAAATTCCAACATAACTTATCCGTCCTTAAAAGTCTGGCATAAATTCTTCCTTTCCAAAGCCATTGTGGGAGACTCAGTTCATTGGGACCTCAGACTCCTGGCTCCTGAAGCAGACATGGTCTCCTCTGTGTGTAAAATAGCTAAAAGCATACGTTCTTTGATCAAACGTCCTGGCCTCATCCCCTAGTAAGCCTGTTCAAGAGCTGTATGACCTTGGGCATGTTACTGATACCAACTCTGCTTCAGTTTCTTCATCATAAAATGAGATATAACATTACCCACCTTCCAGGGCTGTGGTAAACATTAAATGAAGTAATACTTCTAACTCACACCAAATAGAACGTGGCTCAGAGTACCCATTAAACAACCAATGATGTTAGCTAACCTTATTTGACACCTGGTTATATTTGAGGGTACATGCCCTTTTAAATAGCCCGATTGTAAAGTCTTTGAAATTTAGTTTCCATATCCATACTTTTGAGCATTCCCCCCCAGAACCCAGTATAGCACTCTATACTAATCAAACATCACCTAACCAATGCTTAGCAGTAGTGATCTTGTTTCTTTAATCAGAGGCTAACTAACAGGTGAATGGATAGTCGGATAGGTTTTTGAAATGTAGCTAAGAGACATATTGAATGATTTGGAGATTACACTAGGCCAGGGCTGAGCACACCTCCATTTGAGTCCCCCTATTGGAAGTTATATTCTATGCATCTGAGACACCTGTTCTGCTAAACTCATTCTTGCCGTGTCTTACCTGGGAAAAGAAAAAAACCCTCAAATTTGAGCCTGGCCACAAAGGTATATGTTAAAGTTTCTGCATATTCTCCTCCTAATAAATATGCCAGCACAAAAGTCATCCCGTTTTACACCCATGCTTGACAATGAACCCACAAAGATTCAGCAGTGTGTCCGTACTTAGCTTCTAAAAACAATTTTCCTCTGGGCAAAACAAAATACGTGATCATTCCTTTTTTGAAAGATCATAGTCCAAATGAAATTTCCATGAAGGTCCCCTGATTTTAGGTATGTGTACCCCAAGAAAGCTAGAGGAACACTCAACCCTGGTCTTAGCCCTGGACAACAGTGGAGCTAACTTCAGGTAGCTCTGTCTCCTGCCTGGCTCTGATGCCCACGGCTCATATCTGCTTAAGTGACCACAAGAAGAGCATTTGCTTTTACATCATACACATTCAATCAAGCTTTCACTTATAAGGTGGATGGTACCAACCTCGGGAACTGAATTCTATCCAAGTGGCCAGAGAGACAGCATGATGGCCAAAGGCTGAAAAGCACAGATACAAAGAAGGAAGCAACTTGGATGAGGATAACCTGAACTTCTCCCTATAGATAACAGGAAGTGATTCAACGTAACGAAATGCTCTATTTTACAGAAAAGGACCCTCCCAGACACACAAACAAACACACACACACACACACACACACACACACACATCCCTTCAAATGACTGAAGGCTGAGGACAGTTACTTCCAAAAATAATAATAATCACTACTATTTTGTAAGTTCTAATTAGATATAAGAAATCTATGTGATTTATTTCTGATTCTTAAAACAATCTTTCACAAAGGTGCTGTATCTTCATTATAGGAAAGTGACAATACAGCTCAAAGAGGCTTCCCAGGCAACTCCTGCATGGAGAGATCTGCATCCCCTTTGGCAACTTCACACTGAATCATTCTTTAATTTTTATTGTCTGTGATTCACAGGTCCCTACACTAATAAGCAGTCATTCAAATACCTCAGGGACCGTAACACTCGTCTATCTTACCATCCTAGCCCTGTCCAAACACCTAACATCACTCTCATCCTAAACCCTAGGACAGCAATTCTGTACCTCTGTTTCTATCTTTGTCTCTCTGTGTGTCTCTCTCTTTATCTGTCTATCTATCATCTATCTATCTCTCAAGATCAGGATCTAGATATACTTCACTATCTGAAATTATCTATTGCTTGCTTTAAGGATTATAATTTATCTCATCACCAAGACTGTAAACTATTCATATATATCTTTCACATGGTATGAGACAATTATAGATGGTCTATATGTATACTGCATCCTAATTCCAAAACTTGATCTATATATTAAATACTAACAAAATGCCTCACAAAATATGTACCTTTTTGTTGAAATGATCTCAGTATCCCTCTTTATATTTTAGAAGTCTTTATTTTTCCAAAAGCAATAGTAAAATGTTATCAACCACAACAACAGAGACACAAAAACATAACTGGGACTGTCACTGAAAAAAAGGATAAGCTGCTAAAGTCACAGAAACAAGGGTTACCAAGAGAAAAAACTAGAAAGTGGACATAAAGTAGGAATACGAAGATCACATGAACAAACTCAAATCAGCAAGCCCCAGTCAAGGCATCCCAGAGTACAGAAAAAGCTGGCAGAGGAATATCAGAACTGTTGGCAATAATTTTGGGAACTCACACAGGAAAAGTGGGGAAAGGCAATGTGACACTCCATTCATTCAGATGAGGGCTTGGGCAGCAGGACAATGGTGAATACAAGGTGCAACTAACAAATACTGTGTCCCTACTCAGCAAATCACACCTAAAGAATATTTAGTATTGTATTTATTATAATTGTATTTAAGGTAAAAAATCACGAACACTTCTTTAATCTCAATTATTTTCTTTGCATTACTTTTCATTGCTGTTAGTATTAACAGTCCTTACAACATGACTAAGAACAGATCCAGAATGCTGATAATGACCAGTAGCTCTGACATTTGTACAGTACTATTATATAATATTCAGAAAAAGATAAAATCGGGACTGTCATACAGATGTAAAAATAAACATGTTAAAGTTTTGACTTTTCTCCTATGAGGAAACCAGGCAGATATAACCAGTTCAAAAGAAAAGTAAAACACACACACACACACACACACACACACACACACACACACACACACTTTACATGGAATAAAGGGATTGAATTGCAAATGAATGCAAAATTGGCTTTTCCATGGAGGAAAGAGAAGGTCAATGGAAGCTCTTTCAAAAAGACAGAGTTTGCCTGTTGGTTACTTACAATTAACAAAGAGATGCAAAGTAGTTCAATATAATGAGTAAGACTATAGTCAGTTCAGAAAAGTGTTATATGAGCAATGAACACTTTTTCTTACAGTACAGGTTGTTTTATTTCCCTAGTCTCTTCTTTTTTGCTCAAAAATAATCTGAAATACTTTTCTTTAGAATTTTTTTAAGTTTATTTATTTTTGAGAGAGACAGAAACAGCACGAGGAAGGGAGGAGCAGAGAGGAACAGAGAGAGAGGGAGAGAGAGAAAATCCCACACAAGTAGGCTCTGAGCTGGCAGAGCAGAGCCCAACATGGGACTCGAACTCAGGAACCATGAGATCATGACCTGAGCTGAAACCAAGAGTCACCAACTCAACCACTCACTCAGCCAACTCAGCCACCCAGCCACACCTAAAATACTTTTCTTGATTGCAAAATAAGACTGGTCTCATTAGATTTAACTTGATTATTGACATAGGTGCATCAAAAGTATTAATTTGCCACATAGAACTTTTTACATTTGCTTTGTTGGAAATTTTCACAAGGAATCTCAGATTAAATTTTTAATAGGCTCTTTATGTTAGAAAGCTAAACCAAGTAATTCTCTCTACTAGATTTTACCCATAAATTGAGTATATGGGGAAATAAATCGGGGAAATGCCTCACTTTGCAAAACCCCATAGTATTCTAAGCTCCTAGGCCTGCCTGAAAGTAAGCTCCCTTACTCACTTTTAAGGCCGGAAACTCTAAAAGCCAGGTTGCAGGCCAGTTTTCCCAATGCTCTTTGTAAACACTGATTCCATAAAGTTAAACTTAGTTACTTAAAAGTGACTAGTCACAGCTGATTATATGCACATCATTCTCAAATCTGATGTTCCAGGGTACAAGTGGGCCCATGTAACTAAAGTTTCCAATTATGTCTTGGAAAAGGATGGCAAATTTTTATTAAATCTATGCAAATAAATAGACTGCATGAGTAAGAATACTCAATAAAAGATTCCAATCAGGCATGCAGACAAAGTATAAGAAAACATTGTTACCCAATATCACAAGGCAAAGTAGCACTGAAACTCTGATACATAGAAACATGCCCAGGAGAGCTCAGGCACTAACATCTCTCTAGAAACTTCCCATAGGGCATGCAATCTCCTTATATTAACAACAATATACCAGTGAAATTTAACCTAGGAAAAGAGAAAGCATCTCTTCAAATTTGACAACTCCTTCTGTAAAAGTCATTAACATTAACATATCAAATAAATCTAATTGTTTCTGGCACCTCTCTTTTATAGTGTAGAACAATCTTTATGAATTGGTGGGAGCCCACTGGGAAATCTCAAAGATAATTTTTGGTGCAAAAAATGTCATGACAGTTTCATCTTCTTTTATTTCCTTTTACATTTAGGATTCATTTTGGGAAAGCCAAATAATAAAACCAAAACCCAAGCCAAACAAACCCATAAAAAAACAGGAGTTTTGAACATACAAGATAGAAATAATGTTTGTCTCCTCATTTGAAAAATAAGCATAAAACATAACAAGACTGTAAAGAACTAGGGAGACAGAACTCGAGCTCTTTCGTAAGTGACTTTTGTTTTGTTGTGTCATAATCAAGGTCATAACAAAGTGAATACAAAGCACAGAAAATTATCATGGTAAAACACAAAATCTGTACAGATTACACAGAATTACATACCATACGGCAATGGAATAAACAGTGAATGAAAGAAAACAATCCCATCAAAACTGAGAAAACTTTGCCCAGATTTTATCATATCTCCTAGATTTCCCACATTCATTATTTGCACATACTATAAACCAAAGCAAATACAATTCCTGTCTTGTGAACCTTCTACAACTTTCTATCTACATCCAGGTTTTGTCCTTCGCTACCCTCTTTCTTATTCTGGAACAACCACCTTAGAACAAAACTAGTCTCTTTTCCCCTTACTGAACAAGAACACATCTTGTCACCTCACACGAAGAGCTGGACATTTCTGCCACCATTGCTGCTAGTTCACTTACATTTACTTACAGTAACTATAACTTTTAACTAAAGCAATTTCTATTTCACCAGGAAAAATAGACGTGGATGACGTGTCTGCCAGACACCAGCATTTTGCAGCAAACTAGCAAAGATGATGCCTACCTGTAACTTAGTTGCCTATAGCCAACATGTCCCTTAGACTACAGCTTCTCAAAGTGGTAAGAATTGAACAAGGTTGTTAAACAGACCCAAAGATTTCACCGGTGGGTAGCATGTAAAAATAAGAAGAAAAAGCACATAAACTTAAAATCGTGCTTAGTAATCAATGTTTCAGTTTTCTGTCTTACTTAGAAATGATCTAAGTAGCCAGTGAATGTGCACTGATTAATTCAAGTTAATATCAATTCAAGGATTTAAGTCACCTACAGCTCTTGGAAATTTTCTTCAAGCTGACAACTACAAAGCAGTAAAGGAATAAAATTAATCTGAATAGGGACTCAAAACACAGATTCACATTTTTCATAATCTTGAACATTAAGTAGAAGTAATGCTAGCTTATTTGATCAGTAACATATTAGTTTAAGAAAAACAGACACCGAAGAAAAATATATGCTTGCATTATAT